>NC_091436.1:162550452-162867425 GCF_964237555.1 Oryctolagus cuniculus | reverse complement strand
GGCCCAATTGCTTTGACTCCTGCAACCCACGTGAGAGACTCAGAAGAAGCTCCTGGGTCCTGTCTTCAGCCTGGCCCAGTACTGGCTATTGCAACCATTTGGGGGTGTGAAGCAGCAGCTGGAAGATCTCTCTCTCTCTGTCTCTCCATCGCTCTCTGTAACCCTGCCTTTCAAATAAATGAATTAATATTTTTGAATTAATATTTGTACAGCAGAATTACAGAAAGGGAGTCAGAGAGAGAGTGAGAGAGATCTTCCATCTAATGGTTTACTCCCCAAATGGCCCGCAACAGACAGTGCTGGGCCAGGCTGAAGCCAGGAGCCAAGAGCTTCTTCAGGACTCCCCTGTGAATGCAGGGGCCCAAGTACTTGGGCCATCTTCTATTACTTTCCTAGGTGCAATAGCAGGGAGCTGGATTGGAAGTGGAGCAGCCAGGTCTCAAACAGGTGCCCATATGGGATACTGATGCTACAGACAGCAGCTTAACCCACTGCAGTGCCAGTCCCAATAAATAAATCTTCTAAAAAGTTTAAAAAATAAATAATATTTGAAACAAAAATTTAACACTATCTTCAATGCAAGATATTGATATTTGAAATTGGGAAGGTAAATAGAACTAAGTAGAAGTAAGACTTTCATAATCGCTGGAAGCAAGAAAATATTGACACCAAAAGACTGTGATAAACCACGTGTGCGTGTTTTAGTAACCAGAGGAACCATTGTAAAAACTACATCAAAAGGCAACCGAAAGTGATAAATCAATCAAGATGGAATTTTGCCCCCCCCCCCCCCAAATGCTCAAGTAAACCTTTAGGAAGGCAAGAAATTTGGCAGTAAACTTAAAATTTCTAGGTAATCCCATAATTTACAATTAAAAATGAGTTTGGGGGGTGGGCTCTTAGTCTGGATATTAAAATGCTAGTTATAATGCCTGCACCCACATCAGAGCACCTGTGTTCTGTTCCAGGCCTTGACTCTGATGTCAGTATCTTGCTAATGCAGACCCTGGGAGGCAGTGGTGATGAATCACGTTGCTGAACTCCTGCCCATGCATATAGGAGACCTGGGTTGAGTTCTCAGCTCCTGGATTCAAGTCCCCAGCTATTGTGGGTATATGGAAAGTGAACCAGTAAATGAAAACACACAGACACTCTCTCTCTCTCTCTCTCTCTCTCTCAGTCTCTTGCTCTCTCTCTGCCTCCAAAAGTTAGTTATGTAAAATCTCAACAGTGAATGGCTTGAGACAATGTGGAAGGAGCAGTAGGTTGGGAGTCAAGAAGCTTGACTTTGGATTAATACTAAATAATTTAATGTAGATTAGTAAATGAAATAATGAATAAAAAACTTAGATAAAATCTAGCCATTATCAGTCCAACTGGAACAAAGGCATACATTACTTTCCACAGCAAAAGTGGTAGCTGAGCTTTTTTTAAGTTTTTTTTTTGTTGTTGTTATTACACACTTGTTTCTCTCTCTCTCTCTCTCTCTCTTTTTTTTTTTTTTTTTTTTTTTTTTTGACAGGCAGAGTTAGACAGTGAGAGAGAGAAAGATACAGAGAGAAAGGTCTTCCTTCCGTTGGTTCACCCCCCAAATGGCTGCTGCGACCCACATACTGCGCCAATCCAAAGTCAGAAGCCAGGTGCTTCTCTTGGTCTCCAATGCGGGTGCAGGGCCCAAGCACTTGGGCCATCCTCCACTGCCTTCCTGGGCCACAGCAGAGAGCTGGCCTGGAAGAGGAGCAACTGGGACAGAATCCGGTGCCCCAACTGGGGCTAGAACCTGGGGTGCTGGCACCGCAGGTGGAGGATTAGCCTAGTGAGCCGCAGTGCTGGCCTGGTAGCTGAGCTTTAGTTATTACACTCTAGGATTAAAGCTGTAGAAGAAATACCTTTACAGAAAATAGTCTTGGTGTGCGTGGGGCATGGGTGGAGGGGGCTGGGGGATGTGTGTCTGGTCTAATACTTGAGGTCCTACATCAGGGGCATCTGGAATGGAGACCTGGCTGTGCTCCTGCCCCCATCTCCCAGTCAGTGCACACGCTGGGAGGCAGCAGGTGATGGCTCAAAGAAGTTCTGCATATCTGAAAGCCTGTGTCTCCTATTGTAAAATCTTCCATTATTATGATCACATTTGTCACAATTAATGAACCGATCCTAATGTATTATTACTAACTAAAACCCTATACTTTGAATTCCATTTGTTTTTCCTTAATGTCCTTTTTTCCTGTTATAATATCCCACTCAGGACACCACATTTAGAGGAATGTTTTGAGAGGAAGTGCTCAGTGGCTACGCTTCATAGAGATTTTCTATTCAGAGTCAGAGCTGGGACATCACTTATCAGAAGGCTAAGCGGGGACTTGGTTGCAAGCTGGCATTGTGCAGCACGCCCTCTGAAAGTCTGGGTGGCTTCGGTAGTTTGGGTGCTCATGGAGACTACGGGTTGGCTCAAGACTCCTTGGCACAGTAAAGCTGTTATCTTGTGCTCGTTAGAGCATGAACTTTGTGTACTCAGGCCACAGCAAATGCACACCCATCCTGGGCCTTGTGCAGTGGGGGAAACCTGTCTTTTGCTGGCTTCTAGAGGAGGGAGAGAAGCTGGTGGCATGACTTGAGCTTACGTGCAGTTGGCACATCCTTGTGGCGTTAGCCTGTGCCTTCAGTACGCATCCAGAGTCCACTTGACCTCCTCTGCTTCCCTCTGAGGTGCCCGATGAACCACATCATCTCCTGCCTGAACGTGAACAAGAATTTCCTAACTGCTCTTCCTGATTACGCGTTGGCCTGAGAGCTTCTGTCCTCCTCAAAGCCGGCTCACGTCAGTGCTGTGCTCCGAACTGTCCGATGGCCTGCCCATCTCATACTTTGTTGTTGTTTTTCCTTCACTTCATTTTTTTTTTTTTAATCAAAACCCTCACTGTAATACAATATACAGAGAGGTACGCAGATCATATGCATACCACTCAATTATTATTCTTATTTTTAAATAATTATTTATTTGAAAGGCAGAGTTACAGAGAGAAAGGGAGAGACACACACACACAGAGATCTTCTATGCTGTGGTTCACTCCCCAGATGGCCACAATGACTGAGACTGGGCCAGCTGAAGCCAGGAGCCTGGCGCTCCATCTTGGTCTTCCATGTGGGTGGCAGGGCCCCAGATACGTGGGTCCTCATCCATTGCTTTTCCCTGGCCCTTAGCAAGGGAGCTGGATCAGCAGCAGAGCAGCTGGGACTCGAAGCAGCACTCATATGGGATGCTGGTGTTTCAGGTGGCGGCTTAACCTGCTGCACTACCATGCTGGCCCATCTGTGTAATTCCCACCCACGTAAGCAAATGGCCAACCCTTAGGAGCCCCCTCTTTCTTCCATTCAGTCACTTTTCCACTCTCCTTTCTGGAGGGAACTGCTACCTGACTTCTAGATTTGTCTCCAAATCTTTGAATTTTGTCTTTGAATTTTGTAGAAATTACTACACACACACACACACACACACCATTCTGGTCTGGTTTTATTTTTTTTTAAAAAAAGATTTATTTATTTATTTGAAAGTCAGAGTTACACAGAGAGAGAAGAAGAGGCAGAGAGAGAGAGAGAGAGAGAGAGAGAGAGAGGTCTTCTATCCACTGGTTCACTCCCCAGATGGCCACAATGGCCGGAAATGTGCCGATCCCGCCGATGGTGGGCCCTTTACCACATTGGCTTTATTCCCGCCCCCCCCCCCCCCAGCTCGCTGATGCAGTTTCCTGCTGCTATCTCCCTCACGCCCTCTGCACTGGCCTCACTGACCTTACTGTTCTTTCTCTGACCAGGAATGCCCCTGCCACAGGGCCTTTGCAGTGATGGCTTCTGGTGTCGTAAAATACATTTCCCGAATGTCCTCAGGTCGGAGGTCAGGTGGGCTTCTCTGGGCCCTGCTGTGCTAAATTCAGGCTGTCAGCTGCCCTGGGGCTCTTGCCTGAGTGAGATTCTGTTTCCGGGCTCACTCGGGTTGTGGACAGGATTTGGAACGAAGACGGGGTTTACTAATGTTTTTCTCAGCTTCCAGAGATCACCTGTGGTCCGTTGCTTGTGGCTGCTCACCTTTAAAGCCAGCCAGAGAGTTCAAGTTCCACTTGGAGTGCACAAGGGACTTAAAAAAAAAAGTTCATGGAAAATGGGCTGAAGAGTTTATTTTGGTGCGAAGTATTTTGAAATCCATGCCTAGTTTATAATGTGCATTTGCCATGAACTTTTCAGAGAGCTCATCTTTTCTTTTTATTTTATTTTATTTTATTTATTTTTTGACAGGCAGAGTTAGTGAGAGAGAGAGACAGAGAGAAAGGTCTTCCTTCCGTTGGTTCACCCCTCAAATGGCCACTACGGCCGGTGTGCTGCAGCCAGCGCTCTGTGCTGATCCGATGGCAGGAGCCAGGTGCTTTCTCCTGGTCTCCCATAGGGTGCAGGGCCCAAGCACTTGGGCCATCCTCCACTGCCTTCCTGGGCCACAGCAGAGAGCTGGACTGGAAGAGGAGCAACCGGGACAGAATCCGGCACCCCAGCCGGGACTGGAACCCTGGGTGCCGGCGCCACAGGTGGAGGATTAGCCAAGTGAGCTGCAGCGCCGGCCAGCTCATCTGTTCTTAAAGATCCTTGTGATCATTGTGGGCTTGCTGGGATCATTCACAACCATCTTCCTATTTTAAGATCACTTGGATAGCAACGTTAACTCCATCCATAAAGTCCCCTTTGCAATGGAAGGTCACAGAGTCACAGGTGTGACACCGGAAGCAAAAATCCGTGGGGCCCACATCCTGCCTCCCTCGTTACATTTTCTTATTTTGTTTATTGGTTGCATCCCTCATGTCGAATGTGTGAGGGTAACTGTCTCTGTTGGTGTGAGATCCCAACATTTAGAACCCTGCCTTGTACATGGTGCACATTCAAAAATGTGTGGAATGAAAGAACGGATGGGTGAATGAGCACAGTCTTGGGAAATCAACCTCCCCCAGCCCCTTAAAAGCCGCCCTTGGCTTTCATTCTTCCCTGATTGTGCCATGGTGTGGTTTTCCACGTGTCCCTGCGATGGCCCCACCAGCTGAGGGGATTGGTAGGACTCTACATATTGTTTCCATCTCGGTTGACACAGAAACACATCCAGGACACGGGGTAGAGAGGAGATCAGAGTGGAGAAGGCTCAAGCCCAGTGCACACGAGGGAGCCTCGTGCCCTACACAGCCCGGCTCAGTGTCCAGTGGTTTTCTGGGAACAAAAATCTTCAGGGATGGTAAAACTCCTCATGGAAATACGTCAAGCATTATTTTGCTCCGTGAAAAAAAAAATAACTGGAGACTTCAGCTGCACATGTCGATAACCTAAAGAACAAATTTCAAGAACATTGCTTAATAT
Source organism: Oryctolagus cuniculus (assembly GCF_964237555.1). Taxonomy (NCBI): domain Eukaryota; kingdom Metazoa; phylum Chordata; class Mammalia; order Lagomorpha; family Leporidae; genus Oryctolagus; species Oryctolagus cuniculus. The sequence goes on along the minus strand of NC_091436.1, from coordinate 162,862,037 downwards.
TTTATAGATGGCCTAAATCCCAGGATCCTGAAAATCTAAGCGTGTACAAAACTTGAAACACACACAAGTAACAGATTTGCTATTTGGGTTACAGTCTGGAAAAAGATCTCTGGAAACAGATTTATGTCTTCGTTTTTCACTTTGCCACCAGATGTCCTGCATGAGTAGGAAACTATGATGGCTCGATGATATTTTGAAGTGTGAATGCCCAGCATTTTTGAATAGACAGGGAAAGGGGGGTGTGAGTGAATGAAAATATTACCACAGTCTTCTGGATGAGACACGGAGTTTGAAGCCTGCGGTACAGGTGTAGCTTTCTGAAGCAGTATTCATTTAACTCTGATGTTCATTTCTCACACTCTACTTAACATACTTCCTTTTCCCTCTACTCCAAATGAATAGTTCTAAAATTTAAGCAAATCATTTTCAAATGAATGTTGAAAAAAATACTCCTGTCTTCATGACAGTCATAAACATGTAGTGTTTTGAGGGGAGCTTCCCAAGGACTCAGGAAGCCAGTCCCCAGGTTTCTAAACATCACAGCCACATAGTTTATCAGACTTTTATGCTCAAACCAAAAGCAGTGACTGACATGTTCAGGAGAGGCTGGTGAACAGGGCCAAGGCATGATTTAATGTAAAGTGAAAGACCACAGTTGCTTTTATGGCTGATATCAGAGTTCACAGGAAAGTCTAGGGTGTAGAATATTTAATACCCTAATAAACAGCACCTTTTCCATCTTTGCAGAATGGAAATGATGTGGTCAGGAGCCATGGGTAACACAGCCCCGATAACATTCAAGCAACAAGGGCACTTGAACTTTTCAAGAATCTGCCGTGTGAATGGCACAGTGCTTTAAAAGCCACGTGGGCGCAGGATTCCCTGAAGGCGTGGGGGTAAACCTGTGTGTTACGGGGAGGGTCCCTCACTTCATGGGCCAGGCAACCCGTTTCCTGAAACTGCAGGCCATCTGCACGAAATGTCAGCCAATTGGCCAGATGTTCGCCACAGACTGGCTCGCACATCTGGCCTCTCGACTGAATTCCTCCTCTTTCCCCCAGATGGGACCAGAGGAAGGAGTGAGGTAATATTCTCACGTCCTGCAGGGGGCGAAGTTACTTCTGATTCCCTCAGATTGGTTCACAGCTGCCCACAGGCTCCAAAGCCACACCTGCTACGCTCCCTCCACTGCCAGCATCAGGACCTCAGGCTTCCATGAAGCCGTGGCGTGTCTGGCAGGGAGGGGTCACAGAAGCAGGAGGCCGAGTTCCAACTGGCCCGGAGAAGCCCTGGTACCCATTTTGAGGCTGTTAAATGCTTTCCCTATGCCCTTGGTCCCGAATGGATGCACGGGCTTGCCTGCGTGTTTTCCGGCACCCGTGATGTGCACAGGTTGGGAGTACCTGCCGGGCATACAGGAAGAATCCACGTTGAATGTTCCTGTCCCTAGGAGCGTGTCGTATCTGACCCTACCTCTCTCTCAGGCTCCTCTGCCCTCGCAGCCATCAGCCAGAGGCACCACTGGCCTGTCCTTTTTCCTAGCACTGTCCAACCAGGAAGCCATCACAGAGTGGACCCAGAGAAGCTGTTCAGACGTTCAGTTGTCCCTGAATGGCTCAATGCCATCTTAGACCATGTCATACAGGTCTGTCTACTTCCAAGCAGATATCTATGAAAAGGAAAGGGCGTGAGTGTGTGTAAGTGTGTCGTCCATCAGAACCATCCCAGACATGCTAACAACATACATGGTCACAGCTTGATTTTGTGTTTTAGTGGCATAGCCCTCCCAAGGTGACTTGTCTATGCTGAAGGTTTGGATGGTTTTCCAGGGTTTTCTTCATTGCCCTAGTAGGTTGGGGCTTCTTATTTGAAGTTTTATTTATTTATTTATTTATTTTTAAAGATTTATTTATTTATTTGAGAGGCATAGTTACAGACAGAGGGAGAGACAGAAAGATCTTCAATCCACTGGTTTTCTCCCCAAGTGGCCACAACAGCTGGAGCTATGACAATCCAAAGCCAGGAGGCAGGAGCTTCTTCCAGGTCTCCCATGTGAGTGCAGTGGCCTAAGCACTAAGCACTTGGGCCATTTTCCACTGCTTACTCAGGCCATTAGCAGAGAGCTGGATCAGAAGAGGAGCAGCCAGGACTAGAACTGGCACCCACATGGGATGCCAGTGCCACAGGCTGCGGCTTTACTGGCTTTGCCATAGCGCCTGCCCCTGGTTGGGGCTTCTTTTATTATGTGCTGCTTGCCAGAAGTCTTTTATTTTAGTTTTCATTTATTTGAGAGGTAGATTTACAGACCGTGAGAGGGATAGACAGAGGGAAAAGTCTTCCATCCACTGGTTCACTCCCCAGTTGGCCACAACAGCCAGAGCTGAGCTGATCTGAAGCCAGGAGCCAGGGGCTTCTTCTGGGTCTCCCGTGTAGGTGCAGGGGCCCAAGCACTTGGGCCATCTTCTGCTTTCCTAGACCAAAACAGAGAGCTGGATTGGAAGAGGAGCAGCTGGGACTCCAACTAGTGCCCATTTGGGATGGCGGTGCTGCAGGTGGAGGATTAACCTACTGTGCCACAGCGCCAGCTGTGAAGTCTTATGAAGATGGTGTGAGTAGGTTTAGGAGAAGAGGAGGCCCTGGGCAGGGGCCCACATATACTTCCTTGGATTCCAGATCTGATGGGAGCTCTTGGCTGCGGTGAGCACCATCTCAAAGATTTTTTTTTTTTTTCCCCACAGAACACGCCCTAGAATGGATGGGAGAAAGAAGCGATGAGGCTCTTGAATTCTAAGGGTCCATGCCTCCCAGGCCAAGTAGTGGTATATTTTCAGCTCTCACGAAAAAATCCCCTGTAGATAGTTCAAGACTGGCCTTCAGCGATCGGAAGCTCTGTGAGCCTGCAACCAATACCTGTTGGGTGTCTGTAGATCTAAGAACTGTCCCAAATGGCTTCTGTGCCTGGGCCTAGCAGAACAATAGAGTCCACTGGGGTGGCTCTCTTCAACGTGAGACAGAGGTGCTTCTAAGATTTGGACCAGTGGACTGGCAGTGTGACATTATGGGTTAAGCTGCTGCCTGCAATGCCAGCATCCTATATAGATGCCAGTTCAAGTCCCAGCTGCTCCACTTCCGATCCAGCTTCCTGCTAATGTGCCTGGGAAAGTGTTGGAGAATGGCCCAAGTGCTTGGGACCCTGCAGTCATGTGGGAGATCTGGATGGGACTCCTGGCTTCTGGATTTGACCTGGCCCATCCCTGGCCATGGCCACCATTTGGGGAGTGAACCAGTGGACAGACATCTCTTTCTCTCCCTCCATCTCTCCCCGTAAAAAAAAAAAAAAAAAAAAAGGAAAAAAAATTAGACCAGCAAAAACCCCATGATCTCATAAACCTGTGAATTGCATAATTTTATCTCTGTTTGGTCTCACTTGCCAATGCTTTGGACCATGTGAGCTTGGTCGAGGGAGCAAATTACAATTTCTCTTTCTGGCCCGCACACCTGTAGGCAGGTGAAAAACCCGAGCTTAATGGGAGTTCGCTTCAGGGATCCATAGGTGACTAGGCACTGGAGACTGCGGAGGCAAATGCATTTGCAGCGGTATTTGTAACATCTTGTCTGACGATGACAGCCGGCTGCGTCTGAGGGCCCTGCCTTTCTCTCAGATGACGGGATCACGTCCTCTTTTTTGGGTGCTCGCTTTAAGAAGCCAAACCAAAGCCCGGATGAAGACATAACTCCAAGTATTCCACCTGAAACCTCCTGGACACTGAGCTGCCTTGTGCGGGGCTCACCCTGAGGGAGCGTCCCAGAAAACTATCATTTTTCCTTCCCTTGCTTAATCCAGGCGCTACTGATTTGATACCCGTTTTGGCTTTTATTTAGTTAAAGCATCAACTTGGGCCTCCTAAGTGACCAGCAGGTTCAGCCTCGGGAGCTGGCCTCCTAGCAACGACCTTTTCGCCTTCGGAGCCTCGCTCCTCCCCCGTGCCTACTAGAATTTCTCCGCGAAGGAAACCCACGCGCGGCGGCGGCCACGCCTCTCGGCTGAGGGAGGGTGGAAGAAGGGGCGGGCCTATTCAAATAGCCCGCGGGAGTCGCCTCTTCATTGGCTGCTGGCCTGTCGCTCACCCTGGAGGGCGGGGCGCGCTGGGGGACGAGTGCGGTACCTGAGCTAGCCGCGCCGCAGAAAGCCCACGTTGGCTGCAGCCGCGGGGAGCGCAGCGCCTAGAGGCGGGAGATCGCGAATTCCGGCGCCGACGCCGCGGCCGCCGCTCGGCGCACGGTCCCCCTTCCTCCCCATCCCCTCGGCCAGCCGGGCGAGCCCTGAACGGAAAGCAAGTCCTGGCCGCCTCCGCTTGGGGAGGCGCGCGGCGCTTTAGCAGGGGGAAGCTACAGTGCCCGAGGCGGAGAGGCGCGGAGTTAGCGAGGAGCAGGGAGAGTTCAGCGCGCCGAGGAGACTGGCACTTTGGGAGCCGGGTCGCCAGCGCCCGGGCCCTCCCGCAGCGGGGGTCAGCTCCACCGGGGCTCGGAGAGCCGGGGCGCGGCGTGCGCGGGGATGCTGCCCGTCGTCGCCCCCCGCTCGTGATCCGCCCGCGTGCCCCTCCGCAGCCCGTAGGGGCGCAGGGCAGCCCCCGTGCGCCCGCAGCGAGCCTCCGTGCCCGCGACCCGGCCGGGGCCAGGCGCCCGCTGCAGCGCAGCCAGGACACGGACGCACCTGGCCTGGACCGTGCGCCCCCGGAGACCGGCGAGGGAGTGCGGCCGTCCCGGCGCCCTCCGCTCCCGCCTACCCTCCAGCCTTGGGCAAAGGGGCGCCCCGGATGACCATGAGAGATAAGGACTGAGGGCCAGGAAGGGGAAGCGAGCCCGCCGAGAGGTGGCGGGGGCTGCTCACGCCAAGGGCCACCGCGGCCGCGCTCCGGCCTCGCTCCGCCGCTCCACGCCTCGCGGGGCCCGCGGGGGCAGCCCGGCCGGGCGGGGATGCCGGGGCTGGGGCGGAGGGCGCAGTGGCTGTGCTGGTGGTGGGGGCTGCTGTGCAGCTGCTGCGGGCCCCCGCCGCTACGGCCGCTCCCGCCCGCCACGGCCGCCGCCGCCGCCGCCGCCGCCGGGGGCCAGCTGCTGGGGGGCCGCGCAGAGCCGCCGCCGCCACAGTCCTCCTCCGGCTTCCTCTACCGGCGGCTCAAGACGCACGAGAAGCGGGAGATGCAGAAGGAGATCCTGTCGGTGCTGGGACTCCCCCACCGGCCCAGGCCCCTGCACGGCCTCCAGCAGCCGCAGCCCCCCGCGCTCCCGCAGCCGCCTGGCGGGGAGCCCCCTCCCGGGAGACTGAAGTCCGCACCCCTGTTTATGCTGGATCTGTACAACGCCCTGTCCGCCGCCGACGACGAGGACGGGCCGTCGGATGCGGGGAGGCGGCAGCCAGGGCCCCGCGGAGGGGCCAGCTCGTCGCAGCCCGGGCAGTCGCTCCCCAGCGCCGCGCACCATCTCAGCCGCAAGAGCCTGCTGGCCACGGGACCGGGAGGCGGCGCGTCCCCACTGACCAGCGCGCAGGACAGCGCCTTCCTCAATGACGCCGACATGGTCATGAGCTTTGTGAACCTGGGTAAGGATCTTGGAGAACCCAACCACGAGAGTGGGTGTCCCGGGCCCAGGGGTGGGGTGCGAGGCGGTGGAAGAGGCCGCGGCACGCGGGTCCAGCCTGGGCGCGGCGGGGACCGGCGGGCTGCGCTGCCGCCACCTGCGCGGCGGTGGGCGGTCGTGCGCTCCTGGCGCCGCGCCCAGGCTGCGCTCGGCGGCCGCGAGAGACGCGCGGGGCTCCAGGCTCGGGAAGCGCTGCCCCCGACGGACGTGTCCTTGCGGGCACCCCTCTCCTTTGCCCAGCTCGGTCGCGCCCAAGCGTGGCGACCCGGGGAAGGAGAGGGCTCCCCGACACACTTTCCCCTCCCAGCTGCCACTCTGGGTTCCCCACACGCTCCTAGTGCCGCGTTCCCCATTGCGACGTCCAGGCAGCCCGCCGGCAGTGGAGAACCTTGCAAACCTGCCGTGGGTCGGGGGGCTGTGGCTGCAGAGAGACCTCTCTCCTCCTCCCGGCCGCGAGGCCCGCGGCGGGCGCGCCAGCTCCAGCTGGGCGCAGCTTGCCCTCGCTTGGGGTCGGGTCTCCGCCCGCCTGGAGTAATCCGCCCTGTGCCCTCGCTCACATGCCCCCGGCCATTGTCCCCGAAGGCTGAGCCCCTGATCCGTGCTGCGCACGCTGCGCGGGGTAGGGGCCGGGGCCGGGGCCGGTGCTGGGCTCCGCCGAGCCGGTTGCCAGGCAACGGAGTGGCCACTCCAGGGCAGCTACATCGGGCTCGGCCATCACGTCCTGCGGCCAACCGCGACCGAGTCCCGTCGCTTTCGCCCTGAAGTTTTCTTCTGTGTCAGTGAGAAGGGTGTGCGGGAGACTCTTGGGCTGTGTGCTGCTGTGGCTTCCCCAGCGGACTCAGGCCGTGGGATGGGAGAGGCGTCCTCAGCGGGCAGAGCTGGGGTGCGGTGGCCACGCCCGGGGCGTTGGGGGAGAGGGAGGCTTGGTCTGCGCCTGCTTCTGTGCCGGTGAGACGCATGGCCCTGAGCGGGGCCCGGAGCAGATCTCCCAGCTAGGTCCAACCCGACTGCCAATGACCAGCGTACATTCCTCGAGCGACACCCGTGGAAAATAGCTGGGTGACTTCTTTGCAAGTGCATCTGTGCTTTCTCTATTCCACGGGGCTTTTGGACGGGACAGGGGGTCGGAGAGCACGAGGGGGCAGGAGCCAAGGGGCCAGGTGTGTGGGAAGGGGTCGGAGGATTGGCGTCCAAGTGGTGCAGAAACCCTCCTGGGAAACCCATGAAACAGAACCCCACAGAGAAGGGAGCTCCCGGGCCTGCCAGGCTGGCTGCTGGTGCTGCCAGGGGTTCCGAATGGACAGGAATCTTCACAGTTTATTGGAAGCAAACTCCAAGGCGGAGCCACCTCCAGGAAGCATGTAAGGAAACTCATGCCAGTCAATGGAATGTGTAGGGGGCAGAGGACCAGAGCTCTTCCTAACTCTCATTTCTCTGACTTTAATATGTCCCACCGCTTGCTGTCTCCCCTCCCCCAAGTCTCCCAGTTGCTTTGGGGAAATCAGAATCTGAGTAAAGTGGAGGCATGTGAGCAGTGGGGTCCTGGGGGAGGACCATGGCTCTCAGCCTTGGCTGCCGTTCACGTCAGCTGGGGTTCAGGAAGACTAAGAGCTGATCGGACAGCTCCTGGGGCAACCCAGACTCTGAGCAGGTGCATCCGTATCTTTGAGGGAGGAGGCTCAGGTATTTGAGAAGGTGCCGTAGATTTTTTTTTTTCCTAATGGTCACCCATGGTCAGGAACCTCTGGCACACCCGGAAGATCTTGATGCTTGAAGGAAATCAGTGCATCATCCCAGAAAGAGATCATCAGTGCTTCTCAACGTTGCTCTTCCACAGGTCCCGATGTCCACCTGCCTCCCATGCTCAGTTCAGACACAGTGTGTGTGGGTGGTGGCCAGGAATCCGGGTTATTCTAAAGATTCCCCAAGTGGTTCTCGTATTTGGGAAGCACTGCCTTGGGTGGCATTTGAAATTTCCAGAGCTGGCTTGAGGCAGATGTGTCGACCGTGGTGGCATTTGCTGTGTTTCATGCCCTCCAGGTTCTCCTGGTCACCTGCTTTGCCGACCTTTGCCGGTCCTGTAGGTACAAGTTGCCTCTGAGTCCCTGTGCTCAAACTTGGTTGTCAACTAATCCTGCCTCGATGATGACTTAGTGTGGCGTCTCCTGGTTTCTCAGGATTTTTGGAGCTCTAGAAAATTTGAAGACAACTTATCAGTGGTGTCATTTCAGGCCCAGGGAACTCTCCACTCCAAACCCCTCATGTCCCATCACTGGGCCTTCTGACTGTCCCTCTCCTGTGGGTCCAAACCTGGACTCCACATGGGTGATTAAAGGGGAGAACCTTTATAGGTGAGTAGGATCCAAGCAGCAAGCCATTCCACCTGCCAATGAAGCAGGTATCTTTAATCTTAATCCATTGAGCAGTAGCCTGGAGGATTTCACAGGAGCTGGCTAAAATGTGATAAAATCTGATTACCATGGGTGCTAGCATGAGAAAGACACTTCAATTGAAGAAAATGATTGCTTAGCAATGTAGAATCTGAATAAGATGCTGGGAGAATGCCACAGATTTCCTAATTGGTGTCAAGGTCATGTTAGCTGCTGAATTATGTGACTCATTGGTTGGAGAACCTTTGGAAAGATCAATGCTCTGTGCTCTTCTACCTACTAGGTCAGGCTAAGTTGTACAGTGGAAGTATAAGGGAAAGTGTGACATAATTGTAAACATTGTCTTCCCTCCAACTGGGGGAATAACTTACTCATGAAATACGTTTAAAACAGCCTGAGCCTTGTCAGCCAGCAGGACTATCAGGAAGTATGAATCAACAGGATGAGTTTCTGTCTCCCAGCTCAGTCGCTGGGACATCCGACCAGCTCATTGTCGTCCATGTTGACAGTTTTAAACTCTCTCTGGGTGGACAGACTGGGAGGTGTCACCTTCTATGCTCCGGCCGGCCGGGGCGGCTTCTTGATGCATGCAGTGCCCAGCTGAGCTCGTGCCCTTGCATTCAAGCAGGGCCACAGAGGCCGTTTTTTCTATTTGTTTTCTAAAGCTAAAAATGTCTTGGCAGCCCAGTCGTCCAGCCTGCCAAACTGGTGACCTTGGGAAAGTATCCTGAAACGGCCCCCAGGTCTTACAGCCTAGGTCCCCAGACACCTGCTCTGCGGTTCTCCCCAAGCTCGGACTGCTGTGTCTCCCGCCTGCACTCTCTCCATCCCCACAGCACCTGTTGGCTTCCTCCCGCGCGCTCCACACACCAAGTGGTCCTCTCTTATTTTGCCAGTCTGGAAGACCTGATTATTTTGTGTGATGGGAAGATATTGGGGATTAAGGCTCATGGTTTTTAGGTGTCCGTCACAATGGTTTTTGTGAGTTATCTATGTGTCTATTAATTTGTAACATGCGTTGCATTGGAGAGCAGTAAACATGTTCCTTTGAATCTCTGCATTTCAGACTTCACTTATTTTGAATGAATGAGGTGTTGATCTGCAGATGCTAGAATTGCGTGAAATAAAACGCTCAAATCATGCTCGGAAAAGGGGGTCAGTGTATATCAGTTCAAGTAACAAGAAACTTACTGTACTGAATATATTGGAAATATCAACTTATGGGAAACATAAATTAGAAGAAAAAACGGACTACTCGCTACTTGTATTTGTAACCAGATACGCCACACTGTCTTTTCCTCGTAAGCACAGGATCGGTAGTTCTATTTTTCATCTAAGCTGCCTAGACTTGGGAAGATCTTTGTTAGCAGAGAATGCATCCCCGGCCTGCAAGCTACTCACAGCAGAAACACTTGGGAGAATTCGGTTGGAAGAGCGTGGTGCGAGGAAGCAGGGGGTGTTCCCCTGAGAGGTATCCAGGAGCCAATGTGAAATTCAGTGGTATTTCAACAAGAAAGTTGTACACAGTGTTCCTAGCGGAAGATCGAAGGGCAAGGAGATAACCATTGTTTAAACCTCAGATGGTGCTTCCTTTGCCTGCCCTTCTAAGAACGGGTGTAAATGCATCTCAAATGTGCTGAGTCACGGTTAGTGCCTCTGCTTAGGAGCTCACCACTGACTAACTTGGAGGAGGGTGTGCCAGGGAAAGTGAAAAGAGACAACAAACAAAACAAAACAATTCTTTTCTTTATTCAGCATTTTTACCTCGCATCCTGTGGCTCCTTCAGCATTCAAGTTAAGATTCCAAACTTGGTGGAAAAATGGAATTGAAAGATAAGTTTGCTTTGTTGCATATTTTTTTTTAAAGAAAAACCTGTGGATTTTTTTTTCTTCTTAAGCATTTTTTCAGACTTTTGGAAGTCCCAGCCCATGAGTGGGGGATCTTTAAGGTGATATGACGCTGTCGCGTCACCCCTGTGTATTTTAAGAAGCTGAGCTGGAGAGGAAAAATGAAGTGGGTACAATTTCTTGGATAACTAGTCAACGTGTTGTAACTTTTTCACATATCAGTCTTCCACTGTCTGCTTCCCATCCTGTGTTGAAAAATGAATTTTTCTAGGTGATGCTTAAGTTTATTATGGAGTTTGCAAAGTCGCAGTTTTTCCGTTTGGAGCTTTATTCTGTTTATCTTCTTCTCTTCTGAATTTGACCAGTTCACCGTCTTTGGCACTTCCAGCCTTGAAAAGAAAAGTAGGAAATCTTTTAAGCAGATAATCATGTGTCTGATTAGAAGCTTCCAGAAGTATCTGAGTAACAGGAGGAGAAGTCAACTGAAAAACTCCCTAAGCTGTAAACAGACAACTTACAAAGGGCCTGGGCCTGTAAACAGCTGGTGCACATTAACCAGCCTGCCCCACCCTCCAAGGCGCTGCACCACCCAACCACATGCCTGGCCGCAGGGCTGCCCAGCTGCAGGGTGTCCCCCGGGGGCTGGCGCCATGCTTCTCGGGCTCCCCACAAGAACATTCTGTTGTCCTTGTTTCTCTTCTCATCATCCCCATCAGTAGCCTCCCTCCCATCTCGCCAACTCCTGCCTTCTGGCAGTCTGTGAGCCAGAGGATGGTCCCAGTGTCGCTTGGAATCCATCAAAGTGGTGATGACTATAGCGAGGAGAAGGAAAGCTATCTCTACTCTAGTGAAAATTAGTTACTAAAGAACCAACCAGTGCCATCCACCTCTAAGGTTTTTGATTGCCAGAAATTCTCAGAAGCCGAGCTCCCCCTGCTCATCATCCACCCCAGCCTTAGAAATCAGTAACACATTGCCAGTCACTGCCATCTGTTGGATTTTCTGTTCGGTTACCAGTGTTGTGAAGATACTGTTCTCTACAAATTTTTTTTCTCAATGTCTCTATGTAGTATTTCCACACCCGATGGGTAAAAGGAGACTTTGGAGCCTGGCTGGGAACACAGCTCCTCTCCCTAATTCTAGAGAAACATGCCTAGCCCTGGATAATCCACTTAAGTTTATTGATTAACCAAGTTTGGGATTCTTGGTAAGTTTATGTTATCCATAGATTTTAGAATTTACAGCTGGAAAAGTTCTTGCATATCATCTAATCTCTTCTGTTTGCAGTGGCATTTGTTAGGTTATTCTGTACCATTTCTTCTGCTCTGCAGTTACATTAAAAAAAAAATGTTTATTTGAAAGGCAAAGTTGCAGAGAGAGAGGTCTTCCACCCTCTGATTCACTCCCCAAATGGTTGCAACGGCCAGAACTGTGCCAGTCTGAAGCCAGGAGCCAGGAGTTTCTTCCGGGTCTTCCATGCAGGTGCAGGGACCCAAAGACTTGGACCACCTTCAACTGCTTTCCTAGGCCATAGCAGAGAGCTGGATTAGAAGAGGAGCAGTGGGACTCAAAGCAGCACCCATATGGGATGCTGGCGCTGCAGGCGGCGGCTTTACCCACTACGCCACAGTGCCAGCCCTTGCAGTTACATTTTGAGGCTGTGGGACAACCACAACCAGCAGACAGGCAGAGAAGTCCCAGCGCAGCCAGGATTAGGGTTGGCAGCTGGGCACGGGTGGATCGTTAGAGACACTGCAGAAGCAGGCAAAAGTGAGTCTGGGCAGAGGCTGGAGGATTGTACGGGTTTTCCCTGGGTGGATGGCATTCTTTCCTAGAACTCTGCTTTTAGAAAAGAAAATGCCATGTGTATCTATAAATATCCCCTCGTCTGGTGTGCCAAGGGCCCGCTGACCCCCGGAGGATTGTTTTCGGCTCCGTGTCTGAGCTGAAAACCACGTTGCTCCGGGCGGCATTGTTCCACTGCTACGCGCCCGCATGGCTTTTCTTCCTGCCCTTCCCATCCCCATTATTAAAGAGATGGGGTCCATAATAGACACGATATCTATATTGCATCAGGTAATTCCTTGATGGGTCCCCACGGCCTTGTTATCGCACTCGCAGTCCCAGATGGCCGAGTGGAAGCGGCTCTGCAGACATTCTTGCAGGATGAGGTGCTGGTTCCGAGTGGGAGAGTCTTCCTTACTTTCAAGTTCAGGCGCACACGCCCTTGATTACTGATCCTGCTAGATAGGTGGGATTGTCCTAGGCCTGCGCTGTCCCTGCTGCCCAGGGATTGTTTTCTCATTATCAGAGCACTGGGGCTGGGCTCAGAAGGGGAGGAGTGGAGTCCAGTGGATTCCCAGCAGGCAGCAAACTGCCCCTGGGCGGCAGTGCCCTGGGAGGCTGCACTTTGCTAGCCGGCACCTTGCTTGTTATCACTCTCCGGCCACTTACCCTTTCACCGTGTCCAGAATGGGACTTCCAGCCCTCCATCTGCGTTTGCTGAGCGCTGTTCCTGTGTTTACAGTCTTGCTGGTTTCCTGTACAGGAGCCCGTGGCTCAGCAGAACATGCGCTCCTGCCGTCAGGGGCGGGAGCTGTGCTCTGTGCTGACCAGGCCTGGAGATCTTTTATACTTTGAGACCCGTTATTTTCCTGTTCTCCTTTGAATCCGGGAGTTCCAAAGACGAAGTTTCATCCGCAGCAAAATGAAGGACTAAAAGTGTCTAGTTGACTTTGTTCCAGATTCGATTTGCACAGTCCCCTGTCAGAATAAGTTAACAGAGAAACTGTGCTTTTTTCTTTTTTTAGGATAGAGTTTATTATTTTCAGCAGTTCTAGGTTCCCAGAAAACTGAGTGCAAGACAGAGTTTCCATAGCCACCCTGCCCCTCTGCACGCACAGCCTCCCCTCTCAACAGCTCCCATCACAGCGGTGGATTACTTAAACCTGATGCGCCTGCCTTGACACGTATCCCCCGTGGAGTTGTGCTTTCAGAAAGTGTGTGGAAAGTGGAATTATGGGGGTGTTTGTTCTATCAGTGAAGACACTGCTGGGGACGCCTGCTTCCCTTCTGTGCGCGCCTCGATGGGGGTCCTGGCTCTGTTCCTGCGAATGTGCACCCCGAGAGGCAGCAGGTGGCAGGCCAGGTACCTGGGTCCCTGCCACCCAGGTAGGAGGCTTGGGTGAGGTTCCTGGCTCCTGGTTTCGTCCTGGCCCAGCCTTGACTGATGATGCAGTTTGGGGAAGTCAGACAGAGGGTGGCAGTTCTGTCTGTCTGTTTCTCTTTCTGTCTCTCTGCCTCTCAAAGTAAATTAAAAATTTTAAGAAAAACCTGTAAATTCATGTTGATGACAATCCCTCAAGAAGTTTATGGGAAATGAATATTATGAGAAAGCTATGCATGAATTTCAAGGTGGTTTTGCACAGAAATGGTCAGTTTTTGAAAGATTTATTTACTTATTTTAAAAGGCAGAGTTAGGGGCTGGTGCTGAGGTGTAGCTGGTAAAACAGTGCTGGCATCCCATATGGGTGCCAGTTTGAGTCCCAGCTGCTCCACTTCCAGTCCAGCTCTCTGTTATGGTTTGGGAAAGCAGTAGAAGATGGTTCAAAGTCCTTGGACCGCTGCACCTGCCTGGGAGACTGGGAGGAAGCTCCTAGCTCCTAGCTCCTGGCTGCAACCATTTTGGGAGTGAACCAGCAGGTGGAAGACCTTTCTTCCTTCCTTCCTTCCTTCCTTCCTTCCTTCCTTCCTTCCTTCCTTCCTTCCTCTCTGCCTCTCTGTAACTCTGCCTTTCAAATATTTAAAAGGCAGAATTACAAAGAGAGAGAGAGAGAGAGAGGGAGAGACAGAGAGAGAGTTATCTTCCACCTGCTGGTTCACTCCCCCAAATGCCTACAATGGCCAGAACTGGACCAATCTGAAGCCAGGAGCCAGGAGCTTCATCTGGGTCTCCCACGGGGGTGTGGGGGCCCAAACACTCGGGCCATCTTCCACTGCTTCCCCAGGCATGTTAGCAGGGAGCTGGATGGGAAGTGGAGCAGCCAGGACTTGAACCAGCACGCATGTGGGATGGTGGTTCTGCAGGAGGTGGTTTTACCCGCTGTGCCGGCCCCCCAAATAGTGATCTTCTAACTGCATTTTCCTCTGAGCTTTGTGAAGTCCCCTTGCACGTGGATTGCTGTGTGGAGTTGGACATGCGTGTAATGACAGGTTTGCATCATGCCAGTACCACACAGAGTGGTTTCACTGCCCCAAAAGCCCTCTGTGCAGGAGCCATCTTTTCAAAGAAGAAAAACAAGTCCTTGGAAAAATAAAAAATTCTAAATACATAGAGTCTGGAGAAAGAGAAATAAGATGCCTCTGTTGGGTAACACTTCATATCTCGGGTTTTCCCGCAGTGGTGTGTAAAGAAATAATTTGGATTATCTATGGCAGTGCAGGCTTTGTTTTATAGTACTTCTGTGTGTTGACAACAAATCCATCAGAAATCTTTCTTTCCTCCTTTTTGTTTTTTAAGTCTAGGAGTTTAAAAATCTTTCTTCATCCACATTCTTCCCCAGAGGTGTCTGTCGCCATAGTACCTCGGCGGTCCCTCCGGCAGAGATATGAGCGATTAAATTTCTCCCTGATTGTGCCCCGTTTGATCCACACTCGGCAGGATTTGGGGGAGTAAAATAAAGACGCTGAAGAATGAACAAGAATTGTAGGAATTCTGCACTTGTGATGGTTGAAGTTTGGGGGGACTGTTAGGGGAGGAGTTAAAATATTTCTCCTTCCTTGCTCTCAACTTTAGGGTTGAGAAACTCACAAAAATATCTTAACGGGGCCCTGGAGGCAGGATCAGGGAGCTTTAAAAGGCCTCCTCCGGAGAGATATTTAGATCAGAGTAAAACCAAATTAATGGAGACTCCATCAGTCTGGAGGTCTTTGTAAGTGGGGTGTGGAATAGGCTTACTTGCCTACTGTTTTCCATGCAAAAGGCTTTGCAGCCGAATGCTAGCAGCAGTACTCCAAAGAGTGCCGTTGAACAAACAGCGAGTGGGGCAATTCATTGGAGATGTTGGGATTTGCGTGTTGCTTTAGAAAGAGTGAACAGGTGAGAGGCTCTGTGGCTTTTCTCCATCTTTCTGCAAGCAGTGGGGGTGTTTCCTCATGGAATTTTAGCTGCATTGCCCACCCCCCCATCCACATAGAGGAACCCTCTTAAAAATAAGCAAGTGCCTGGGGGGCCACGGAAGCCTAGGTGGGCGTGAGAAATTCAGTTTTGTTTCATTGCAGCTGACTTACGATGTGCTCTGGTTTGATATGAAGAGACTTTAAAAGCCTGTGGAAAAATGGAATGAATAGATAAGTTGATTTTGGTGCAAAAATTTTTCGAAATCCCTGCACAGTTTTTTCCTAATATGCGCTTTCCACAAACTGCCCCGAGACCCCTTGGATCTCTGTGTGTTAGGATGGTTGCACTGAGCAAAAAGGTGATTGACACGGGAGAGCACAGCCGAAGCTTAGTGGGAACAGTGAGGAGGACACGGGTTCCTGGAGCTGGGGGTCTTTGGAGAGTTGAGTTTCTCCCGGGGGGTCATGAGACAGGCCTTTGCCTTTCTGTGGGGTCTGTTCAGGCCAGAACCCTCTAACACCAACGTGGGGAACGCCTCCCACAAATCTGGGTCTTGGGTCATTTCAGCTGCTTCATTGAATTTGCCTGACCCTGCTTTTACACACACACGTGTGTCTTCAGTGTAAGACGTGTCAGCCAACACGGCTGCATGAAGGCAGGTGCTACCCCCTGGACTGTCGTCCTCCTGTCTCTTGCTTTCTCCTTCTTTTAAGCTCTTTTCTTCCCATGAATCAATTTGGTAGCACATTGCATTTATTTCCTCTTGTCTATATATTCTTTTCCTGCAGTCTTGCATCTTTGTCATTGATCTAATAGATCCGATTACACACTATTTCCACGGAGGCCAATGGTTTTATGTGAACTTCAAAAAGTTCATGGAAATGGAAATAAAAGATAAAAGTTTGTTTTTGTGCAAAACAGCTGAAAACCATGTGTATGAGAGGATCTTCAAAAAGCTCCTACAACATGGGTATCATGAAGAGTCTTGGATTTTTCAAAAATATTTTTGCAAAGAAAACTTTTTAAAAGAATGATTTATTTATTTGAAAGGCAGAGTTATGAAGTGGGAGAAACAGAGATCTACCTCTGCCAGTGCGCTCCCCAAGTGGCTGCAGCAGCCAGGGCTGGGCCAGGCCAAATTCAGAAGCCTGGAACTGCAGCTGTATCTCTCACAGGGGTGGCAGGGACCCAAGCACTTGGGCCATCTTCTGCTGCCTTCCCAGGCACGTTAGCAGGGAGCTGGATCAGAAGTGGAGCAGCCGGGTCTCAAACTGGCATTCCAATATGGGGAGCCGGTGTCCCACCCAAGCAGAGGCTTAACCTTCTGTGCCAAACTCCTCCCCCCAAAAAAGTGCTTACAGGCTGTTTATCATAGAGGAGAGAAAGGAGGCTCGAACTGAGTGTCTAGTCTAAATATTATCTTTCTTTTTATACCATCTCCTTCAAGCCTCTTAGCCTCGCTTCCAGCTCTCTTTCCTCAGCTGTGAAGTATGAGCATTGGGCTAGACCAGCATTTTCCAAAACATGGTTCATGGAACGCCACTTCTCCAAGATGTTCTGCAAAAACAAACAGAAAGCAAAACAAGCAAGGTCATGGGGGCCCTTCGCGTTCTCCTGCTCTCTGCAGTGCAGTCTCTGACCCTGGGAGAGCGCCAGCAGAGCCGGCAGTAGGGGAGCCTGCTCACCTCTTTGAATCGAGTTTTCTTTGCACTCACTTTTGCTCTGTAACCCAAGCGGCTGCCCTGGTGCCCACTCCTGACCGCTCCCCCTCCTGGCCCCGCAGCCCGGGGCCGGGCCCCCAGGGGCCACCTTTCCAGTGGCTGCTGCCCTGCGGCGGTGGCTCCAGCTCTCTCTGGGCAGGCTTCCTTGTTCCACCTTGCAGGTGTCCCCTAAACTCTCTCCCCCCGTTCCTGAGCCCAGGGCTGCCTCTCCAGGCCCTCTCCCGGGGCTGTGCTGCCAGTTCCCTGCATTGAATCTCCCCTGCGGGACTTTGTTTCTCTGGCTGGACTCTGATGGCTACGGCCTCGTCCTTCCCTGTAGCCCCTCGAGAAACCCCAGAAGCCGATGCTGGGGTGGTCCCTTCTGTGTCTCTCTGAATGAATTGTTTTGCGTTTTTCTAAAACAGCGCTATTGAAGTATCATGGACAGACAATAGCTGTATCAAGCATCCAGTTCTAGGGAGCGGGCACTCAGCCTGGTGAACATGACCACATCCTTGCTGGCTGGCTTTCTGCTGGTACACACCCCGGGAGGATGGTCCTTGCCGTCCACATGGGAGACCCAGATGAGCACCTGGCTCCCAGCCAGCTTCGGCCTTGGTGTAGCCCTGGCTTTTGCGGACGCTTGGAGAATGAACCAGCAGACAGTTCTCCTTCTCTGTCTCCGTGTCTCTGCCTCTCAGATAGATAAAGTGTAAAATTCCTTGAGCGTTGATGTAGGAGATCACTGGTGGAACCATTACCATCAGGACAGGGAGCGTCGCCTGAGCCGCTCGTCAGCCCTAAGGCAGCGTAAGTGCCGTGCGAAGGCCCAGCCTCCATCAGTGCCACCGCTCTCACGCTGTTATCTATGGGCTTTGACCATCCTGAAGGATAGAATGTGCTAAAGAGGTTGTGAGCGTGTTCTTGGACCAGAGAACTGTGACGTCAGCCTTCCCTGTGCAGCTGTGGTAGGCCTTAATCTCTCTCGCTTTCCTTATTTATTTTGGGAAATGATAAGACAGATGGATATCTTTTCTAATATTGAGGTCAAGGGCACAGGTACTTTCGTGCTGTTGGTGACCCCGTGACCTTGTTTCTGAAGACTCGACTGTAAGAGATTTGGTTCTGCGGGGAAGCAGCACAGAGATGCCTCCTTGGGTTTCTGTTTTAAATTTGAGCAATTTAGGTAGGGCTCACTTCCAAGAACTTTAGGGAAGTAGACTCCAGCCTATTCCCAACTTTCCCCCTATGCTCACCCTTTTCCAAATATTTTGTAAGCTTATTCTGTAAGATATTGCGTGGCTCTTTTTTTTTTTGTAAGAAAACATAAGTACTATATTTCTTTATGGCTTTTTGCCTTCAAGAATGGCTGATGTCACTGATGAGCTTATTATCTCTGCAAGGCAAAAACTTTTATACAGCTGAGCATCTCTCATTTGAAAATCCAAAATTTGAAATGCTCCAAAATATGAAAACAACAGCACAAAGGGAAAATCCCACACCTGACCCAGCACGGTGGGTCACAGGCCAAATGCAGGCACAGTAAGACCGTGCAAAGTCACCGCCAAGTCCGTGCGTGGGGTGGCGAGGCTTGAACAATGAGTTTTGTGTGTAGATATGGGTCCCATCTCAGGACATCTCATTATGTATGTGCAAACCTGCCAAACCCTGACAAAAATTCAAAATCCGGTTCCATTTCGGGGACGAGATACTTAGCTCGTAGCTGCAGATGTAAGTGCTGGTAAGGTGATAAATTCAGGGAGAATTGGCAGGCTTGGGGAGACAGCTAAGTTAGAGAGTAGTGTTAGAATGTTGTGGATTGCACCCAGTTGGGTCATAGCGCAGTGTTTGGGATTACCTGGCCCCACATCTCCTCTCCCCCGTGTGGCCACAGGACAGGAAGATGGGTGCCCAGGTGAGCCCCTGTGGAGGCTCAGGGGCCCGGCCTGTTGGGGGCGTGGGGTGTGGTAACGCCCGGCCTGCAGCTGGTGTGTGCAGAAGGCAGGCTGTCAGCTGCGGGGAGGCCTCCCAGCTCTGAGCGCCACCTCCTGTGTCTCTCATGGATTCAGTCGATGACCCACGGGTGGCCCTGCGCCAGCCACACATAGTACAGTGCTTCTCAAGCTGTCCCTGGGAGAGAACCACTTTGTCTTTAGAAACATTTGCATTTCTATGGGCCTATGCCTTTGTAGAATTTCTTGTAAGTGAATTACTAGAAGAGTTACACGGAAAAACAAACACATACTAAATCAGCCCTTAGCTTTCAGTGGTCAGATCCGTTTGTATAGTTACCAGTCAAATTGCTGTCAGGCTGGCCCAATGCACTTCCTGCTGGGTGCATCTTGTTTTAGGCTCGTAGCAAGAGTCAGTGGATCAGCACAGATCCCTGAAGGAGCAGCTCCATGGGCCCCTGCGTCAGGGATTGGGGACGGGAATGTGTGTTTGCACAAGCTTGCTTGGTGCCAAGAGAGATGGTGACAGTGGGAGAACACAGTGCTGGTCACTTGGGTTTTACTTCAATCCCTGCCCTCACTCCCACATCTGAGCAACTGCCAGACTCCCTGTTCCTACTTCTGACGTCTCTCACTCCCATCTTCCCATCTTCTCTCCCTCTCTCCCCACCTTCCCCAGATGAGGTCTTTGTGGTCCTTGGCCTTGACTTCTGCACCCGCCCCCATGCTGCTAATCCGTCCCTGTGTCCTGGCCAGCCAGGCTTTTCTGTATCACAGATGGGATCTGTTACCCTTCTACCGCCGCCTCCACTGGATCCGTCTGGCTCACTGGACGCGGCCAGCACGCCCTGACTCCCACCCGCTTCGAGTTCACGCGGTCATCCCGTAGACCAGCCCTGCTCCGTGATGTCACCCATTTGCGGTGCAGGGCTGAGCCCTTCCACGTTCTCAGCCTTGTGCCTTAAACTCCAGCTCAGATCCATCTCATCAAGGAAAACCTGAAATTTACTGATGCCAGTTACCCTTTGGGAGAATGTTTGAGGGGAGCCTAGTGACAAGAGATGTCACCTCTGCCCCCACCAGCTCTGTGCCTTTGGAGAAATCACTTCCATTCTGATTCCTATCCCTTCATGTTTTTGTTTTTGTAAGATTTAATTATTTATTGGAGAGGCAGAGTTACAGACAGAGCAAGAGAGAGAAAGGTCACTCCCCAAATGGCCACAACGTCCAGAGCTGGGCTGATCCAAAGCCAGGAACCAGGAGCTTCTTCCCAGTCTTCCATTTGGGTGCAGGGGCCCAAGCACTTGGGCCATCGTCTGCTGCTTTCCCAGGCCATAGCAGAGAGCTGGGTTGGAAGTGGAGCAGCTGGGAGTCGAACCGGCGCCTGTAAGGGATACCAGTGCCACAGGTGGAGGAGGTTTAACCTACTGTGCCACAGCGGTGGCCCCGTGGCCCATCATGTTTTATTCAGCTGTGACACCTCACCTGGTGCCTCACTTAGTTGATGCTTAATAGATGTTCATTAGGCAAGTGAAGGTCAAGTTCTTTAAAAGCAAAGTGTTTGCCACTGCGTAATCTTCTCCCACCACTAACTATGTCCAACCCTGGAATGAGAGATGCAGAAACTGAAGGCAGTGCTGTGTGGAGTAGGACAAGTGCGTACCAAGTTCCAGATGCAGCAGTGGTTAGAAATAAAAAGAGAAGTTTTCAGGTTTCTGTTCTGTGACTTTAAAGGTGGCTAAAAAAAAAAAAAAAAAAAAAAAAAAAAAAAAAAAAAAAAAAAAAAAGACCTCGGGAAGAAGAAGCGATTTTCCTTCTATCTGATGTCATTCTGACTTTCAGAAGTGTGAGTAGTAGGGGGAAAGAAGTTGCCTCTGAATCTAAATTTAAATTTCCTGGTTGTGCCAGGCCGCGAGCCCGCGTGCGAGCCAGCGCTGCCCCTCTGCTCTCGCAGGTGCGGTGCGATGCGAAGTACTTATCTTGTCAGCTGCTGCTTTGGGCTTGCTTGCTAGGCTTGCATTGTGAAGGTGTTAGACATTCTGTTTACATAAGAGCTGAGGGGGTGACATAACGTCTATTGAAGCAAAGTCACTTAGCTCCCCACTAGGCAACGGGGAGCATTTAAAAACTGAAAACAGATCAAAGCCGTGGTCAGGGCTGAGATACCCCTCCGCGGCGGGAGGGTGGGCTCTTGGTTGGCTGCCCGAGACAGACAAGCAGTTTTGCCTCAGTGTGTTTCCAGACCGTTGGTGGAACGAATCAGGCCGACTTGAACTCCAAGAAGCCAATCCAGAGAGGCTGCTTAAGTGAGCACAAGGGTGTCCAAATAGGTTGGAAAAAATGTCAAATCGCAGTAAGCACATGCAAGATGTGATTTTTCTCTCTTTATAGACTGTTGTAAAAGTTGTTTAAAGTTAAACAGCTCTTCAGCACTTTCATTATGTTTAATGAGACAGGTAGGTCCTGGAACGGAGACTTTTATTTTATTTTACTTTCTTCTGATCCCATTTAAATTTTGCTCTCCCTCCCAGAATATGGAAGACATAAACACTTTGATTTCCAGGATATATATTAGCCAGGATCTATATATATATATTCCACATATATATATTAGGATGGAGAAAAGGTTGAGAGTGGAGATGACACAGGCCACAGAAGTAACAAATCCAGACGGCTTTCACATTTTATGGGATGAACTTCAAGGATTCAGCCAGGGACATAGGGACACATTCCCGCCTTCAGTTTGTAAGTCCTATTAAGTGATAATCTTGTGTAGTTTACACTTTCAACCTTCATGTGGATGTAGAAGCAGGTCTATTATATGGTGTCATTCCTTTGCACCCCACTTCAACTAGTTCATTTTGGGGGGTTGTATTTAGGAACAAGTGATAGTGCATAACACTGCATTATCCAGGACTTGCAAGGTGAGTGTGTCCTGGCTACTGAACCCTCTGTAGCCCCTTTTCCTACCTGTCTGGCTCTTGCTGGACCCGATCTTGTGCCTGCAGGGTGCATTCTGACCTTGGCGTTTGGTCTCCCAATGTCGGAGGCCAGGATGCTCTTGCCGGAAGAACCCGGATTGCGCAGCCCTTGACATCTGTTTCACCTGGAGATGTTTGTGTGCAGGCTGTAGCAAGACTTGCTCGTGCTCACGCACGCACTCTCCACCTGGCTCTCTCACCAAGCCTTACATTTCCTTTGTGGCCCTCCCGGTCCTTGGGGCCTGGCTCACAGGAAACTGTACTCAGAACCGAAATTTCTCCCGGGGTGCCACTGTGCATCACTGACCTCAAAGACTGCTGGGATAGCCCTGCTAACACTGCACAAATAAAACATGTCCCCAGAGCACCTCCCGGAGATGAGGGACTTGTTTCCATGACTCTCTAAGATCAGCTGTCGTGCGTGCCTTTTTCCTAGTGGGCAGCAAACAAGTTTCACTGAGCTCTTACCTGAGTGCTTTCTGTTTACAACTCCACGAAAAATTCCGGGCTGCTTTCATGTTGATGCCCACAAATATCGTGATACAAGTCTATGCCACCTGCCCTCTTTTTGAGAAGGAGAGAGAGAGACAGAGAATGCGCTCATTTGCTGGTTTGTACCCTAAATGCCTACAACTGCCGGGGCTCACCCAGGCCAAGGCTGGAAGCCCAGAGCGCAACCCAAGTCTCCTCCACGGGCAACAGGAACCTAACTACTTGAACTACCACCATTACCTCTCAGGTCTGCATTAGCAGGAAGCTGGAGCAGAGCTGGGGTGGAACCCAGGCCCTCTGATGTGGGGTGCGGGCATCCTAACTCTAGGTCAAATGCCTGCCCCTTCCACACCTTGTGGAGAAAGCAAGATGTCCTGTATCTTGGCTGGTGCCGTGGCTCAACAGGCTAATCCTCTGCCTGCGGCGCTGGCACACCGGGTTCTAGTCCTGGTCGGGGCATCGGATTCTGTTCTGGTTGCCCCTCTTCCAGGCCAGCTCTCTGCTATGGCCCGGGAGTGCAGTGGAGGATGGCCCAAGTGCTTGGGCCCTGCACCCCATGGGAGACCAGGAGAAGCACCTGGCTCCTGCCTTCGGATCAGCGTGGTGCTGGCAGCCATTGGAGGGTGAACCAACGGGAAAAAGGAAGACCTTTCTCTCTGTCTCTCTCTCTCACTGTCCACTCTGCCTGTCAAAAAAAAAAAAAAAAAAAAAAAAAAAAAAAAAGATGTCCTGCATCTTACGTTTTTCCAGTCTTTTTTGGTGAACATTTTCAAGCCTACAGATTAATGAAAATATTTCACAGCAGATATCTTTCTACCCTCCCCTTGGATCCTACCATTAACAGTTTACTCTCTTGGTTTATCAATATCTTGGTTTATCAATATCTGTTCTGTTAACCCAACTCTTGACCCGTTTATCAATCCATCTTTTTCTTTGGATGTATTTCAAAGTAAAGTTACAGACATCAGTACATTGCCTTCTTAGTACTTCTGCCTGCTTGTCACTGAAGTTGAATATTTGTAGTTTTTTGAGGTAAAAATTTCTATACCAGGAAGCCTACATTTCTCCAGGGAACCATTTGATGGGCTTTGGCAAAGGCATACGCCTGTGTAACCCTGCGCTGTTAAGATACGGAATACTGGCCGGCGCCGCAGCTCACTTGGCTAATCCTCTGCCTTGCGGCGCCGGCACACCGGGTTCTAGTCCCGGTCGGGGCGCCGGATTCTGTCCCGGTTGCCCCTCTTCCAGGCCAGCTCTCTGCTGTGGTCAGGGAGTGCAGCAGAGGATGACCCAAGTGATGCCTTCGGATCAGCCGATGCACCGGCCGCAGCGCGCTGGCCGCGGCGGCCACTGGAGGGTGAACCAACGGCAAAGGAAGACCTTTCTCTCTGTCTCTCTCTCACTGTCCACTCTGCCTGTCAAAAAAAAAAAAAGATATGGAATACTGGATCAGAGTAGTGACATCGTGGGTTGAGCAACCACCTGGGAAAGCAGCAGCACATGGCCCAAGTGTGTGGGCTCTCTGTGTTTTCGGGTCCTATAACAAGGCATCTGAAGCAGGTACATTGTGAAGGAAAGAGGTTTATTTAGCTCACGGTCCTGTTGTCACATTGCCTTACATTCTGGAAGATTCTGAGTATCTCTAAGCAAATGGAATTCAAGGTACAAGTTAGCACAGCCTGAGAAAAGGGTCTCTTCAACTCCAGGTGTGTCTTCAGCTTAGGAGTGGCAGACATAAATTGGCTGTCCCGTGTTGCTTGAGCCCCTGACTTCTTTTAAAGATTTACTTATTTTTTTTAAAAGGCAGTTACAGAAAGAGAGTGAGGGAGAGAGAGAGCGAGAGAGCACACTCTTCCATCCACTGGTTCACTCCCCAAATGGCTGCAACAGCTGGGGCTAGGCCAGATGAAAGTCAGGAGCCTGGCTCTCCATCGGGGGTCTCCCACAAGGGGGACAGGGGCCCGAGTGCTGGGCCGTCTTCCTTGGCTCTTCCCAGGCACATCCGCAGGGAGCTGGATCTGAAGGAGAGCAGCAGGAACTTGAACCAGTGCTCGGATATGGGATGCCCAGCTTTGCAGGCGGCGACTTCTCTTGCTGCACTCACAGCGCCAGCCCCTCCCTCAGCCCTCTCCAGGCACTAGGGAAGGAGTGGGGAGCAAGGTTGGGATACAGAATACAGGGCGATGTCCTTGCTGACTTGAGAGAACATGGCGGACGCACGCACACCTAACCCTGACCCCAACAGAGGAGGATGGTATCTGTGAGAACCCAAACCAGAATATCCCAGGAGCACCAAAGGATGGTATGACAACCCATCTACAGGGGGCATGACGCTGGGGCGCTGGGGGGCGTGGTGTAGCAGGCTCAGCCGCTGCTTGCAACACCACATCCCATTTCACAACACTGGTTCAAGTCCCCACTGCTCCACTTCCAATCCAGCTTCCTGAGAATGCAGCGGGAGGTGGCCGGGGCCCACCAAGCCACTTCCTGAGGACACCTCAGGGCGCTTCAGTGGTGCCCTGGGAAGGGCCTGAGGTCACTGGCCCGATCCCCAGGGAGCCGGAGGGCCGGTTGCTGGCAGTGGCTCGGGACCAACTCATGTGAGGAAGAGGCAGGAAAGGAAGGTGGAGACCGGAAGGGGAGAGGAACCCCAGAGAGCCTGGGGGGCTTGGGCTTGATTCTGTAGGCTGTGACTTTGCAGCAGGACTCTCTGTGTGTGTGTGTGTGCGTGTGTGCATGTGTGATTTGAGCAGGTATTTCTGGCAGCAGTGTGGAGGGGTCTGGAAACAGGAGTGAGGGGCAGTTAGGATGTGTCCACAGTTGCCTACTTATCACGCCCCCCGCCTCCATCCCCACCCCCACCGCGTTTCAGCTGTTTGCAGCATTTGAGGGTCCTTTTGAAATTTTCAAATTCTTTGCATTTTTCCTTTCCTGCAGTTAAATTTAGAAATGCTTCATCAAGGAGGGGGGAGATTAGGTGTCAGACTCGTGAGTAGCACCCGAGCGATTATGGCTTCAGGAAAATGTACCGGGCCCGAAACCGGAACCTGGAAGGCTGTGATTTACAGAGATGCACCTGCTCCTTCTGAACTCGTCCTCCGGCCGCCTTCCAATGAGAAACACCCGTGTGTGAGCCGGTCCGCTTGGGTTAGGAGTGCCACCTGTGGCAAGGGTGTTGCTGCCCTGTTACTGATTGGCCCGCAAGGAGACTTCCTTCAAGAGCTGGGCCGCGTTCACGAGCTGTGTGGTCCGCTGAAGTGGCAGGATGGAGGTCTGGCATCACTCCCTGCTTGGTTTGGCCCCCACTCTGCCGGCCGACCCCGACCTGCATCGGACAGTGTGAAAGGTCAGTGCCGTCTGCTGGGGCCAGGGGTCAGTGCTGGTTCACGCAGGTGACAGGCTGTCCTGTCTTCCACCTCCCGACTTAGCCTCAGACGGACTTACTCCTGAGAGAGGGGGAGAGGTTGAAGCTTTTAAGATTTATTTTACTTATTTGAAAGAGTGACGGAGGGGTTGGGGAGAGGGGAGAGAGAGCTTCCACCCACTAGTTTGCTCTGGAAATGGATTCAACGGCTGGGGCTGGGCCAGCCACTCCATCCAGGTCTTGCACCTTGATTGTAGGGGCCCAAATACCTGGGCCACGTTCCGCGGCATTCTCGGGGAGCTGGATTGGAAGTGGAGCAGTGGGGACTCGAACCAGTGTTGTGAAATGGGATGTGGTGTTGCAAGCAGCAGCTGAGCCTGCTGCACCACAGTGCTGGCGTTGGCCGGAGGTAGGACTTTGGCCCTGTGGTCCCGTGGCTGTTCCCTTGGTGTTATGTCTCTGGATGAAACTGTTAACAGCTGACCTTAAAACAGGGGGAGAGTCCCAGATGACTCATTTTATGGGCCCTAGGAAACAGAAGAAGGCTGCAGAAGAGTCAGGTTCCATGGAGGTGGAGGCAAGAGGGACTCCGAGCATGGAGGTTTTGCAGGTGGGGGAAGGGGCTTCATGCTAAGGAATGCAGTGCCTTGGGGAGCCAGGAAGGGCCCTCAGCTGACAGTCTGCAAAGAGGTGGGGACCCCAGCTCATGGCTGTGAGGAACCGAATTTTGCCAGCAACCTGAATGGGCAAGGAAGCGAGGTCTCCCCTAGAAGGGCCAGAGAGGAACTTGCCATCCTGCCGGCACCTTGACTTTAGCCCGGGGACACCCCTGCCCGGCTCCTGGCCTACAGGACTGTTGAAAGGATAAATTGGCATTGTTGTCGGTTGTTAGAATGTGGGCTTTCCCTCGGACAGCTGCTGTGGCTTTCGTGAGTTCTCTTCTGTGTTAAAAGGGAAATACTCCTCACACTGAGTTCTTGGAGCTGTTGCCAGGATGGAGACACTGCACGTGTGAAGAGCTGGATGTGGTACTCGGTACCTCAAGTGCTCAACCGTGAAGGGCCAGTGTTGGATTCTTTGTAACAAGGGGCCGTTTTATATAAGCCTTTGTGTTGCTTGCCTGCTAGTCTGTTTCACACACGATCTTGTTATGGTGAGGGTAGCAAATCGCCAAAAGGAGAACTGGAACACTTCAGGCAGCACCTGTTTGTCACCGCTGGAACTTGAGTTGGCAATGCTTGTGAGAGCAGCGCAGAGAGCTCAAGCCTTGTGTCAGTGCAGGGCCCCCCGTCCTGAGCAGGCGGCTGGGTTCCTGCAGTCGCCTTCCGGCTGGCGTGGAGTTGCTCGTCTTCACTCAGCGCTGGAACTGTCAAGATTCATTGCCAATGTCCACGCCATGATCCCGTCCTGAGAGACGTCAGAGTCGCAGAGTCCCGTCATTCCCACACCCCTGTGATCTGCTCGCGTCTCACAGTGCCTGGTGTCCCTGGGATTGTGTGTGTGCCGCTGGGTTATGTGCTGTCCCTATCCTGGAATTGGAGGAGGAAAAAAAAAGTGTCCAAAAATATGCGAATTCCTGTATGATGTAGCTGAATCTTTGTAAACTTAGTAAACAGGGAAACATCGCCAGTACCACTGTTCCATGCTCCATTTTGAGGCCATTGGTTATTCTTACTTTGAGTGGACGCTTAGAGCTTCGCTGGAGATACTCAATAGTCGCTCTACTGTGTTGCCAGCAGAAGGCACCCACTGATGAGCCACCCTGCATCTCTGTCCGGGAAGGGCGGGGCCAGGTGTTCCATGAGTTTGGCTGCTTTGCAGACTGTGCACCTGTGCTTAGCTCAGATTGCCAGCATTGGGGAAACTCGGGAGTTTTCTTACCAACTTTTATGACTGTTGAGAATCTGTAAATGATCGTGATCCCTGGGGAACTCGGAATGACCTCTATTTATGGTAAGGAATTTATTTTCCTCCATTAACCATATCTTCTTTTCTTGCCCCCTTTTCATCCCTATGTCCACATCTGATCAATGTTGATTCTGTAAAGTAGCATGTCCATGCATTGTTTCAGCTGTTTTCTGAAGAAGCTGGGTGAAACAAATTGCTTCTTTTTTTTAACCTTTATTTAATGAATATAGATTTCCAAAGTACAGCTTATGGACTACATTGGCTCCCCCCCCCCCCCCCGGTGACTTCCCTCCCACCCACAACCCTCCCCTTTCCCGCTCTCTCTCCCCTTCCATTCATATCAAGATTCATTTTCAATTTTCTATATATACAGAAGATCAGTTTAGTATACATTAAGTAAAGATTTCAACAGTTTGCTCCCACACAGAAACACAAAGTGAAATATATTGTTTGAGTACTCGTTATAGCATTAAGTCTCAATGTACAGCACACTAAGGACAGAGATCCTACATGAGGAGTAAGTGCACAGTGACTCCTGTTGTTGACTTAACAAATTGACACTCCTGTTTATGGCATCAGTAATCTCCCTATGCTCTGGTCATGAGTTTCCAAGGCTATGAAAGCCTTTTGAGTTCTCCGACTCTTATCGTATTTGGACAAGGTCATAGTCAAAGTGGAAGTTCTCTCCTCCCTTCAGAGAAAGGTACCTCCTTCTTTGAAGAACGAAACAAATTACTACTTAAAAATCAGTAATTGTCAAGGAACCATCACCACCTGTTCTCATGGGAGCCAACACTGTGAGGTCCCAAGTGTCCCTCTCTGCTCCTCCCCTCCCTTGGAACCCTCTGCAAGATGAAACGTCCATGCTGTGTCACCTTGGGTGTAGGGCAGGGGTCTTTTCCTCAGTGTTACGGCTCCTACACCGCTCCAGGTGCGGATGGGGCAGTGTGATGTCACTTGGTTGCTTTGTTGTGAAGGCGACATAAGCAGGTTTGACTTGACAGCTTCCTTAAAGTGTGGTTCGTGGATAGTGGGTGTTAGGATGAATTGAGGAACTTTCTAGAAATAGACAATCCTGGGCTTCACTTCCAGAGATCTTGAGACAATGTCTGATGTGGGACCGAGGAATTTATGTGAATTAGAGAACACTTAGATGGCCCACAAGCCACTTGATTAAAGTCCATGTGTTGAGAGGTGGGTCTTAAAAGAGGCAGAGGTTGTGTGCTACAGATGCCAGACCCAGCAGAAGCAAAGGCACAAGTTAGGATAATGGGCAGAAGGTGTGAGGCGGGGAGGCTTAAGGGTGGGTATGCTGACTGTTGAGGGCACACTGGCTCATTCTCAGTGCTGTTTGAATGTCTGTTGAATTTTCAACATAAACTTTAGCATGTGAGTGCATTGCTATAAGAACTTAGCATGCCATATGCACTTAAATGTCTGAGTGCCTACTGTGTGCCAGTTGCTTTGCCAGGCACCAAGGCTACTGAAATATTCAGGTTGCTTAGAAGGGAGGGGCTGGTGTGTGGATGTGGGACCTGCAGCAGTGTCTGAGACAGGACAGGATGTGGAAGCAGAAGCGTTGAAATAGAAAGTTGAGCAGATAATTTTGTTCCTTTGTGTTTCTTTGTAGCAATTTAACTGGAGATCCCCACGTGACTTTCACAACAGCAATAACTTGTTAAAAATTTTTATTTATGAGAGGTAGAGTTACAGACAATGAGAGAGAGAAAGGTCTTCCTTCCATTGGTTCACTCTCCAAATGGCCGCTATGGCCAGAGCTGCGCCGATCCAAAGCCCTGAGCCAGGTGCTTCCTCCTGGTCTCCCATGCGGATGCGGGAGACCAAGCACTTGGGCCATCCTCCACTGCTTTCCCGGGCCACAGCAGAGAGCTGGACTGAAGAGGAGCAACCGGGACTAGAACCGGTGCCCATATGGGATGCTGGCACTGCAGGTGGAGGATTAACCAAGTGAGCCACGGTGCCAGCCCTGCAATAACTTGTTTTTATTGGATGCCTTGCCAGTGTTTTACCTGCCTTTTCAAAAATTAAGTGAACAACTGTTTAAACATAGCAGTCTTGACTGGGCATGTCTTTTTTTTCCTAGGCACTTAAAATCTTTTTAAAATAAAAGCCTCTTCGAGATTTTGTTCCTTATTCTTTAAAACATTGTGGACAGTCTTATTTGAAATACTAAAAATAGCTGGATTTTTAAGCACTTGGCTCCGATTTCTCTTTTTCTGGTTTCTGTGGGCAGCACACACTTTGAGAATTGATGTCCGGTGACTTCCTCACTCAGCTCCATCGACCCTGGTCTGGAGGTCTGAGTTCGAATTCTCTGCCCAGCTTCTCTTCTTGAACTGTATTGGCTATGGTGGTGGGTGTTCTTCCCAGAATGCTGCCTGTGCGACTCTGACCTAGAACACGAACTCACATCTCGACCTGCTTGGCCTTGGCTACAACCCGAAGCTGAGAATGTCGTTGAATGCCTCTCTTCCCTGCCACAGTCAACTCTGCGCCTTTGACGCAGCTCAAGGCAGCCTTGACCAAGTGGTTCTGCTTCCCGCTGAGGTTTAGCTGGAAGCCAACACCACAAAAATGAACAATTTACTAAGCGTGCTCGCTATGCCACCTGCAGACTCGGGCGGCCGCACTGCCAAACTGGTCAAAGAAAGAATTGGCTTGTGAACTGCAAAATGCGTTCCTCTGGCACAGAAACAGAGCTCGGATTCATCTCCTGAGACTCCCTAAAGGAAAATGCCGTAGATGTGACAACCCCTTTAATTGGAAACGTCCCCAGAAAGTGACCCTGAACTCTTATTTGCTGTCTTGGTCAAGAAATGAAAACCAGTGATGAGTCTTCAACGTAGGAAGCCTTGCTTATTCTCGTTAGTTCACCCACCTGGAGATCTAGAAAACAATACATCCTAACGCTGCAGCAGATAGTTCAGGGTATATAATTGGGTTGACCCCTATTTCTCTTCCTCTGCATCCCCTTCAAGACTGCAGAAGGATTTGGCAATCTGGGTTATACAGGGACATCATTGAATTAAGTTTACAGATCTCTGGAGCAATCCCAGCATGCTATGAGCTATCATGGCCATAGCATTAGACATGGCATCTGTCCTGGAGCCCCTTCAATGGGCCTGTTACCTACCACCTGGCCACCAGAAGCTATTCAAGGGTCTCGTTGTGAAGATGCATCTCTTCTTCTAGACTTTTCTTAGCTATAATGTTAGGTTTTTCTTGGTTAGTCAAGTGAGACTGTTTTCTTTTGTAGAAGATCTTATTTGCAAGGGGGACATGGAGTGGGGGAGAGGGAGAGGAGATCTTCCATCTGCTGGCTCACTCCCCCAAATGATAGCAATAGCCAGAACTGGGTCAGGCAGATGGTAGGAGCCTGGCGCTCCATCCAGGTCTCCCACCTAGATGGCAGGGGCCCAAGCACTTGGGCCATCTTCTGCTGGCTTCCCAGCTGCGTTAGCAGGGAGCTGGATCAGAAGCAGGGCAGCTGCGACTCTAGGTGGCCCTCCAGTATGAAATGCAGGTATCACGAGAGGCCTTAACCCAGTGTACCACGCTTGATAGCCTGACATGATGCAGAATCTCACAGGTGACTTAAAACCCTCTTTGGAGGGGGGCGATCTCCCCTTGCCCACAGTCCTACGCTGGCAGTCACCAGAAACTCACTACTCCACAAAGACCCTCCATGGAAGTTCTGTGCTGTGACAGTTGATAGCTTTCTTCTCGCCAGAATCATTGTCTTCCCCCTACAAACATCATGGTCCTTTGTCATCTTTATGGAGCAGGGGTTGGGAACTTGCCCTGCATTGGACAAATGGTAAGTAGTTTTGGCTTTGCAGGCCTGGTCCTTGTCCTAGCTATGAAACTCTGCTGAGTGAGGGTAGAGGCAGGCTTTCAACAAGTAGATATGGCGGCACCCCAGTGAAATTTTACTTATAAAACTTGATGGCTGGGGCCGGCACTGTGGTGTAGCGGGTAAAGCTGCTGCCTGCAGTGCCAGCATCCCCTATGGCCACCGGCTCAAGTCCCGGCTGCTCCACTTCCGATCCAGCTCTCTGCTATGGCCTGGGAAAGCAGTAGAAGATGGCCCAAGTGCTTGGGGCCCTGCACCCATGTGGGAGACCTGGAAGAAGCTTCTGGCTTCGGATCGGTGCAGATCTGGCTGTTGCCATCATTTGGGAAGTGAACCAGCGGATGGAAGATCTTTCTTTCTGCCTCTCCTTATTTTTCTATGTAACTCTGACTTTCAAATCCTTAAAAAAATGATGGCTGGCCGAAGGGCTGTAGCTTCCTGACTCATCCTAGTGATGTCACTTAGGCGCTGACTATGGACTGCACTGCTGCTTCCAGGTTGAGGCTCTGACGTACAAGGGTACTTCAGAAAGTTCATGGAAAATGGAATTCAAGGGGAACTTGATTCTGGTGCAAGAATGATTGAAACCCATGCATAGCTCTTTCATAGTGCCTGTTCTCCATGAACTATCTTGAAGCTTCCTCATCTGTAGAGACCCTTACTGTGCACCTGAAGGACCTGATGAATGAGGAAAGTCTAATGCCGTTTGACTACTCTCTCAGCAGTTTTGAAGTCCTGTGTTGCTATAGCAGACTCTCTGAGCTGGGTGTTTTATAAGGAAAAGGTGATTATTTGGCCCACAGTCTGGTAGTTGGGCAGCCCACACAGCACGGCGCCAGCTTCTGGTGGGGGTCCTCCGGCTGCGTCAAGGTGTAGCTGAGAAGCAGGTGCATGTGGAGGGAGCATATGTGTCAGAGGGAGAGACCCAAGCTCCTGCGGAACAACCTGCTCTCCTGGGAGCTGCTCCAGGCCCACGTGAGACCTCCTCCAGTCTCAAGAAAAACAGTCTGGTCAGGAGCAGCGCCTCTTAAAGGCCCCATCACCTCAATAGCGTTACCTTGGGAGCTAAGCCTCCACGTGAGTTGTGGCAGGGACAAACCACATTCAAACCATAGCAGGTCTTAATTCCAGTTACAAGTGAGTTTCTATTATCTGCTCTAAATGTGCATGATCCTACGGAGTTCAATACAGTTCTCTTTTTTTAAAGAGGTTGGGGTGGGTGCGACCCAGCAGTTAAGCACACCCCAAATCGGAGTAACTGGGTTTGGGTCCTGGCTGAGCTGCTGCTCCAGCTTCCTGCTAATACGCACCCTGGGAAGGTAGCAGGTGAAGGCTCGAGTAATCGGGTCCCTGGCACTCACATGGGGAATGTGGGATGGAGCTCCAGGTTCTGGTTTCAGCTTGGTCTACCAGCTGCTGCAGGGGCTGGTGCGCTAGTGCACGGAAGATCTGTCTCCCTCTCTCCACCTTTCAAACAAAGAGCAAAGAGATTTTTGATGCTGTATGACTTAGTTCTAGGAAGCCAAAACATCAAGAAAGTGCTTCTAGTATCACTGAGGATTCTTGACTGGGAGTTGGCAATGTGGACATAAAGTAGATAGAGGCAAACAAGAATCTTTCCCCCAAAGTGCAGACTCTGCACGTGGTTCTGAACGTGCCCTCCTCTCGGAGCTGTGGAGTGTGGCTTAGATGTGTGCACGGACAGCTGCAGAAGCACTGCACGTGCGTTTCTCCCTTCCCTGCCCTGAGTGCTTTTCTGTTTACCAATTGGCTTCTTCTACGGGGCCGTGGTAGTGCAAGAACTTTATGTACTGGGCATGATAAACCCCTACTCCTAGCCCAGGGGTTAGTATTTGACTGTAGAGGCAGGTGTAGCGGGTAAAGCCGCAGCCGCCTGCAGTGCCAGCATCCCCTGTGGGTACCAGTTTGAGTCCCGGCTGCTCCACTTCCCATCCAGCTGTGGCCTGGAAAAGCAGTAGAAACTGGCCCAAGTCCTTGGTCCCCTGTAAGATTTCACCTTGTGTGGTAAGGGCATTATGGGGGAAAAAATAACTGGTTTGAGTCCAAAGTAAATTTAGACATTAAGAAAAGTCTTCAGAACATTCTAGTAGTGGTTAGTCAAGCTAGTCCTGACCTCAGTCAACCACCTCCTTCTTACCTGATCAGACGGCCACTCGTAAGCCCTGTCTCTTTTCTGGCAACTTCACCCTGGTCACCCACTGGCCGCTTCTTGTCACTCTTGCCCAGAGAGGACATGAAAAATCAGATCTGGTGGGAGATGCGGTTTGATTTTGGTTAAAATGGTGTTTATGTAGCCCTGCTGCTCCAAGTATGCTCTGTGGATCCGCAGCTGCTGCCTCTCTGGGGAGCGTTAAAAGCGTGGCGTCTGCCTAACCCTGTGCCTTTGACTGCAGACCTGTGTTTTTACAAGACCCCTTGGGTGGTTCTTAGGCTCTGATCTAGGTCACAGCCTGCCTTCTTCACAAAGGTGACAGAGCAGGGTGTCCGGAGATACTTTGGGGAGATGAGGGAGAGAAGTCCTGCTTCCCATACCACTGAGATCTTGCTCAGAAACCTACAAAATCCTACTGAGTACCGGAATTAACAGGCAGCACTCTGCTATATGGGCCTTTCTGCTTTCCTAAATAAGCATCCAATGGTATAGACTTTGCCTCTAACCAACCAGCAATTTTGTGGTCAGATGTGTTTTCCATTTGAATTCAGTGCAAAATATTCTAAAAATTTCCCTTGTGATTTTTTTCCCCTTTGATCTGTGGATTATTCAGAAGTGTGCTACTTAATTTTGAAATATTTGAGGATTTACTGATTTTTAGTTTAATTCCACTGTAATTGGAGAACACTTTGTATGAGTTCATTCACTTTATTTTTCAAAGATTTTATTTGAGAGGTAGTTACAGACAGTGAGAGGGAGAGACAGAGGTCTTCTGTCCACTAGTTCACTCCCCAAGTGGCCACAAAGGGCGGAGCTGGGCTGATCAGGAGCTTCTTCAGGGTCTCCCATCTGGGTGCAAAAGCCGAAGGACTTAGGCCGTTTTCTGCTTTGCGAGGCCATAGCAGAGAGCTGGATTGGAAGTGGAGCAGCCAGGACCTGAACCCGTGTCCATATGGGATGCCAGCACTGCAGGTGGAGGATTAACCACTGCACCAGCCCAAGTTCACTTACTTTAAATTTGAGTTTATTTTAGGACCGTAATATGGTCTACTAGGGCGGGTTTTCCCTGAGCACTTAAAAAGAACATGTTGTGTTGCTGGTGGGGGATGTGCAATACATGGCCATTAGGTCAGATGGGTTGGTCACGTAGTTCAGAGCTGCTGTATCTCTACTGGTTTCCTGTGTACTTTATCAGTTACTCAATGTTGAAATTGTCAGCTATAATTATGAATCTCTCTACTTCTCTTTTCTACAGATTTATTTGAGTGGTGGAGTTACAGACCGATAAGAAAGGTCTTCCAGCCTCTGGTTCATGCCTCAAATGGCCATAATGGCTGGAGATGGGCTGATCTGAGGCCAGGAGCTTTTTCCAGGTCTCCCATGTGTGTGCAGGGGCCCAAGCACTTGGGCCATCCTCCACTGCTTTCCCAGACCATTAGTGCGGAGCTGGATTGGAAGTGGAGCAGCTGGGACTCTGACCCCTATGGGCTTCTGACTCCACAGGCAGAGGTTGAACCTACTACGCCACAGTGCCGGCCCCTACTTCTCTTTAGTTCTGTTATTTCTTTTGTATGTTTTGAGGCTCTGTATTGGGGCAGATAATTATGTCCTTTGGTGAACTGGGCTTAGGACAACATTATGAGATATCTCTTTCTATCTCTGGTAATACTCTTCGTTCTATCTGGGGGTGGTGGGCCTTGTGGTGCACTGGATTAAGCTGCTGCTTGGCACACATGCATCCATACTGGAGTGCCAGTTCCAGTCCCAATTACTCTGCGTATGATCCAGCTCCCTGCTAATGTTCCTGGGAGGCAGCAGATGATCGTTCAAGAACTTGAGTCCCTTCAACGCGCAGGGGAGACCTAGATGGAGTTTCTGGTTCCAGGCTGTGGCCTGGCCCAGCCCTGGCTGTTGTGGCCATTTGGAGAGTGAACCAGCAGATGGAAGACCTCTTTTTCTTTCTCTCTGTATCACTCTGCACTTCACTTCAAATAAATAAATACATCTTTGAAAACCTCCTTTCTAGAATCATCTATCTTTCATGTAGCGCCAGCCCACTGGTGATGAAGCCTCTCAGCTTTTATTCTGAAAGTATCTGTGTTGGAGTTTTTACTAAGTCTGTGACTGTAGCTAAACAGTATTTTGTTCTTAGCATGTTAAAAATGCGGTCTTATCGACGTCTACCCTGAATGACTTGATGAGAAGTCATTTTTATCATTTTTATCTTTGTTACTGTATGTTCTCTTCTCTTGCTGTTTAAGATTTTTCTTCTCTTTATCACTTGTTTGTAGAAAATTTATCATGTGCCTAGCTTGGAGCCCTTTGAGTTTCTTGGATCTGTGAGTTTGTATTTTCTTTCAAATTCAGAAAAATTTGAGCATTACCCCTTGAAGTCACTTTTCCATCTTCTGGGACTCGGGTTACACTCCTCTTGGGCTCCTTTATCTCCCACAGTTGCTTGAATCCTCATGTTTTTCTTCAACATTTCTCCCCTCTTTCTCTCTCTGCTATCCCATTTGGAATGGATTCTATTGTCCTGATGTCAAGGTGACTGATATTTCTTTAGTATTTAAATTGCTGCTAGCACTTTCCAGTGTATTTTTCATTTGATTTCTAGAAGTTCCTTTGATTTATGTCATGCCTGTGTTTCCCACATCTTTGCATGATAACCAAACTCTGATAGGATGCTATGTGCTGGATTTTGTAATATGTATTCTTTTAAGAAAGTTGGGTATTGTGTACAGTTTGTGTGTGTGTTTTTTTTTTAAAGATTTACTTATTTGAAAGAGAGCTTCCACCCACTGGTTCACTTCCCAATTGGCTGCAAAGGCCAGAGCTGTGCCATTCTGAGGCCAGGAGCTTCTTTTGGGTCTCCCATGCAGGTGCAGGGGCCCAAGGACCTGGGCCATCTTCTACTGCTTTCCCAGGCCATAGCAGGGAGCTGGATCAGAAGTGGAGTGACCAGGTCTCGAACCAGTGCGCCCATATGGGATGCCAGCACTGCAGGCGGCGGCTTATCCCGCTACACCACAGTGCAATCCCCCTATATGTGCACTTCAACTTGCCCGTCACTTGGATGCTTTTGATGTTTGCTTTTAAGCTTTGTTATGGTGGATCCAGGTTATCCTGATCCTAAGATTAGTTTATCCTAAGGCACATTGATTTCTGGGGACTTTACTCAATGCTCCATGTGTTTTAAGGTTTCTACGCTTGGGTTCAGGGACACACGTCTTTCTCAGCCTCGTGTGAATGCTGGAAGTTGCGCTGGTGACTTGTTTTTCCCCTTTTCCCCTTAGTGGTTCTTCTCATTTATGAGCAGTTTGAAAATCGGCTCCCTGCAGAGCTGTGGCACTCTCTACATAGTTCCCTGTTTTCCGGTATCCAGTCCTGCAAGTGCAGCTCCCTTAGCCGCCCTAGACTGAAAGCCCCATCTTCTAAACTTAAAGGGGTCCATGGGCTCTATTTGGCAGTTCCTGGCCTGCTACCTGACCACTCTCTCCAGGCTGCGATGGTACTGGTCAAGTCACTTGTTAGACATTTCCCTAACATTCTAGTTGTCTATAGTGGGCGGGCACCTCCACAATTAATCTTCCATGGGTGGAAATGCAAGTCCCATTGGGTAGAGCGAAGAAATCACAGACCATCCTACACATAAGTATCATCTCGCTTGCACAATGCATAGTAGTGTGTGTTCATTTCCTGGACTTCCATAACAAAGCACCACTAACTGGGTGGCTATAAACAGGAATCTACTCGTTCAGTTCTGGAGCCACAGTTCTGAAATCCAGAATGCAGAGCTGTGCTCTTTAGCTTTTGCTCTTTATTTATTTTGATAGGTAGAGTTATAGACAGAGAAAGGTCTTCCTTCTGTTGGTTCACTCCCCAAATGGCCTCTACGGCTGGTGCTGCACCAATCCAAAGCCAGGAGCCAGGTGTTTCCTCCTGGTCTCCCATGGGGTGCAGGGCCCAAGCACTTGGGCCATCCTCCACTGCCCTCCCAGGCCACAGCAGAGAGCTGGACTGGAAGAGAAGCAACCAGGACTAGAACCCGATGCCCATATAGGATGCCGGCGCCGCAGGTGGAGGATTAACCAAGTGAGCCACAGCCCCAGCCCCAGCTTCTGCTCTTACTGGTAACAGCTTGTAGAAGCATCACTCCAGCCCCTGCCTCTGTTACTCTTCCTACTGTTGCTGTGTTTCTCTTATTTTGAAAGATTTATTTGGAAGGCAGAATTCCTGAAAGAGAGGGAGATAGATACAGAGAGAACAAGAGATTTTTCCCCAAGTGGCCATGATGGCCAGATCTGGGCCAGGCCAAAGCCAAGAGCCAGGAACTCTGTCCAGGTCTCTCACGTGGGTGGCAGGAGCCCAATAGTTGGGTCATCGTCCTCTGATTTCCCAGGCACATTAGCAGGGAGCTGGATTGAAAACGGAACAGGTGAGACTCGAACCATCAGGCTGGCATCGCAGGTGGTGGCTTAATTGTCCTCTCGTAAGGACATCAGTGTTGTGTGATTAAAGGCCTATCCTGTTCCGGTTGGCTTCATCTTAATTATACCCACCAAGAGCTAGTTCCACATCCTGAGATTCTAGAAAGGAGATAGACTTGGGGGCTGGGGAGGGCACTGTTCAACCCGACACCTATGTGGTCCCCAAACCGGCTTGGTTGCTCCCTTGGAGCCACGAGTGTCTCCAAGTCCCTCGTCCTCCATCGGAGGGAAGGAACTCGCAGCATTGAATGCTGTGGGTAGGACCTTGTTTACGTTGAAGCGAGGCTGGTTTCGGATGCGCTGCCTGCCTCCCTCCCAGCCTCTCCTGCAGTCCCTCCCACACCCTGCCCCGCAGTCCGACTGTGTTCTTTCACCTGAGGCTTCATCCTCCCGCGTCGGGAGTGTCTGTTTTCTTCTAGTTTCCCTGGATCTTCCTGTGGGGAAGCCCATCCTGCAATCCCTCTGCATTCCCTCCCTAGTCCGTGGTCCTGATCCCCACTCCCTAGCGTGGCCGTTTTCAGAAAATTCACATGGGTTGGTATCCCGCCTCGAGGGATCGTCATGGGCTTCCTCTGCCGCATTGCCTAGCAATGCCTCCTTTCCCAGAGAGCTCTGCGGTGAGGAGCAGAACTATGGCGAGTTACTCCTGCCGGTAGAGCGGCATGCCCTTACGTGGAGAAAACACGTCAAGGGGGTGCTGTTTCCAGACACCTGCTGGCTTGCAGGGTTTCAGCTCTGCTTCTCTCTGGAAGATGGTAATCCACGCGTGTTCTAGTGTGCACACACGTGTGCACACATGTGTGTGTGTGTGTGTGTGTGTGAATCCACACTGGGGATATGAATGCAGGTTGAGTAGGCACCCTCGTTAATTAAACAAGCGCGATCCCGGCTCTCTGGGCAGGGAGCCGCATAAGGAAACAAAGATCCTCACTCAAGGCTAGAAATAACTGGCAGGATCAGGAATAGATTCCGTGCATTTTGGCCCAGCATTCACCCTGGGCATTTTTTAAAACCAAGAAATCCATCCAGATTTTTCTTGGGTCCTCACAAGACCTTACTGGATTTGTGTCCTGGAGAATTGCCATACCAACACCAAGGGTTTGCAACCAAGCCCACTGAAAACAAGATCCACAAATCCCCTCTCCTCCCTACAGTTCGCAGTGGTATTTTGTCGTTAATTTTGACTTCTCCTGAATACTTGTGGTGGTGGTGGCTAAAGATGCCGGAGAGGGGTCAGCCACAGGAGGCTGCTTGCCAAGCTTGACACGTAAGGAAAAATGCAGTCCCGGGGTCAGGCCGTGCCTGGTGACTTTGGCATCCAGCCTGTTCTTCCACCTGACCACAGATGCCCACAGCCCCTGTCCACCCATCCTCTGCAGGCTCCCGTGCACGTGAGCAGAACCCAGTGTCCCCTGCTGTGTGTGCTCACCTTGTCCACAGATGCACTTGAGTGGCTTGAGCAGAGGCTATGAAAATAGAAGTGCCCACGTAGGGCCAATGTGAGCCTAGCTGTTTGCTGTACTGCCCACTAGCCAAGAGCTCCCTGGGGCAGGGGGCATCTTGTTTTTGTTTGGGTCTTCCACGTCTAGCAAAGTGCCTGGCCCGTGCTAGCCATTGAACTGTATTCTGAATGGTCAAGGGATTCAAAGAGACTTCCCTTAGGGTATCTTGCTTGTTCGGGACTTGAGGTGCCACGAGTTTTGTGTCCGTTGAGTGTCTCATTGTGTAAACACTCAACAGGAGTAAAACCATCAATCCCGCCAGGCATCCACCCCATAGACTTAGCGGCATCAAACAAGGGGGTCTTTTAAGAAGTTCATGGAAAATATGTAGTATGAAAAAAAACACGATTCTTCATCAAGTCAGCTTGCTTTTTGTGTTAAAGGTTCTATCTTATTTGCTTGAAAGGCAGAGAGAGGAGAGACAGAGGAAAATCTTCGATCCGCTGGGTCTCTCCCCAAGTGGCCACAAGACTGGTGCTGAGCTAGGCTGAAGGCAGGAGCCTGGAACTCCACGTGGGTCTCCCACATGGGTGAGGGGGACCCAAACACTTGGGCTATGTTCCACAGCTTTGCCCAGACACATGAACGGGGAGCTGGATTGGAAGTGGAGCAGCCTACACATTGTTGGCTTATAGGCTGCTAGCGTTTGAAGCAGTGGTTTAACTGGCTGGGCAACAACACCAACCCATAAACTTACAAACACATTTTTTTAAAATAAAAGCCTTTATTTTAAAGGCAGACTTACAGAGGAGGAGGGCTGGAGAGAGAAAAAGATCTTCTTTCTGCTAGTTCACTCCCCAAATAGCTGCAACAACTGGGACTGGGTCAGGCTGAAGTCGGGAATCTCCTCTGGGTCTCCAGCATGAGTGCAGAGGCCCAAGGTCTTGGGCCGTCCTCCACTGCTTTCCTGGGTGCATTAGCAGGGAGCTGGATTGGAAGTGGTGCAGCCAGGACTTGAACTGGTGCCCAAATGGGATGCCGGTGCTGCAGGCAGTAGATTGACGTACTGTGCCTCATTTTTAAAGACCCCCTGATACTTTGCCACTGAATAATTCCATGAGATCTTTCATGTTTGAATTTCAAGATAGGATTGTTATCTGTGAGAGCTTGGATTAAAAAATAAAACAAAGCAGTGCTGTCGGCAGCGAGAGCACAGCTGTTGTTGTTGTTACTGTTGTTTGGAGGTCCTCGGCCAGCACCTGGTTTGCTGAAACCCAGAACACTGGTTCTGGTCGGGCTTGGCCACTAACGAGCTGCTGACCTTGGAGTGACTGAGCCTGTCCAGATCCAGTTGCTACATCCAGAAACACCTGCTCTTGAAGGCCCTTATAACTTGGAACTCCTGGAACCTGCTTTGAGTGTTAAAAGTGACATACATGTAGGGCAGTCAACATGGGAGATTTTAAGAGCTTGAGTGGAGTAAAATATTTTTTTAAACATTTTAAAGATTGCTTGCGTATTGACATTTAAGCAACCAGAATGTCAGGTCTTTCTGAACCAGTGAAATCGAAGCAGACCATGCAGAGATGTAGTTTGGCCCTTTTCCTCGGTGCCTTTGTCAGTCTGCACGTGACCGGAAGTGATAGAGGGAGCAGGATCAGGATAGAAAGAGCAGCCCCTCTTTCCCACCTTCACTTTGCCGCTGGGCGACTTTGGGCAAGCTGCTAAACTCCCGCAGACCGTAATCTTTAACATGTAAACACGGATGCCTGGTGAAGAAAATACAGAAAGTCAAAGTTTTGAATGCATCAAAAATTCTCTGTGAAACAAGCTACCTTCTGGAGCCTCTCATGTGAGTTTTCTCGGCCTCACACCGTGATTAGTGGATGGAAAGCCCCCAGTTCAGTCTGTAAAATGCAAGTGTACACACCTCTCATGCTTTTCCCCTGGATTCACTACTCCAGCGGATGGGAAAGGCCACGGTACAATCTTGTTTGGGCGACTGGGCTGTGCTTTCTATCAGGCCTTAAAGTCACAATGGAAAATGATACTCTTAAGATTCAGACTTTCTTCTCTGATTTTTACGGTGCTCTGGGTAACATTTCTCAGACCATCTTTTGGATTACTTATGCACACAGCTGTTTTATGAGACTATGTTGGAGCTTATGAGTCAGATTACTGTTACCAAAATGTTTGTGAAATCACTTCTGAAGTCATATATTTGCATCATGTACAACCTGTTTGACAATCAAAACATTATGCCCATCAACACTCGGCTGGTGATGATAGTGAGTTTTCCAGTCGAGGGTTCCAACGTGGTATACTCGGGCAGTAGGCGCAGGCAGCACGGTATGTTCAAGTAGAGTTCCAAGAGCATTCTTCGTTTTTGTAAGATGGAGGACAACCGATGCTCTATAATTGACTTGGTGTGGGCCATTAGTGGTATAGAAAAGCCGGGGGAAGGGCGGCCAGGGCACAAGACACGGACAGCACTGGGGCGGGGAGCTGAGGACCCCATCTGTCTGTGTCCGGCTTTCCTGCTGTCTCGGGC
The DNA here is from genome assembly GCF_964237555.1 of Oryctolagus cuniculus. Lineage (NCBI taxonomy): Eukaryota > Metazoa > Chordata > Mammalia > Lagomorpha > Leporidae > Oryctolagus > Oryctolagus cuniculus. Next base: position 162,820,116 of record NC_091436.1, on the reverse strand, counting down.
GCCTGCTGCCGCTGACTCTTGTTCATTTGCTCTTGGCCAACCTTCAGGGCCACTGTGAATGGGCCTCCCTGATTTTTGTCTGCACTAGCTCAGTCAGTGTGGACCTAGACTGTCTTTCCTCCAAGTCTTTGCAGCATCTTTGTGCTTCCTGATGACTCGGTTGTCATCTGGTAACTTCTCACTGTTGCACTGGTCTGGAGCTGCTCCGAGGGCGAGGGCTGTGTCTTGCTCACCTCAAATGTGTTATAAGAGGAGGCAGTATTCTTGACGAACACGTGAGTGGCTGTGTGTCACTGTGTTTTCAAAGGACACGTCTGGGCCCAGCCATTGACGTCTTGATAACAAGTCATCCTTCATAATGGCGCTAGGCACCAGCTGTCGGTAAGGCGCTGTGTGGGGCATTTGAATATTTGTGCAGTAACAGTTTCCCTCTGAAGTTTGCAGGATATCAAGGGCTATATGGAGTCTGTGATGAAAACAAATGGCATAAATATGCTCTAAATACTGGCTGAGCCAAGTAGTTCTGTAGACTGGGGGACGGTGTTGTGGCACAACAGGTCAAGCCTCTGCCTGTGACACCAGCATAGCTATGAGTGCCGGTTTGAGTCCTGGCTGCTGCACTTCTAATCCAGCTCCCTGTTAATGTGCCTGGGAAAGCAGTGGAAGATGCCTTGAGTGCTTTGGCTCATACCACCCACGTGGGAGACCTGGATGAAGTTGTGGGCTTCTGGCTTTGTCCTGACCCAACCCCAGTCATTGTGGTCACTTGGGGGTAAGCCAGCAGATGGAAGATCTCTCTGTCTCTCTAACTCTACCTTTCAAATAAGTAATTCTTAAATGTAAACTTACTAATTTTTTCTATCAAATGTGACTCTATCTGCACCAACGTTCATATTCTGTTTGATAGAAATTCGCAGCTTGGTGTGTTTGTCCGAGTGTGTGTAGCTACACACAGTGTGTTTCAGAGTTCTACTATGAAAATCCTAACTCTGGAATGCTCCAGAATCTGGATCTCTGAGCACCAACATGGTGCCACAAGTGGCAAACTGCCCCCCCTGACCTCATGCGACATGTTTGCGTCAAAATGGAGGTACACTGAAGTTGTATGTGGTATGTGGGACATGAATGATCTCGTGTTTCCTTTTGGGTCTCCTCTCTGATATCTTCATTTGCATCCATTTCATAAATGCAACATTAGAAACTGATATGTTCTTATGCATATTTATAATAGACCCCAAAATCAGGAAAAGATCCAATATTTGAAACATTTCTGCTCTCCAAGCAATTGGACAAGGGCTTCTTGCTCTATAATCCGTCCTCGCCACATACTGACCACGCATCTGTTCTCGCATTTCTCCATTCGGGGCTAAGCAGCAGGATGATAGCAGAATCTTGACAGTTGGCTTGTTATGCAAGCTGCCTGGCGGGCCAGATGTGCAGCCGGCTCACGTCCATTTGCAGTCAAGGCGTCCTGGGAGTCTGGAGGAGAGGCCTTTTCATGACTGGGAGATGTCATTGCAGCCCATAAAACATGGCCATGCAGCACAGGTGCAGTGACCCCTGACCCCTATTTGTCTGCCTGCCTGCATCCCACTCTCAGCTGTGCGGGCACTCCGTGGGTCCTGCAAGCCTGGGAGAAATGGGTTAGCTTTTAGAAGGTAGTTGTTTTTAGGAGTCCAAGGCTCGCGTCTCAGAGGCGAGCTCTCCTGTGTTCAGCCTCTGCTGTCTGCAGCCAACCGCAGGGGAGAAGCGATGGGAAAGGGATCTCGGAGAAAAAGCATAACACACCCTTTGCTTTGAAACAAAAAGGACTTGAAGTATTCACTTCTTAAAAAGTAACAGTAAAATCCTGTATTTACAGAGGATACTGATCCTCTGGGGCTGGGGAGAGGCGCTCCCCTGGGAGAGAACAAGACACCAACAATGGGAAGAATTATTTTTCTAAGCAGGAAAAAAATTCAAAACATGCCCCTCCCCCCTTTTTTAACATCCTAGCCTTTCCTCCCTTCTCCTCTTCTTAAAACACCACTTAAAAAGAGGCTAGTGGGTTTAGGGTAGAAAGCTACTGGTTATGGGAGACCGTGTGCCAGACGTAAAACTGGCCTGTGGTCATTGATATCCAAGTTCACTCTGTCCAGGCAGCATCTCTGGACTCCAGGGATACTTACAGGGCCCCCGCCTGGTGTCTGAGACCTGAGGACCCTGTCCCTCCCTCCCAAGGAAATAGCAGGTGCAGATGGTGATGCAGGTGTGGACTTGGCCCTGCTCCATGGGGGGAAAAATACAGAATCTGGAGCAAGGAAGCCGAGAACCCCGTGCACAGCGGCCGTCTCTCTCCCCGCCCTCTTGGCTCACGCCGTCGATGGCAAGCTCTAAGTGGGCTACAAGGACTAACGCGCTGTGTAGTCTGGGGGGGAAATGCCGAAAGCACAACTCTGCTGGAACCAGTGTGTGTGTCCTGTGTTCATTTCTCAGCCTGTAAACAAACACAGCTGTTGAGTGAAGGACCCGTCTTCGGAATTGGTGCAAAAACAGCCTGGGCCTGCCAGGGCGCTCGCAGCGGGGGAGTTGTTCCAGGCTTTGGAGGAGCGGCGGGGCTCAGCAGGGCTGGGACTCCGTCTTCTGTTTTCCAGGCGGGGCGGGGTGGGGGTGGGGGTGGGGGGAGCGCTGGGTCTGTGTTTCTGGCCAAGGCAGATGGAGTATCCAGAATGATTAGTGTGGTATGGCGGGGGAGGGAAACCAGTCTCCAATTCCATCTCCTTCCTGAAGCTAAACCTTGGTCGCATCTACAAAACCTTGGCTCTCTTCTGGAGGTGAGAGACGGAAACAGGTATCTGTTTCTGCACTTGTTCTTGCTTAAACAATCCACAGCTGAGCAAAAGGCGTGAGCAGTTCATGGTCTCAGAAGCTCATCTCGTATCCATAACCGCGAAGAATAAGGCTTGGGCCCCCGCCATGTCTCTCTCCTCTGCTCCTAAGCCTCGGGTTTGCAATGTGATATCAGTAGTGTACAAAGAACGTGCCATCAGCGCAGGGCCAGTATTGGCATGCCACTGGTGTGATGACGTCTTGTGGAGCTCCGGGGTCTGCATCGCGGTGGGCTCCTGGCTCCTGGCGGCCCACCACGTTCCTGTTGCCGGAACCCCAGGCCTCTCGGTGGCAGCTGTAGCAGGAGGCGGCCCAGACAGAGCCCACTCTGCTCATGGAGCTCTCGTCACTTCAGCAGTCGATGTCTCGAAGGTTCCACCCATGCCTTCGTTGACCTATCAGACATTCATGCAATACAGCGTGCAGGGGATTAGTTGATTCCTTGGCCGCATCTTCGGTCAGTAGTGGGCGGCTTGTGATAGGTTTGAAGGTTGTCTCGCTCCCTCCCTCCTTGCAGTATTCATTTTCAGTGAATCACTGGGCTGGCATGGAGCACTCCTGGGCATGCCGGCCTCAGATTTCCCAATGCTGAGTTTATGCTTCCCCTTCTCTGGTTGGTTGAGTGAGTTGGCTGGCGCAGGGATACTAATGAGCCCAGACTTGTGGGTATTCCCCAGAAAGTTCAAGTTTTCAATTTCTGTGTCTGTAGTCATGACGCCACCCCTGCCTTAGGGCTGTAAGAGGGGCGATGTAATTGGGTACTGATCTAACAATCTCCCAAGTTCACCATTACAGGTTAGGAGAGGGGGGAAGCAGCAGCAGCCACCCTACAACTAGAGCTCGCTCAGTGGTTGCTGCGTGGGCACAGCTGACGTCGGGAAGCACCTGTAAGTTCAAGTGCACGCGTTAGCCGTAGTGCCCATAGGCATCATGGTCTCCCTGGGGGACCCCAGTTCCTGTAGGCCTGACGCCTTTATTAGCGCAAGCTGGCAGGCTGTGGCTGCCGCTCGGAGGACCCCAAATGTCACGGCCTCGCACAGCCTCAGTGCGCTCTTGCATGGCTCTGTAGAGCGCAGGTCTGACCTGCAGGTGAAGCCCAAGGAGCTGGCCGTGCTGCCTTTGCTAGGATGCTCTAGAGGAGAATCCATCTCGGTGCCTTTCCCAGCCCCTGCAGGCCACCACGTTCCTGGGCTCGGGGCCTCCTCCCTGTGGTCACACCTCTGTCTGGCTCTCGCCTGCCTTGACCTCACACCTCCTTCTCTTTCCCTGATAAGGGCCCTTAGGATGACACTGGGCCTGGCAGGTTAATCCAGGACGACCTCTCTACCCCAGATTCTTCTAATCACACTTGTGAAGTCCCCTTGACCACAGAAGGTAACATTTGGGGGCCAGTGCTGTGGCACAGCCGGTAAACCTGCTGCCTGCAGTGTCAGCATCAAATATGGGCGCAGGTTCAAGTCCCGGCTGCTCCACTACCAGTGCAGATCCCTGCTAATGGCCTGGGAAAGCAGTGGAAGATGACCCAAGTGCTTGAACCCCTGCACCCATGTGGGAGACCTGGAAGAAGCTCCTGGCTCGGGCCTGGCGCAGCCCCAGCATTGTGGCCATTTGGGGAGTGAACCAGCAGATGGAAGCTCACTCTAACTCTGCTTTCCAAATAAACAAAATCTTAAAAAATTTGCAAGTTCCTGGATTAGGACATGGGCATCAGTGGGGGTGGGGTGAGTTTAGGGAGCACTATTCTACTTCAATGAACTTGCTATTTGTTTTTAAAAATTTGCTTATTTATTTGAAATAGTTAGAGGGAGAGACAGAGGTTGTCCATTCACTGGTTCCTTCTCCAGATGGCCAGAACAGCCAGTGCTGGGCCAGGCCAAAGCCAGGAGTTTCTTCTGCCACCCCCCCACCTCACCCCCACCCCCCACCGCCATGGGTAGCAGGAGCCCAAGCTCATGGGCCATCTTCTGCTTTCCCAAGCACATTAGCAAGGAGCTGAATCAGAAGTGGAGCAGCCAGGACACAGACTGGTGCCCATGTGGGATGCCAGCCCTGCAGGCCTGCTATGCCACAACGCCAGCCCCAAACTTGCTATTTTTACGATGACTCAGAATTTTTAAGTGCTAGGATCTTCTTGCATTTAGTGTGTGCTTTCAGTTGATGTTCTTGTGGAAAGAAGGGAGGTTCTGGGGAGAACTGAGGATAGAATCGGGTCTGCAGATTTCCTAAAAGGCTGGCTTTGCTATCTACCTCTCAGGATGAACGGAATGAGGTAGCACATTAATCTGAAGAGATGTGGTAGATGAGCTCCTTGTGCCTAAAGAATGTTTATGGTTTTAAGAAGAACCTCCACAAATAAAAAGCATACACACACACACACATATTTAATATTTATTTGAAGGGCAGGGTGTATGTATGTTTGAGAGGTTGAGAGATTTTACATCTGCTGACTTACTCTCCCAGTACCACAATAGCCAGGATTGAGCCAGGCAGAAGCCAGGAGCTAGGAACTCCATCTGGGTCTCCCATGTGGGTGGCAGGGACCCAAGGACTTCCCAGGTGCATTGGTGGGAAGCTGGATCAGAAGCAGAGCGGGGACTCCTGCTGGCCTTGCGAGTGGTGGCTTAATCCACTGTGCCACAGTGCTGGCCCCAAATCATTGTCTCCTCTCTGAAGGAGACTTTGCAGGGTGCCGTGGTTTGTTTGAAAATGTTTTAGATACCATCCCTATCTGATTGATTAGTTTACCAATCCATTTTGAAGATGTTTCACTTTTTTATTAAACAACAAATTCAGATGCCTTCAGACCCCTAGAAATGCCCCAGCAAGGCACACACTGAAAGGACATGGGTTGCAGAGAATTTTTTTTGTCTTCGATCTGCTGCTAGTTCATTCCACAAGTGGCTACAATGGCCAGGGCTGAGCCAGGCCAAAGCCAGGAGCCAAGACCTTCATCCTGGTGCTTGGGCCATTGTCTGCTGCTTTGCCACAATGCCGGTCCCAGCATAGAATCTTGACGATGTCTTTGCGTATTGTGCTCTGTATAGAAGATAGCAAGCTTCCAATGAGGCCATTTTTGGGGAGTGAGGAAGCATGTCTCTGGGTTGTGTGGTGGTGGTGGTGGGTTGTGTGTGTGTGTGTGTGTTTTAGCTGCTTTTGACACGGGGCAGTTACTCCAGGAGGGCTTGGGCATCCGAGTACCCAAGCGCGGCTTGTGAGGTGTCCGAGTCTCACTCTGAGACTTGGACTCGGTGGAGGTGCAGGCTGGAGCATGCCAGAAACTCGGTTCTCTGCTGTTTCTCTGCCCCATACAAAGGAGTAACGTTTTGCGTTAGTTGTCCTAGGTGACCATTCAATACTATGAGCATTTAAGCCAGAGACAATTCTTAGAGCAGCGGGCGAATCTTTCGTACCTGGTAGTTCAGTTATTTTAATTTCCGGATTTGATCACTTCCACGTCCCTACTGTAATGGACTTTGGTGCTGGAGCTCGCTCTCCCCACACTGTGTCTTTTGCCTGTTAGTATGCCTTGTAATTCTTTTTTTTTTTTTTTTTTTTTTGAAGACCGACATGATGTACTGGGTGCAAGGAACTGTGGGAAGTAGGACTGTAATGACGTGGAGGCCAGGTGGGGGTGAGGAGGAGACATATTCTATGTTCCTGTGACTGGTCTAGGCCTTCTATCTCTGTGCCCATGGGCTGTGAGCTTCACCAGTATTTCTTAGTTTCTTTCTCCCCTGTTAGGTGGGACAGGATAGGGGGATGGGCTAGAATTGGGTGTCGTCTTCTCCCATGTGGAAGGCTGGTGCTGGCTGGAGTAGGGTAGTTCCCTCCCTCTAGGCAGCTTAGGCCCTGATGAAACCCCAGTGGCTTGTTAATTAGCTTCTCCTGATGGCCATGCTAGGCAGAACAGAGCTCTGGTGCCTTTCCAGATGGCTCCCTTTCCCCTGCGGTTGGCAGAAGCTCGAGGGGGTTTTTCTCCAGTACTCACGGGGAGGACCGGGTGGAACTCCTGGAGGGGAAACTGAGGGTGCCTCTCCTGGGCCTGGGTCCTTCCGGACATTGTGGCTCTCCCCTGCTCCCACCGAGCCTTCAGCGAGTTGTCGGTGTTCCTGTGCTCCTGGTCACTGGTTCCCTGGAGGTTTCCGCCCGGGCAGGTAGGGGTTGTCTGGGTCCACTTGTTTGTCTCTCCAGTTTCTGGGGCAGCAGGCTGCCCTCCATCTTCATTCTCTGGTGAATTGAAGCAGATCTGTTGGCTTTTTTTTTTTCTTTCTTTTTGCGTGGTCAGCTTTTTACATCTTGGGACAGGGTCCTGTGGGCACCTTAGACAGTCAGGCTGGAAACCGGAATGGAAGTGGTTATCACTTGTACGTGGTGCCCAGCTTTCATCGGGGCCTGGTCATCTTGGTGTCGCCAGGCCATGGAGCCTCTTCCGTTTGCACCTGCCTCACATGGCTGTCTCCTCGTATTTGCCACCTGCTTCTGACCACAGGTCTCCCATCCAAGTACTAACCAGGCCCGACCCTGCTTAGCTTCCGAGATCGGATGAGATTGGGCGTGTTCAGGGTGGTATGGCCGTAGACTGACCATAGGTCTCCAACCTTGAAGAGCCCTCTCCTTGGCTTCCTCAACTCATGGGTACTTCATGAGGTTGGTGGAAAATGGATTAAGACCTGTGCTTACTTAGCTGTAAAGATTTTTTTTTTAAATGTATTTGACAGTGTTACAGACAGAAAGGTCTTCCATCTGTTGGTTCACTCTCCAAATGGCGGCAACAGCCGGAGCTACGCTGATCCGAAGCCAGGAGCCAGGAGTTTCCTCCTGGTCTCCCATGCGGGTGCAGGGGCTCAAGGACCTGGGCCATCCGCCACTGCCCTCATGGGCCACAGCAGAGAGCTGGACTGGAAGAGGAGCAACCGGGACTAGAACCCAGTACCCATATGGGATGCTGGTGCCACAGGCAGAGGATTAACCTAGTGTGCCACGGCGCTGGACCCACAGTAAAGTTTTTAAAGTCTGTGCACAGTACGCATTTTTCCATGAACTTTTTGAAGACACCATGTACGTGCTAGCCATCTTCCCATTACCCCGCTCCATTCTTGACTACAGTGGCCCCTCTGAAATAGTCATCCCAGGCAGTCTGTCACCAGACAGCTCAGAGACCCTTGCCTGACTCGGCTCATCGGGGGACGGGCTGCCTTGTCCACATCAGCACTTTGAGGGTGAAGAATTCTCCCTCCCTTGAACACGCCCTATCACTTTGTGCCTTTCTTGAACTTGGCGCAGCTCACTCTGATCTGTCGTGTTTGAGCTATCTATGTCCTCTTCTAGCACGCTGTAAACTAGAAAGTCAGGAGTGTGGAGGAGGGACCATCCTCACTGCTGTTACCATCCAGGGCTCAAAATAAGGCACTCCAGTCGATGAGTATCATGGAGTATCTTCACTGGCTAGATAAGACCATTCTGAGAAAGGCACGCTTCTTTCTCCCTTGAACCCAACCTTCAGCAGACAAGTAACGTGCCAGTGCGGTAATACAAGGAGTAAACACAAAACCCCAACAGGCTGCTCCGAAATCCCAGGTGATTCCTGGATTGGCAAAGGGGATGAGTTAGCTGATGGGAGCAGGCAGAACAGTGATTTTTTTCATTGTCTAGACGGACCAGACGGATGCGCGACCTGCGGATTGAAGTCGCCAGCTCCCATCTGTTTTATTCTGGAGTCGCATGGAGAGCTGCACCCCTTGCTAACTCAGCCACGACACTGTCTGGGAGCGCGAGCCGGGTGTCAGAAGTCTCTAAGGGTTCTAAGTATGCAGCAGAGTGCAAGCTTTGATGGATGGAGTTGGGGTCAAGTTCAGCACAGGTGTATTTGAGCTGCACGTGCACATTAACCCAATCTCAGTAGGGTTTTTGTTTCTCTGCATTTTTCTGGTCTTTCTGTTTCAAATGTGAACGCCTGAAGGACTGGTAGGGCCACATGGATATCAAGCATGGGAAATGACAGTATTGCCATAGAAGTTTGGGAATTTGAGAGGAAAACTTATTTGGGAAAGAATTACTGGTATAATTTGTAAAGTGAAGATTAGAAGATTCTAATCAGAATTTTTATAAATCAAAACGGCATATGCAAAGAGGTTGATTTTCCTCGGATATTCTAGGTGTGATATCAGATTAATGCTGTCGTCTACCAATGAGGAAATTGTTTCAATAGACATAACTTATATTTTACCAAAGCCCTGGACAGTGAAATGTATGCTAGTGACAGTGGACATCCTTGAAAGCAGTGACTAACATAAGCAGATTTTCTAAAGTCAAATCATTCTTGCATTCTGGAATAAAACCTCGGTCATCATATAATTACTTTAATGGACTGTTATTTCAGTATCTTTGGATACAGTCAAATGAGCCTGCTGTATATCCCCCTCCCACCTTTTTTCCTATGCGTGTCCAATTTTGGTGTCAGTGTTATATAGCTACTTAGAGTAAACTTGAATGAGCTTGGAAGCTTTCTGCCTTTTTTTAATGCCATGGAACAGTTTAAATAATACAGTATAAAACTTATTTAAAATAGGAAAACAAGCCACATCCTGTTTTTAAGCGGTTGAACATACTTTCAAGTGAATTGATATTTAAGTGCTTATTCAGTGATGTGAGTACAGCTTACATCATTGTTAAATACTAGGTCCTGGTGGTTTGGTTCAAATAATAGTGGAAAAAAAATCCCTGAAGGAATGATGGAAACCACATGTAACAATTGGTTCTCCTCTCTCAGGCCTGTGGCCCACTGAGGATTAAATATTTGCAGAACTGGGAATTGCTTTTGTTCATCTTCTAAGTCCTGGACGTAGGTTGGGACTGGAATAGAACGTCAATTCTGGGGGAATGGATGGAAACCTGCACAAGGGTACTGCAAAAAGTTTGGAAAGCTGGGATTAAAGATGTTTAGGTGCAAAATTTTAAAAACTGATTTTTTCATAATAGCATATTCCATGAACTTTTTAATGACCCCCTTACAGGTGGATTTCAGATACTTTTGCACCAAAATAAACATCCTTTAATGCCCTTCTCCATGAACTCTGAAGTACCCATGCATACACTTGAGCTGTTAATCTCAACATTGGTTTTGAGTTTGTGCTATTCCCCACACCCCTTGCTAAGTGTGGTGCTTGTCTTCTGAACCTTCTTGAAGACACAGAACACGTGGGCGTGCTCAGAAACCTGTAGAGCCCTAAGCCCCATTCTAAGTTTGCAAACTCATTCTAACAGGACAACAGGTATCCCAGGGGTCTCTAGTAATGGGAAAACTTGGGAAACTGTCCTACGTTTAAATGACTTAAAACACCACAGCACTGTTTCTAAACCCTCGACTTGAATCGCCTGGGGAGTTCTGCAATTCTGAGGCCCAGCTGCACCCGCCAAGTGCATTTGTTTCTGGAGGTGAGGCCTGGGCATTAGGGTTTGTTAGAGGTTCTGCCAGCTCGAGCTATTGAGTTTCGGCTTTCTTGGGAGCTAAGGAGTTGGAAGTTGAGACTTTGGCTTGCTGGAAAATCAAGACTGGGCATAAGTGAGTTGACCTCTGTTGTGAGGCCTAAGAGAAATGGGAGTGAGACCCACCATCAGCTGACTTAGTGTTCTTACCTCCTTCCACCTTGGATGTAGTTCTGCTCCAAACCATGTTGGCCAATCAGCTTAAACCGCTGAAGAAAACCAGACGTGCACCTGACGCCCGGGAAAGGTTCAGTAGAAGCGAGTGACTGGTAGAGCCCAGGTGTCAGTTGGCCTTGGCCGTCTTGTTAAGCTCCAGACCTGACAGTGTTGGGTCTCCAGGCTGGGTCCTGGACGTGTCTACCCGGGTGCCTCCTGGTTTTGTTCTGCCCAAGGAGACCCGGAAGTGCAGTCCTGCCTCCTGCACACACAAAGTTCTCATATACACGTGGTGCTTCCATAGGGCTGTTGCTCTCGCTGGCCTGGCTTTCAGATGAGAAAACTGCTGCAATGGAGTCACGAAACCATCTTTGAGATCAGGCGGTCAGTGTCCGGTGGTGGAGCCGGACCTGGAGCCCAGTCCCCACCTCTGTGCTCCCATCTCTGACCACTCAGAGTGGACTGAAGACCTTGGCCCTGGGTGGGAAGGGAGGGTGGAGAGAACTGGACTGGGAACAACTCGAAGCTGCTGGTGGTCCTTCCCTTACAAGTCCTTCAGCTGCGGTGCCACCTGCGGGCTTGTCACGTGGTCTGCATCCCTGGCAGTGCCGGCCTCGGTCGCCTCCTAGGATCTCCTCTGGGAACGCCACACCCTTTCCTGTTTCACAGAGCACTTCTGCTCTCCATGCGCATGACCAAACTCACGTCCAGGTCCTGCACCAAGTCCTGTTCATGGCGATGCCTGAAATGTCCCCGTCATTTGTGGCAGAGATACAGTCCTCGGGATACGCTTTGCACTCCCACGTGCAGGTCACACCTGCCGAGAACTCTTTCCCTGGGTGAATTTCAAGCCTGTCCCAAGCCTTACAGGGCCACATTCCAATCTGTTACTAATTAATTTATTGATTTATGATGAAATGGTAACTGAGAGGACCAGACAACTGCATTCAAACAGCTGGAACATTCGCTCCCTGTAGGTAGGGGCTGTAGCAAGCCGAATTCCAAACTCAATGCCAGTCTCCTAAGTTTACATTGAGTGACAGCTGCCAATGGGACGGAGCACTTGTAACCTTCTTCCTAAGGGTTAAGGCCCTGGGTGGGGTGGTTGAATTTTAATCAGGAGGTGGTTAGGCATAAGTGGAAGCAGAATGTAAAAAGTAATTTGACTTCCAAGACTGGAATTTCGGCTCAAGGTCCCTGGGGCTAACCCTTCCCTAACTCTGGACCGTGGTTGGGTGGAACGTGTCTGTCTTTTCCTCTGGATCCTTCTGGCTGAGGTCAAATGGCCAGTGGGGGACAGACACCCACCTCCCCAGCTGGTTAGCGCAGTCTATATTCTTTCCTTAGATGTTGTATAGAACGTTTGTTCTCATTAGTCTCTTGCCTTGCAGACTTGGGAACCAGTCTCTTTATGGTGACTTAATTTGCCTTAATTGGATTCATCATGGGCTGATTTTAAAATTTAATTTTCTGAGGACAGTTTTATTTTCAGACTTTTGGAGGGAGTTGCTTTACAAGACCCCAGCACGGCCCTACCTCTGCCCCACATCCCCACATCCACACATGGATGCAGCCCCAGAGAACTGGTTTTGACCGATCATGGCATTGTAGGCATAGCCAAATGAGTTCCCTCATCCCAAATGGAATTAGAGAAAGAACAGGCGGACAGAAAAACTTCTGGTATCACTTGTATTTGCTCACCACAGTGCATTTTCCTTGTGCAGGGGGTGGGTTCCAGAGAGTAGCCAGGAAGGAGAAGCTACGTGGGGAGTATCCCATAGGCAAGACCAGGAGCAGGGAACAGACAGGTAAGCCAAGCTCTGCACCCTGTATAAACATGAGTTCAGAATTGATATGACAGATGATTCAGGTGACTTTAGAATGTGCGTAGCAGTTCTCTTTCCATTAACGTGTATTTGGAAGTTTTCAAAACACCATTCTAACGCCAAAGGATTTAAAGAGGGATAAAAGGACCTTTGAACAATGGCTGGACCTAAGCATAGGACTTAAAATGTAAACCTAATGTAATCCTAAGGCCAGCCTTCTAAGTTGGACTGATTTGCATGCAGGTGAGTAGACAAGTCATTTGGAATCTGCGTGTGTTAGCTATCGGACTTTTGACCTTTGGAGTAACTGGGACAGATTCTCTCCCTCCATTTCTGTCTCCTCTTTCCTGAGGCTGTTTGGAATTTTGGGGCAAGGGCAAATTGACAGGTTGGTAATAACCCTTGGGAATGTCTGAAGGGCCCAGGAGCCCTGGATGTCTTTGACCATGACCTCTGTCCCCTCTGGAGGGGACCGCATGAGTGCATTCCAAGGGTGGGTGAGTCCAGAGCCAGGTTGGGGAACAGTTGGCAAGGAGTGGTAGAACCTGGACTTGACAGAATGGGTCTCCTAGACTAGAACACGAATTCTTAAGGAAATTGCTTTTTGAAGAGATACACGTGGTGCCCAGTCCACTCTAGGGTTTGGGTGTGACCTCTAGGTCTATGGCAGAGAAAATTTTCATCTGGTCAGCTCATACCAGCTGTTTCCCTTCCACTCAAGAAATCATCTCAACACGCAAACATGTGACTGAGACTGATGCTGATCCAAGGGTAGCCTTGTATTCTTACTTCTTAAGATTTATTTTTTCACTTGGAAGTCGGAGGGAGGGAGAGAATCTTCCATCCCTTGGTTCACTCCTCGGATGGCTGCAGTGGCCAGGCTATCCAGGAAGGAGCTAGGAGCTTCATCCAGGTCTCCCCTGTGAGTGCAGGAGCCCAAGTACTTGGGCCATCTTCTGTTGCTTTTGTCAGGCCGTGAGCAGGGAGCTGCACTGGAAGTGGAGCAGCCAGGACATGAACTGGCACCCATTTGTGACGCCAGCATCGTAGGCAGCAGCTTTATCGGCTATGCCACAATGCCAGCTCCTCTTATTTTTTGAAATGCAACTCTTTTCAAACTCCATTATTCTACTACCTCTAGTTTTCACTTTCTGTAGTTAGAAAATCATCAGGTTCGAAAAGGTCACCTACAAGTGGTTGCAAATTAGCTGGTTTCTCGGTTGCAGGCAATCCAGGAAGTCTAGATAGGTGGATGGTTGATGGCAGGGTGGGCATTGGCCATCCCCAAGCACATGATGGCAATGAAGTGTAGGAGAAGGCAAAAGACAGCAAGCACAACCCAATGCAACAATGAAGGAACGTTTGAGTGCTATCCGTGAACCTGGCCCACCAGGCGCATGGCGAAATCTCGCTTCATTTCCTTGCATGTCCCTCGGTGGTACCAGCTTTGTCACTCTGTATATGGGGAGACGAAAGCCCAGCCAGTGGAAGTGCCTCATTTAGGGTCACTCGGCTTTCAGTGGCACAGCCAGAATTGAAATGCATTTCTTCGGATTGGAATTCCAGCATTCTTTGCGCCATATTAGAGCTGCCTGCTTACCTGGTGGCATGAGTCTAGCTCAGGTAGATGAGGTCCTGGAAATGGATTCCAGAATCCCGGCAGGAGGCAGTACAGCGGAAGCTCAGGCTCCGAAGCCATCTCAAGGTGGTGTCAGTACCCGAGAGGTAGTGGGCTATGGGGTAGAGGATGTAACGGGGGCAGTTGCGAGCCCTGTCATCAGGTGTCTCCTGGGCAGAGAGAGGGCAAGGTAGGGGTAGGCATCTGCTCCTCGCCTATCTCCAGCAAGGCCGCTGGTGCACCTGTCATTAGTGTGGCATCCTGGGTAACTGGAGGAAGACTAGCACGGGGATGGCTCGGAGAGACTGGACCTCCCGCTCCCTGCCTGCCAGAGCTTCGCCTCGTGCTGGGGCTTCCTGTGGCCCGTGGATGCAGCACCCCTGCAGGCTGGCTGCTTCACTGTGCTCCCCGACTGTGCTCCCCGACCCTTCCCAGACCGTGAGCTTTGATGCAGAGGCAGAAGCTGACAGGGCCACTTCCCAGGCCCGCCGCCAGCCAGTCCTAGCTCTCGGCCTGACTTAGTTCACCAGATGTGCTTGTAGAGGACTGACGTTGGAACAGCCTTGGGAGGAGGGGCAAGGCGAGTCCTTGATCTTGTAACCCAGCAGGTTCAGGAGCCAACACGTCGGTAGCTTCCTGGTACCCTGATCATACCTCGATGGCGTGTGGTTCCCTGGCCAGTGGCTTCCAGACTGTCCAGGCAACAGTTCCTTCAGCATGCCAGTCCTGGGGCGCTGGTCTAGGTGGTGTTGGAGCACCAGCCTAGAGTGTGTGTCTCAGCCCCTCCCGTCTCTCTCCAAGCACTCCAAGCCCTGAAGTAAGTTTCTGTCTAGACTCAAGTGGGGAGAACAACAGTGCTTGCACTCTCCAAGCTTCTGCCATGTAGAACCAAGGTGGGGCCCAGAGTAGAGGGACAGAGACCTGGGCGTGTTACACTGTCCGCGGTGTAGGCAACAGGAAGGGTAGTTGCAGTCTTCTAAGTGCTTAACAGTTAATGAGGGAAGGAAAGAAAATTAAGATGGATTCTTGGGGCCGCTGCTGTGGCACAGGGGGTTAGTACCCTGACCTGCAGTGCCAGCATCCCATATGGGCACCGGTTTGAGACCCGGCTGCTTGACTTCCCATCCCTCTCTCTGCTATGGCCTGGGAAAGCAGTGCAAGATGGCCCAAGTCCTTGGGCCCCTGCACTTGCATGGGAGACTCAGAGGAAGCTCCTGGCTTCAGATCTGCCCAGCTCTGGCCGTTGCAGCCAACTGGGGAGTGAACCAGCAGATGGAAGACCTCCCTCCCCCTCTCTGCGTCTCTCCTTCTCTCTGTATAACTCTGACTTCCAAATCTATAAAAAAAGAATTCTTTCAGAAGTGTTCACTGGACCAGTAGGCTCCTACTGCTGTATCTTCCTAAACGCTTTAGGTTATATGACAGGCAGAGACAAGAGATCCCCTGACACTTCATGACCGTGCCTTGAGGTGGGTGTCCAGCGAGAACTCTGTGTCCTTGCCTTCAGGAAACCTAGATTGCTTTTTGTGTCAGAGGACAGATAAATGCATGCTACCCGTCACATATCGGTATTGTTTAAGTGCACGCGGCGTGTGCGTGTATAAGCCTCAGGCTGTTGGGCTTTGTTATCTGCAGCTGAATCCCGATTGACGGCAGCTGCCGGAGTGCCCAGTGGATTGCACAGCGGGCAGGGTGTTGGCACCCATGTGGGTCTTCCTACCTCTTCCCTTCCTCCTCCCCTCCTTTCTTCCTAACGTCTTCCATTTAAAACTTTTTCACGTTTTTTTTAAAACTTCTTACTTTGAAATAAGTTTGGGCTTTTAGAAAAGCTGGCTGTTAAACAGTTTGAAGGCACTGAACGAACAATTCATAGCCACATACGTGTTTGCCACAGCGAAACCTGCAGCCCCCATCGTCCCATCTCTCCCAGTGTACATCTCCAACATGTTGGAAGAGAAATGGAATCTGCAGAAAGCGTCAGGGCTTGGGGTTTTGATTCGTTTATGTGCTTGAGGGTTATTTACAAGGTTTGTGAAATATAAAATTAAAAGATAAGTTTATTTAGGTGCACAACCTTGTGGAATCCTTTTTTTTTTTTCATGGTATGCATTTTCTATAAATTTTTGAAAACCTCTCCTATGCATGACTTTCAGAAGTTTTTTGCACTAAAATTAACTCTGCCTTTAATTCAACTCCCTTTCTAAGGTCTCATAGCGGGAAGGGTTGTGGCACAGTGGCTTCAGCTGCCACCTGCGACACCAGCATTCCCTAAGAGCTCAGGTTTGAGTCCCGGCTGCTCCATTTCCCACCCAGCTCCCTGCTAATGTGCCGGGGAGAGCAGCAGAAGACAGCCTGAGTGTTTGGGCCTCTGTCTCCCATATAGGAGACCTGGGTGGAGTTCCAGGCTCCTGGCTTTGGCCTGGCCCAGCCCTGACCGCTTGTGGAGTGAACAAGTGGATGGGAAATTGTGTCTCTCTCTGTGTCTGTGTGTCTCTCTGTGTGTCTGTGTGTCTCTGTGTGTGTGTGTGTCTCTCTCTGTGTCTCTCTGTGTGTGTGTCTCTCTCTGTGTGTCTGTGTGTCTCTCTTTGTGTGTGTCTCTCTTTGTGTGTGTCTCTCTTTGTGTGTGTCTCTCTTTGTGTGTGTCTCTGTGTGTGTGTCTCTGTGTGTGTGTGTCTGTGTGTGTGTGTCTGTGTGTGTCTCTCTGTGTGTGTCTGTGTGTGTGTGTCTCTCTGTGTGTGCCTGTGTGTGTGTCTGTGTGTGTCTCTGTGTGTGTGTCTCTGTGTGTGTGTCTCTGTGTGTGTGTCTCTGTGTGTGTCTCTGTGTGTGTGTCTCTCTCTGTGTGTGTGTGTGTGTGTCTGTGTGTGTGTCTCTCTCTGTGTGTGTGTCTTTCTCTCTCTCTCTGTGTCTCTGTGTGTGTCTCTCTGTGTGTGTCTCTCTGTGTGTGTCTCTCTGTCTCTGTGTGTCTCTCTGTCTCTGTCTCTGTGTGTGTCTCTGTGTCTGTGTCTCTGTGTGTCTCTGTGTCTGTGTCTCTCTCTTTGTGTGTGTGTCTGTGTGTGTGTGTGTGTCTTTCTTTCTCTCTCCCTCTTTGTGCATTTCAAATAAATACAACCTTTTTTTTTTTTTTTGTCTTCCCCTTCACTTGGTGCCAAGCACGGAGTAGGAACCAAAGGCACGTGCTCGCAGCATGGAGTTCTGCTGTCTTGCACTCCTCCAGCCCCTTTAGGTGCACAGCTGAGCAGCTGCAGCATGGTGGTTCTGTGATACTGTGATGTGAAGACAGGGACAAGGTGGTGCTGATGTTACCGTTGTTAGCGTAGAGCAGTGGTGGCTCTGGTGTCCTGACAGTGACGAGTGGTGTGGCTGGATGTGAAAGTCGGAACCCGCACGTGGAGCCAGGTGAGCTGCACTGGGCTCCACTCCTGTTCTCTGCTGGGTGCTCCCAATTCCCAGGATTCCCTCGAATGGCTTCAAAGCGTTTGTTGTTGCAAGGTTCACAGCAGCGGGGGGCGGGCCTGAGCGAAGCCCCGCAGAGTGGGGTATTAGGACTCACGCTGGACTCGGGCCCGAGAAGCCCGGTGTGCGTCCCGGCTCTGAAAGCTAAGCCTTGGGTGAGTTATTTAATAATCCCTGGCCTTGCTTCCCTCACTTGTACAGCAGTGGGGGTTGTGTGGCTCACTCTGGAGTCTGAAATGTTTCCGTCTGTGCTTATAACCTGCCCCTGTGGCTGCCACCCTGGTAGCCTTGCCGGCCTGACTATTCCTAGCAGGCTGAGGGGTGGAGCCGTGGCACATGGCTGTGGCGGGATGTCTCTTGTACCTCTGAATTCAAACGTGTCGGGTTGCCTCCCCCACCCCCATCCACCTGCCGTGTATTGGTGGCAGAGAGGAGCCTCCCTGCATTTGAGTTCTGGCTGTAGCTTACACTAAGTGCTTAGGGTGACTCAAACCCACAATACAGTAGGTCGTGCATCCCTGTGCCCCTCCAAGTAGGAGGCTGCTTGTGATTTTTTAAAAAATTGTTACAGGGGCCAGCATTGTGGTGCAGTGGGTAAAGCTGCTGCCTGTGACGCCAGCAACCCGAAAGGGCACTGGTTTGGGTCCTGGCTGCTGTACTTCAAATCCAGCTTCCTGCTGGTGTGCCTGGGAAGGCAGTGGAAGATGACCCAGGTGTCTGGGCCACTGTACCCATGTGGGAGACCTGGAAGAAGCTCCTGGCTTCGACCTGGCCCAGCCCTGGCTGCTGTAGCCATTTGGGGAGTGAGCCAGTAGATGGAAGATGTCTGTCTCTCTGTCTCTCCCTCCTCCTCTGTAACTCTGCCTCTCAAATCTTTTAAAAAATTGCTGTAATTATGCATATTTATGGGGATAGCTCATATTTCATGTGACGATCAAATAAAGTTAGCATTTTTTGAAATAATACATTTGAAAGGCAGAGAGAGAGAGAGGGATCTTGTATTTGCTGATTCACTCTCCAAAGGAACAGGGCTGGGCCAGGCCGAAGCTAGGAACCTGGAGGTCCATCCGGGTCTCCCGTGTGTGTGGCAGGGGCCCAAGAGGTTGGGCCGTCTTCTGCGCTCAGAGGAACGTTAGCAGAGATCTGGATTGGAAGTGGAACAGCCGGGACTTGAACCCGGCCCTCAGATGCTGGTGTTTCAGGTGGCAGCTTGACCTGCTGTACCACAACGTTGGCCCCTCAATATTTTTTTTTTTTTTATATTTAAGGAGATGGAAATGCTAACGTGGGGTCTGTGAGGGCGGTGAGAAGCCCCGAGTAATTCTGCTTAGAATATTTGCAGCTAGTGGAGATTCTGAGCTAATCAAGTCCAGAGACGTAGGGACGGCCTCAGGTCCCCGGCTGGCTGGTGGCAAGAACGAGGAGTGTCCAGTTCTTCGTCTGCTGGACTAGGGTTTGCCGCCTGCTTCATCAGGTTCCTAAGGCATTAGCAGTCAACACGGCACCTGTCTCTGACCCACTCTGTTCTTTGTCATGAGCACCTGGAGTCGTCATTTCCTACGGCAGCAAACAGATGCATTCTAGAACATAGTGGATGTGCACACGCACGTGCAAGGGAAGGCGTGAGGCATTCAAGAGTTTGGACTTTTGGCTAAGTTTGACTTCTTGTTGTCCCACAATTTCCTCTGCTCTGTCCCAAGGGTGACCTTGGTGCGGGATTCTGGGAATCCCAAGGTTGCTGCCGGCCCCAGAGGCAGTGGAGACTGTAGCTGGCTTCAGGAAAGGCCTGCAGGACCCAGGCTGCCCCCATCGTCCCACCTGGGGCTTTTTATTTTTTTGTCCCTTGCGTTTTTTTTTTTTTTTTTTCAAAACATGAACATTGTTCATGATACATCCCTGTTCATTTTAACATAAGTGTTCTTAGCTACCTCCTTTTTATTTATTTAAGATTTATTTGAAAGTTGGAGAGTTATCTTCTATCCACTGGTTCACTCCTCAAATGGCTGCAATGGCCAGGGCTGGGCCAGGCTGAAGGCAGGGGCCGGGAGCTTCATCAGGGTCTCCCCATGAGTGCAGGGGCCAAAACACTTGGCTATCTGCTGCTTTCCCAGGTGCCTTAGCAGAGAGCTGGGTTGGAAGTGGAGTAGCCGGGGCTTGAATGGGCGCCCATATGGAATGCTGGTGCCGCAGAGGGCGGCTTTATGTGCTGAGCCGTGGCACCAGCCCCACAGCTATCGCCTAGTGAGTGAAGTGGCCTCCTCAGGAAGGTGCCTGAGTTAGCTGTTGATCCCTCCCCTGTGTGCTCACTTTGACAGCACATTTACTCGAAGTAGAATGAGACAGCCCACGTGTTAGCAGCCAAGGGACCAAGGCTGTGGCAGGTTCAGCCCTGATTCTGCTACCTTCTGTCTTCCCAAATCGAAGGTGACTTTCTCTGGTTGGCATCCCAGATCTGGTGAGTCGTGGTGATTGGAGAGAAGCTGGCTAATGCTCAACATCAATTCCAGTGGCTTGACTCGTTATTTCTAATTTGTTTGTCATAAGTCTGAAACCAAACATGGGGGAGCCAAGAAGGCACGTGCGTCTGTCATGTTGAGAGGACATGATGCGTCAGTTATTGAATAGCTTGCTTCGTGCTCAGTGTACCTCTGATAGTGTTGTATCTGAAATGCTGTTCCATCCTATATTTTTAATTAAAAAAATGAGCATTCCATAATGTCCCTGATTTGTTTTATAGCCTAGGGAGAGAATCACGGTGAAGTTTAAAATGAGTTTGACGAGGGCTGGAAGTGGCTTTCCTCCTTAGAGTCGGTCACCCAACTTGATGAAGCGGAGTTCAGAACTGTGGAAGAATGGAGTCATTGACGGCTGCCTCGGCCGCGCCGGGGGCTGTCTGAGTGTGGAGAGGGATGCAATGAGATCGGTTCACTTCGGTGCAGCAGATTCTGAAAGCCACGCGTGTTTGGCATAATGCATGTTTTCCGTGAACTCTTTGACGCCCCACCATCCACGCAAGCATTCAGACTAAAACTTCTGCCACTGCCTGCCTTCCTCCGACTTTTTTACTTTGGTTTTCACCAGCTGAGCCTGGACTGAAACATTAAAAAGATTTTATAGAGACCTTGATAGAATGGAGCCTAAATGAACAGAGAAAGTCACATGAAGCTGATTGTCTAGTTCCCCTGAGCTCCTGGGAGAAAGGACAGGGCCCGAGCATTAGTCACCAGGTCCCTCCCCGTTCCCAGTCTTCCAGGACAGAGAAGCCAAGGACTTGGTCAACATCTCTCTGGTCAGTAGGGCTGTGTGTGCAGTCACCTGCCGTCCACCTAAACTTGTTCTTACATCTTACTCTCCAACTTTATTATTGGTGGTGGCCAAATGTACGTAGTAAGTGCAGGTACTTCTTGGATGGTGAGCTTTTTTCCAGTTAAAATAGGAAGCCACTCGGGCCTCTTTCCCAGTTTACGTAGGATCCTAGACATGGAGAGAGGGGAGAAATAGAAGGCAGTGGGGAGCAGCCGTCCTTAGCAGTGCCATCTGGCTGCTACTTGCATATCTAGTCCCTGACATCTTTGAAGTTCATGCTCCCTCCTTACCATTGAGGGGGTCATATGAGGTGAAATAGACAGGAGCAGCTAAGCCTGTGAAGTTCTGCCTCCCCTGGGGTTCCAGCAGGGAGGGTGACCTCTTAGTGTGGCTTGGTCAAAGAAGGACACCAGGGGCAGCTGGATGAGGCTGTCCTGCTTGGGACACCTGCCTTCCAATCCAGGTTCCTGCTGGTGAACGTGGGAGGTGGCAGACGATGGCCCCAGTACTTGGGTCCCTCCCACCTATGTGGGAGACCTGGATGGGGTTCCTTGCATCTGGTGTCTTCCTGGCCCAGCCCTGACGATTGCAGGCATTTAGGGAGTAAACCAATAGCTCGCTTGCCCCCCCACTCCGTGTGTGTGTGTGTGTGTGTGTGTGTGTCTACTGCACATGTGTGCATGCGCACACACCCATGCAGGAGTATACTTTATCCAGGCAGCCATCAGGCCAAGCAAGAGGGGTCTAAAGATGATTTTACACATTGTAGTTTTTAAAGCGATGCAAGCAGCACGCAAATGCTTGCTGTCCAAGAGCATTTTCCTTCCAGCTTTCCGACGCTCCCCAGCACGGCTCTGGGGCCAGCGGATAGCTCCTCTCTGGCTCCGCGGCGCTTCCTGGACGTGGCCCAGACACAGTAAATCGAACTCGCCGGAGGCCACTTGAGCTAAAAGGAAGTCCCTTGTTTCTTAGAAGACTTCTGGCACTTGCGGGATTGCACAGGGAGGTGGATGAGAGAGGGTGGGAAGACAGGGAGGAACTTGGGCAACTAAACTGAAACACACAAACCCAGAGAAGACCTCTATCTTTCTGACATCATTAAAATAAACAGGAGGAAAAGCTGAAGGTAGAGGCTAAAGCCCTAGTAAACACATCAGCGCTACCAAATTAGCCCTGTCTACAAACAGACCCTTCTATTTAGAGCAGGAACCACACCAGGACTGACCTTTGGAGGTGGCTGGCTGTCGTGGCCTCAGTGACCCGTCCAAACACCGTCCCAACCCTGCCCGACACGCGGCGGTATATGTTAGTGAGTTCTCGTTTTCTTTGGCTTAGTCTGTTAAATACTGATGGCACTGCCTTTCTGTTTTCCCTGCTTGCCCAAAACGAGCACTAGTAGCCTCTCAATAAGGAACATTACCTGTTCGTTTAGCCATCTGCTTACACGGTCCTAGGCGGAGGTGTTCTCCTGGGACCAGTGGGCCGTTACGTAGCTGTTTACTGGTGGTGAGTGACCACGGAGCACAGTGTGCCTCTTTGTGGGGGCAGCACTGCCTTTTAGGGAGTGTCACCCCAGAGCAGTACTCGGGAGAGAAGCGTTTCAGGTGGAGTATCTCTTATCCGAAATGCTCGGGTCCAGAAGTATTTTGGATTTGGGGGTTTTTCAGATTGGGAATATTTGCGTAACCTTCACAGAGTGAGCAACCCTAAACTGAAATCAAACCTGAAGTTTTCTGCGTGTCATGCCAGCGCTCAAAACTTTTTTTGGATTCTGAAACATTTCAGATTGTTGAATTGGAGATGGTCGTCTGGCATGTGTGTGTGGCGTTAAAACACAAACATGATCAGCTAATGCGTGCCGAGTGCTTGTGCTGCATCAGACGCTGTCCCTGGTTCTTTAATTTCCTTGGTCGTTGAGGTGGCTACTAGTATTCCCGTTGCAGAGGTCGAGAGGCTGGGGCCTTGCCTTAGGTGATGCACCCAGCGGTAGCAGATTGGGGGAACGAGGCTGCGTAGCTCTAGCTCTGAATCCCACCCCGTGGACTGCAGGAGGGTGCCGCCTGTATACGGAGCCAACAAAGAGCCACTTCCCAGACACAGACAAGTTCACAGTCACGGGCGGCACCGTAAGGTGCATCTCTCCCGATAGACTTGAAAGGAGGAAGAATCGGCACGGGTTTGAGACCCAGAGCAGAGCCTGCGTGGTCTTGTTCTGTCACTGTCTTCCTGGAGGCAGCTTCTATGAAGTCTCTCGCTGAGTCGTGGCAGAGTTGGGATGGAGCCTGCGGTGCGGGCTCTCCGGCTGCCATTTGGCCTTCATCATCTGCATTGGGGGCAGGTGCTTCATGGTCTCTGAGCTCCATTATCTCCTGGGCTCCTGTGTTCCTGTTCTGTGTCTCCAATCAGATGATGTAGAAGCTAGATAGTAGCCTCAGAGCACAGGTTCGACTTCTTGGCTTTTTTTTTTCCCCAAGCCAGTAGTCCAGTGCCCCAAACATGTAGACACTCAAATATTTGTGACTTTATTTTTTAAAATGTTTATTATTTTTTAGCATCACATTAGGCATACCATGAAACTGTTTCCTGACTCCAGAGTGAGTGGATGGATCATCTGAGCAAGCTTTGGGTCCTTTTGGGTCCTCTGTAAGGAACAAATCAAGAGATGTCTTTCTTGCCCTCGACCCAGGTTACAGCCCTGCAAGTATTTGGGGTGGGCGCCCTAGAAGCTAGATAACTCATTGAAGTGAGGAGTCCCAAGTGCCGAGTGCCCATGGAGCCCTCCTGGGGAGGTACTCAAATTGTTACCCCCGCCCTGCTCCCCGCCCCCGACACCTGGGTGGATTTAATCTCTGAAGAGTCCTTAATCTGCAGATGGTAGATCTATTAAGAATGAAATAAGAACATTGTGATTCTCACATAGAATGTTGGGTTTCTTTAAGTGTTTGCAGTGCGCTGTACTGCACTGTACTGTGCTCTCCTGAAGCCAGAATCCTCATTCTGGAGTTGAGGAAACCATGGTAGGCGGCAGTGAGGCAGACTCCATGGCAGAGGCGCCATCTGAGGTCAGGCAAGGGCGGGTGAGGAGCAGTCGGTCCCTGGAGCCTCCCTGGGCTTGCTGTGTGTCATTGTGGCGTCTGGTGAGTCTTTAGGGAGTGTACAGTCTTTCTTCCCTGCAACCACAGGCTGCCCGCCCTTGGGAAACCAGTGGCGGCTCTGGTTTAGCTCACTCCCCCATACTTCATGGGCTATATGTGGTTTGCATGAAGGAGAACCTAAATGGTGCACACACCCAGCCATTCATTGCTGTGTTGCTTCCATGTAACCGGAATGCTAATTTGTCATGGCTCATCCTAGGCAACTGATGTGCGTGCATTTCTGTGGCCACATGAATTCTACATCTCCTGGTGAGTGTTGCTGCTTTCAGACATCACTTGCCACGCTCGCACTTCTTTTTGAAAAATAAGGGGTGCAGGGCAGGCATTGGGTGCAGTTGCTAAGTCCCTGCCCGGGGTGCCGGCATCCTGTACTGGAATGCCTAGGTTCAAGTCCTAGCTCTGCTGCCAGTTCTAGCTTTCTGCAAGTATGCACGCAGAGTGGCAGCAAATGATGGCTCAAGGACTTGGGTCACTTTTAGCCAAGTGGGAGACACAGATGGAGTTCCTGGTGCCTGGCTTTGGCCTGGCTCAGTCCCAGCTGTTGTGGGTATTTGGAGAGTGAACCAGCAGAAGGGAGCTTTCTCTCTGCATCACTCGCCACCCCCCCGACTCCATGTGTGTTTCAAATTTTAAAACAAGTAAAGGAGACCCTTCAAACCCTTTTCCTTAATTTTTGAATTAAATTAAATTCTTCTATTCCCTAAATGCCTTCTAACATAACGGAAGATCAACACATATTAAATGTGAGATGATTCTCTTTCTATGGAACCTTTTCATCCAAGCCATGTAAGGCGTTGCATTCCCATCCTTCACTCTCTTTAAGTCACTGCCTTGGCTGCTCCCTCCCACCTTGTGTCCAGCAGTCCAGGTACAATTCATCTTCTGTGTAATCCTCACCAGGTTTCCATAAGATAAGGAGAGTTGAGCATTTCTAATTAGAAAATCTGAAAAGCTCCAAAAACTGATGCTCAAAAAGTACTGATTTTGAAGATTTTTATAAATCTATTTATTTGAAAGGAGAAACAAAGATCTTCCATCTGCTGGTTTACTCCCCAAATAACCACAACAACCAGGGCTGGGCCAGGCCAGAGCCAGGAGCCCCATTCATGTCTCCCACGTGGGTGGCAGAGGTCCAAATACTTGGGCCATCCCCCACCGCCTTCCCAAGCCCATCAGCAGGAAGCTGGAGTAGAAGTGGAGCAGCTGGGACTCAAACCAGCGCCCACATGGGAGACTGGCATCCCAGGCAGTTGCTTAACTTGCTATGCTATAACACTGGCCCCAAAGTTTTAGAGTTCGGAGCATTTTGGATTTCAGATATTCTTTCTCCAATGACTTCAATGGCCTGGGCTGGGCCAGGCCAAAGCCAGGAGGCTGGAACTCCATCTGAGCCTTGCATACAGGTAGTGGGGGCCCGAGTTCTTGGGCTGTCTTGGGCTGCTTTCCCAGGTGCATCACCAAGGAGCTGAGTCGGGAGCAGAGAATCAGGATTTGAACTGGCACTGTGACATGGGATGCCAGCATTGTAAGTGATGGGTGTGGAGGGGCTTGGTCCCCAAAGTCTTAGGTTAGTGGTGAATGGATGAATGTTAGTGGTTGATGGGTTAAGGGTGGAGACTTGATCCCCTTACGTTGTCTGGGAGGTGGGCCTCGTTCTTAGGTCATTGCCGTAGATCACTGGGGGCGTGCACTCGGAGGGCAGCCCTTCTAGCAGGGCTGGTTATAAAAGCCAGAGTGGGCCTCACTGCTGTTTCTGCTTTCTGGTTTGACACGTGGTCCTTCCTCTGCACACGTTCCTCTGTCCAGCACCTGCGTGAGACGAGCCTGATCCTGGACTGAGAACCTACAAAAGTGCCGCCCAAAGTAAACCACTCGCTTCGTAAGTAGCTTGTCACAATATTTAGTTACAGTAACTAAAAGCTTGCTAATACAGAGGACTTGCAGGCTGTGTTCAGGATTTTAACCTTTATCCTCAGTGCAACGGCAACTCACAAAGGGCTTTAAACATATAGGTGCTGGTTTGAGTCCTGGCTGCTTCACTTCTATCCAGCTTCCTTCTCATGGACTTGGAAAAGCAGTGGAAGATGGCCCAAGTGCTTGGGTCCCTGCCACCCATGTGGGAGACCTGGATGGAACTCCTGGATCCTGGCTTTGGCCTGGTTCAGTCCTGGCTGTTGCAGTCCTCTAGGGAGTGAACCAGCAGGTGGAAGGTCTCCTCTCTCTGTAACTCTTTCAACATAACTAAAATAAAAGACTGCTATGGTTTTCAGTGCAGGACAGATAGGATAGAGAAGGTGGAGTGGACTGAGAGATGGTGATAGCTAGAATGACAGGGGGCGGAGAGAAGCAGATGAATGAGAGGTTCAGGAGGTGAGTGGACAGGATGTGGTAGCAGAAGACATGACCAGGTGTGCCAGGAGGAGGCGTGGGGCCTGATGGGCAGGCTTCTAGCCTGCAGATGTGGAGGGAGGGGGTGTTTCCCCTGAGATAGGGAACTCTGGAGGTCCTCGTGCTAACTTGGAAGGGGAGAGTATGATCTTGGTTGTGCTGGTGTTGCGTTGCTACAGGTGTCTTTGAGACATCGAGAGGGGATTGTCCAATGGGCATTGGTCGGTAGACTTCTAAAGGCTGACGGAGGGAGGGAGGGTAAGGATAGCGCTTGTGTTTGGGGGTGTGCAGAGTTGGGCATAGATGAACTTGCCTGCAAAGTATAGAAAGAGACAAGCCAGGACTGAGCCTGCCAAAGCAGCCAGGGAGGTGAAAAGCCAGGAGCATTGAGAGGGGGTGTCCAGAAGGGAGAAGGGTTCACAGTGACAACTTCCGCTGAGGGCTCAGTGATACAAGACCTCAAAGCGTGAAGACTTGAAATGGGCCGACTCTTTCTGTGTGATGGGCACTGACAATAGAGATCCATCTGGTGGTGAGATGCAGGCAGAAGTCAAAGCGGAGTGGACAGGGTAAGAGTAAGAAGTAGAGAAATGCAGACGTAGAGTTGGTGTTCATGAAAGCCGGCTGTGAAGGGAGAGAGGATGTGGTATGTGCTGGAGGGGAGGGGAGGGCGAAGAGGAGGCGTTTGTGTGCTGAGTGGGGAGAGGCGGGAGTGTTCAGATCACCCCGGGGCAGGCATTTGGCCTAGTGGTGAAGAGCCCACGTCCCGTGTCAGTGTCTGGGATCCACCCCGGCTCCTCACTCCAGTTTCCTGCCAGCCCAGGCCTGAGAGGCAGTGATGGCTGAAGCTGCCCATGTGGGATGCCAGGATGGGGTTCCTGGCTCTGGCCCCAGCCAGGGGACTGTCGTGGCCATTTTTAAAGGGAACCAGTGGATGAGAGAGCTGTTTCTCTCTCCCCCCGTCTTCCCTGCCACTCTCCCTCTCTGCCTTTCAAATTAAGAAAGTGTTCCTGGGAAGGATCCAGTTGAGCGGGAGTGTTGATTGCACAGGAAAGGGAGTAGACGGTTGCGTATAGAACGTGGAAACATCTTTCTCATCAGACTGTTGGGGAAATCAGATGAGATAACATTCAAAATGTCCAGAACAGTTGGTGTCCCTGGCCTCGGAGGATGGATATTTTTATTGGATCCTTTCTAAGGTTCCATCTTCCAGATCTGAAAAGTCTTAATTATTTTTACTTGATTCTTCTTTGCCACTTATTTTCTTTACATAGAAAAATGACTTCTTTCCATTCCTATTCTCTCTCATCTTTTTTTGGGATTCATATTTTATTGAATCAAAAGTTTTACTTAATCTTTAGCAGTTTGGCTAAATCATCTCAATTACATAGAAATGTACGATGCTTTTATTTCTAGCCTGCTTACCCTGTACAAGGCTATTTCAAAAAGTTCATGGAAAATGGAATTAAAGGATGAGTTTATTTTGTCACAAGTTCTTGAAAAATGCATAGTTTTTCCTAACTCACATTTTTTATAACTTTGGAAGACCCATTGTATTTATTTCATAATAGAAACACAGAATGTTCTTTCCAGTTTATCTTTGTGATTGATCCTTGTATTACCATCATTATAATCATTACTATTCGAAATGCAGAGGGAGAGAGAGAGAGAGAGTGAGCGAGAGAGCTTCCATCTGCTGGTTCACGTCCCAAATGCCTTCAACAGTCAGGGCTGGGTCAGGTGGAGCCTAGGAACCAGGAACTCCAACCAGGTCTCCCACAAAGGCAGCAGGAACACAAACACTGAGCTATCATTAGGTGCTTCCCAGTAGCATTAGCAGGAAGCTGGATTGGAAATGGAGTAGCTGGGACTCGAATTGGTACTCCAATATGGGACATGGAGTTCCAAGTGACAGCTTAACCCACTACACCACAATTCTTGCCCCTATCATCTATTTTTGAGGAATGTGAAAGTAATCTTTTAAAAACTATTTATCTTATTTGAAGGCAGAGGACAGGAATGCAGGGAGATGTTCCATTTGCTGGGTTGCTCCCCAAATGCCTGCCACAGGCGGGGCTGAGCCAGACCAACACCAGGAGCTTGGAACTCTGTCCAGGTCTCCCATGTGAGTTAGAGACCCAAGTACTTGATCCATTATTTGTTGTCTCCCAGGGGCCACAACAGTGGAAAGCTGGAATTGGAAAAAGAGCTGGGATTTGAACCCAGGCACTCTGATACGGGATGTGGGTCTCCCAAGGAGCGTCTTAATTGCGGTACCTATGCCTGCCCCAATGAAGGTACTCCTCGTGCCAGTTTGTTTTGCAAACGATTCTAAGTAGAACTCGGGGTGTGTGTGCCTGTGTGTCCGTGTCTGAGTGTGTGTTCAAATCGTTGTAAAGTGTTATCGCAAATGTTACTGCAAAATAAAAACTTTCTATGCCGAGGTAAATCCTTCTAAAAATTTAGGTCTCAATTCAAATATTTTCCAGAATTTTTTTTTTAAATTAACACACTTGGCACAGTTCACTTTTTGCTGCAAAATCCTATGAATTTAAAAGTGATAGTGTTTTCTATGAGCACGGAAGAAGATCAAACACAAAAAGGAGGGAGGTGTAGCAGGTTGACCTTGGACCATACTTTGAAGTCATCTTGCTTCTTGGTGGGATGCTGGCCCAGAGCTTCGAAGAGGAGCCAAGGGAAGGAGGGACCAACCAGTTGTCCCCACAGAGGGTGGCAGCTGCCTACAAAGAGGATTGCATGGCCACACCTCCCTCCCAGGGCTCTGTGGTGTCTGCAGGAGTTAAGGCGGACTCTGATTGTGACGTGTGGTGTACACTTGTCACTCCAGGAAGGGGGAAGGCCCTGTTACTTCCTCTTTGCTTAGCAGGGGACAACCGAGACTCACAGGAGTAGGGCCTGCGAGATCACTGATCTGGTTCTGCCAAGTTGACTGTGGGCCAGACTCAAAATTCCATAAACGTATAGCGGGCTGATTGTTAAGTTGATAATTTTGTGTGGCCCGCGTACAATGTCCTAAACATCAGGGTGGCCCTGGGCAGGAGAAAGCTTCCCCACCCAAGCAGAGCAGTCATGGAGACAAGAAAGAGTGCGCGAATCCTGGAGATTCCCCGCGCTGACACCTGCTTCAGGTAGCGAGGATGGAAGCTTCAAGGTTTAAGAATGGGTGGTATGGGGCTGGTGCCATGGTTCACTAGGTTAATCCTCTGCCTGTGGTGCTGGCATCCCATATGGGTGCCGGGTTCTAGTCCCGGTTGCTCCTCTTCCAGGCCAGCTCTCTGCTGTGGCTTGGGAGGGCAGTGGAGGATGGCCCAAGTGCTTGGGCGCCTGCACCCACATAGGAGACCAGGAGGAAGTTTCTGGCTTCGGATCGGCGCAGTGCTGACCGTGGTGGCCATTTGGGGAGTGAACCAATGGAAGGAAGACCTTTCTTTCTTTCTCTCACTGTCTAGCTCTGTCAAATAAATTTTAAAAAATGGGCTGGTATATCAAACAAGTGCTTTTGGTGAGCCTCTTTTAGGCTTTGTAGAAACAGTAACTGGTTCCTATCTTCTACTCACCAGTGCCATAGGACGAGAAAGATCACAGGTGTACTGAGTTGGCCATTCTTCCAGTAAATGGTGTTCAAGAATGCAAGGAATTACTGTAACTAAAACATCTATAACCAAGAAACTGATGACTCATTAGCTTGTCTGTCTCTTTTCATGAGACACAACTTTGAATGGTTGTCTTTCCTGACTTCCCAAGGAAGCTAAACAGTTCTTTGGTGTTTGACATTCAGAATTGTCAGGCTCTTAGTAAAATTGGCTGGGTTTTATCCTAAGATTTTTTTTGTAGCCTGGGTGTCTTTTTGAGCCATGATAAGACTGGAAAGGGCCTCCTTTGCTGACGTGGGAGAAGGGGCCATCTCTCAGTCTCACCCGCATCATTGTCTTCTGCTCTTAAAGGCACAGATGGGGGCCATGGGACAAGACGATCTTGAACCCTTGCTGTGTCTACTGCTGGCAGGAGCACGGGGAGCAAGCGAGGCCCTTGTGTCTTGCAGCTTCTTTTGCCTGAAAGTCTGTTTATGGAGGGGGGAGGACGTGGCTGAAAAAACACTTGTACATGAAACAGCTGTTAAGCGAATCTCAGCACACTGAGATCAAGAGAACGTGAAGAAATAGGTCCTTCCGAGGACCCCTCTGCCAACTTGGAGCCTCCCGCAGAAAATAAATACGGCCATGCTACAAGTCTCTGGTAACTTAGTTACTGCAAAATAAATTGAGCTACTTAGACCCCTGAACCTTGATTTAAAAAAAAGATCCCTGAATTCTATTGCAGTGATGCAAATGAAGCCGGAGAAGTATGCGGAATGTGTCTCTGCCCTTATATTAACTCAAGTCCCCTCACCCCGCCCCACAGTCCTGCAGGCTTCCCAGCACAGAGACGGCACATCCATGTGTCTGGGCTTTCTCTGCTCTGTAGACAGAAGATGGCCCAGTGGCTAAGCTTGCCCTGTGTTCTCTCCTTTCTCTAGGGCTTGCTGATCTGGACTTAGCACTCAGTGGCCACCAGGACAGCTGGACGTCCCCCTGTGAAGTCACACCTGTCTGTGCCCCACGGGGACCCCCTGCAGTGTAGTTTGCTGCTCACTGGGTGTGCTGCTTCTGAAAGACGAGGGCCCTTTAAAACTTCTGCTCCCGCTTGGAGACTTCTGGTCGTGTGCTGCAGATGTTTTACAGTTTACTTCCAAACAGCTGCTTTTTCCTTCTCGCGTCTGTTTTTTCTTTTTTCTTTTTTTTTAATAAAATCTCTCCGGAAACCTTTCAGCTCACGTCCTTGGCAGTGCGTCCTTAGTGAAAGCCCTCGCATTCCATGCCATGCTGTGCTCCCGACCAGCACCTGTTGCTGCGGGCGGGCCATGAGTCTAGCAGGTTGCTGGGAGCTGGAGGTGAGTCTGTGTGGCAAAACCATAGGGTCAGCGGCACCGCAGCTCACTAGGCTAATCCTCCGCCTGCAGCGCCGGCACACCGGGTTCTAGTCCCGGTCGGGGCGCCGGATTCTGTCCCGGTTGCCCCTCTTCCAGGCCAGCTCTCTGCTGTGGCCAGGGAGGGCAGTGGAGGATGGCCCAAGTGCTTGGGCCCTGCACCCCATGGGAGACCAGGAGAAGCACCTGGCTCCTGGCTTTGGATCAGCGTGGTGCGCCGGCCGCAGCGGCCATTGGGGGGTGAACCAACGGCAAAAGAAGACCTTTCTCTCTGTCTCTCTCTCCACTCTGCCTGTCACCAAAAAAAAAGTAGGCTCAATTCATCTAGAGCAGACAGCCCCTGTGACAAGCCAGTTTCACCTAGTGTTTGAGACAACACAAAGCAGAAGGAAAAGCAGTGACTTAGTCTGTAACATTTACCCGGCATCAGATAGAAACGCCCCACGCAGGTGACTGGGGTCAAAGGGAACGATACGCAGATTTGACATTCTCTCTGCTTCAAACTTGAGGGATAGGAAGGGCAGGAATAATTAAGATGCACAGATAACCCTTGAAATTCGGTAATGGTTTTCACATCCTTCTCGCCGGATCCTTTGCCCCCTAAGTGGCCGTTTGGAGCTAAGTGACTTACTTGTTTCCTTTCCACTAAACCTTTATAAAGATACTGGGGACAAGTGAAATCTACTCGTGGGAGGGAACGGAAGAATTCGAGAAATCCTTCCTTGAATAAGTGTTGATTGACTCCGTGAAAGGGAAATGTGTTTAGTTGTCCAGTTGTGCACATGCAAATGTACCATCTGTGCTGAAGTAAGCGCATGGACTTCTCTGGAAGCGCCCCAGTGCGTCAGTGTCTGAACCAGAGTGACACCTCTAAAACGGTTATCAAGTATTTAGGGATGAGGCGCTGCAAAGCCTGGCGAGTGAAAACAGTCCAGGAAGGCGTGTTTGGCCAGCTCTCAAGTATCTTAGACAGTTGCAACACAGTCCTTGGCTCAGATACTGGATTCTTCCCATTCATGCTCTTTTTTGACAGATGAGTTGTTGCAGGCTGCAAAAAAAGCTGCTAAGAAGAATCTGTTAGGTTCCTCGCTCGGAGCAGGGATCCGTTTGCTTGCGGGCTTGCAGCAGACAGAGGTGGAGTGCCACCGCCCACTTCTCCGTCCCGGCTTGCTCATTTGAAAGGCTCAGGTCGCACACCGCTGCTGCCCACTCGCATTGCACATCCAGTACGTCATTTGTGAGAAGGTTCTTTGCCTGAGCTTTGGAAATCATTTCTGACTCTAGACGACTGGAGAGCCCTTGGGTCTTGGGCACGTGTGAAGGTTTCTGGGTGTTAGGTTGGAATGAGAACTCTGGATTTAGCAAATACTAGACAGTCTCTGTCTAACTTCTATGAAATTCATATTAGCCTCTATAGAATGGTTATTTACCTTTATTGTAGTAATCACAAAATTTCTTGGAATCCCACAAACTCACTCCATGTTAGTACTTCTCTCACCCCCTCCCCCTTTTTTTCTGATCCGTGGGTTCGCGTTTATTTAGTGGGATTTATTCACTTTCTGTATTGCTAATCTATGGTAGGTTGACTTTTATATAAAAATTTATTTTGATGAAATAGGGGATGCCTTTTTGAGACTGTTAAGTCTGTAACCTGTTACAGATACTACAACCTGACGACTAATGCTTCGTGACTCAGCACCTCCGGTATGGCAGTCTGTGCCCAGCTCTGAACTCTGACGGGCTTCAAAAGATTCATGGAATTAAAAGAATTATTTCCCACCGAAATAAACTTAATCATGCACAATTTTTCCATCCTGCACATTTCCCACGGACATTCTGAAGACCTCCCTGCATGTGTGGCTTTCACATTTTTTTTTTTTTTGCACTAAAACTATTTTCCATGAGTCTTGAAATGCAAGTGTATTTCTTGAATCCCCGGAATTGTACTGAACCCTTGGAAACTAATTAGATTTAGAGCTTCAAGTGTTCTTGGGCGAAGGCTTGATTGCAATCAACTGAGGATGTTATTGACAGACCCCAGATCTGTGCTCACGCAAGCTGAGGAAGGGTTGTCATGTGTCCAATAGGGAGCGAATTGGGGTCCCGACGGTCTCCCCAACCACGTGGGAGGCAGGCATCTTAACCGCTGGGCTGAACGCTCGTTCTGGGTTTCAGGTTGTTTTTCTTGATCTCTTGGCTCCTTTTTTCCACATGTTTTGAAATGCCCTGGTGATGTCTCCTCATCACCACCCCACCTTATTTCATATGATACAATCTCAGGCAACTCCAGAGTGGAGACACAGCAGGTGCCAGTGTACATTGGTACAAAAAGGGAAAATGATTAGCAACCGCTTGCTCCAAAGGCTGTCTTTTATGTACATGTTAAACAACTGTGGACCCCTTCATATGTCTTAAAGCCAAGAACTAAAGATTAAAAAATCAGATTAAGAAGATGATACATCTTAAACTATAGTCCTGCTATATCAATGCTTTAAGTATATTTCCATCACAATGTCAAAGTTGAGCTTTTTCCCAATATGAAAAAAATCTTTATTATAAAACAGTAGCAAAGCCAGTCTTCATTATGAAACAGAGCAAGGAAAGCAAAAGTGGTGAATTTGTTTTTCCATGCAAATAAACATGTTAAGATACATCCCCAACAAAACCAAACTACTTCTGAATTGAAATTACAAAATAGGTAGAAAAGGCAAGGGCCTAGCAGTGAATTTGTCACCTGGTAGAAATATGAGGATACTTTAAAATGTTCATGGAAAAGTGAAATTAAAAGTTTATTTTGGTGCAAAATTTTTTTTGAAATCCAGTTTTCCATAAATTTTTCATGAATATTTTAATGGAAAAATTTATGCATGGGTTTCACAATTTTTAAATTTTTATTTGAGAGGACAGAGGGAGGAAAGAAGAAAAAAACACTCCTATCTGATACTCCCTTCTGTGGGTTTAGTCTCCAAATGCCTGCAATGGCTGGATTACAGTCCAGGTCTGCCTTGGGGTAAAAGAAACCCAGTGGCTTGGGCAGTCTCTGCTGCCTCCCAGAGTCTGCATCGGCAGGAAGGTGGAGTCGGGAGCCAGAGCCAAGACCCCAGTCACTACCATGTGGGATGCGTACATGTCAGCTGCCAAAGCTGAATGTCCACCCTAGGTTTCAGATCGCCTTTGCACCCAAACCAGCATCTTTTAATTCCCCTTTCCTATGAACATCTTTGAAGTGGTAAGATCTTTCCCCACCATCACAGCATCATTTGCTTATGTTAGAAGGAAGGGGTCTGAGCTTTGCACCAGGGCTATCCCTTGGGATGACGCAGGTTCTCCCACTTGGCTTTGTACTGGGGTGCATTTGAAGATTAACTGTGTTTAAGGTGTGCAACTTAATGGGTTGGCGTGTGTATACACTGTGAAATACTCACCAAGATCACACTGTAACATCTCCATCACCCATAGTTACTTGTTTCTCGTTTGTATGAAGAGCTAGCCTCTTAGCGGTGGGCCAGTTCATGATACAGTATTGCCAGCTGCTGTCATGGGGCTGAGCCCAAGGGCTCCAGAACTACTTCCTGCACAGCTGGGGCTTTGTGTCCCATGCCCCACAGGTCCCAGAGGCTTTCAGCCCCTGGGCAGTGTGCTCTAAGATTCAGGAGGGGAGGTGGGAGAGGAGAGCCAGTGCCCCCAGCTTATCAGTTTCGGGAGGGACTGCATGTGGGAACTGAGGTTCTGGAAACCTAATCTGCATTTAAAAACCAGCCCTGCTCAGGCCCTTCCAAGAAGTCTTTACAAACCCCCAGTGGTGTGTTTACTCCATCATATATGAGGGTACTTTAAAGTTCATGAAAAATGGAATTAAAAGATATATATATATATTTGTACAAAGATATTGAAATCCAGGCATATTTTCCATCTCTTGAAAGCTGTACAGTTGCAGTTTAGAAATTTAAAAAAGTTATTTTTCATTTTATTTGAAAAGCAGACACAGATCTTCCATTTGCTGGTTGACTCCCAGATGCCTGCAACAGCCATGGCTGGGCCATGTTGAAGCCAGGAGTCCCGAGCTCCAGCCAGGTCCTCCCGTGTGGGTGGCAGAGGCCCAAGTACTTGAGCCGTCTCCTTGGATGTACGTTGGCAGGGAGCTAGATCTGAAGCAGAGATGCCTGACTCACAGCCCAAGTAGCATCTTTTTATTTATTTATTTATTTATTTTTGACAGGCAGAGTGGACAGTGAGAGAGAGAGAGAGAGAAAGAGAGAAAGGTCTTCCTTTTGCTGTTGGTTCACCCTCCAATGGCCTCCGCGGCTGGCGCGCTGCGGCCGGCGCACCGCGCTGATCCGATGGCAGGAGCCAGGTGCTTCCTCCTGGTCTCCCATGCGGGTGCAGGGCCCAAGCACGTGGGCCATCCTCCACTGCACTCCCGGGCCACAGCAGAGAGCTGGCCTGGAAGAGGGGCAACCGGGACAGAATCCGGCGCCCTGACCTGGACTAGAACCTGGTGTGCCGGTGCCGCAAGGCGGAGGATTAGCCTAGTGAGCCGTGGCGTCAGCCCAAGTAGCATCTTAACTGCTGTGCTAAACACCCACTCCAGTTTTCTATGTTTAGATTGATTTGAAAGGCAGAGAGATAGAGAGAGGTAGAGAGATCTTCCATCCACTAGTTCACTCCCCAAATGGCTGCAACAACCAGAGCTGGGCCAGGCCAAAGCCGGGAGCCAGGAGCTTCATCCAGGTCTCCCAAGTGGGTGCAGGGGCCCAGGAATGTGGGTCCTCTTCCGCTGCTTTCCCGGGCGCGTTAGCAGTGAGCAGGATTGGAGCAGGACCATATGGGATGCCGGCATCACAGGCAGCTTAACCTGCTGCACTGCAACACTAGCCCCTCTGTTTATGTTTGTGTTTATAATATGCATTTTTCATAAGCATTTTGAAGATTCCATCAAATAAGTAGATGCCAAAATATTTTTTTGCACAAAAATAAACTGAGTTCCACATACTTCAAGTTCCCTCCTATTTTCTTCACAGGGTCCCCTTCCTCCTGTGCCTTTCCCTTTGAGAATTTGTCTAGCAGCTGACGGGGGGTGCGAGCTGGCAGCACCAGCAGAGGCTGTGTTTGGTCATCACAGTGCTAGAGGCCTCTGTAGGACAGACCGCGCAGGAGGTAACACCAGCTGCCGACAAGCGGCGCCGCCACACTGCCTGCTGCCGCTTCCCGTCACCTGCAGGGCTTCCCCCAGAGTGTGTTCTTCCTCCTTGTTCTTGCTCTTGCTAGGCCAGCTTGTTCCCTTAGCCAGTTCACCCCGATGCTACCTCCTGGAACCCACTCGTCTCTCTTCCCCTTCCATGTTCAAAGTCGCCTTTTCTGCATGCTCAAGTCTGTCTCTCACAGAAACCCCGTTCTCCCTGCCAGACTGGAGCCCCCGCTCCGCCTCCTGCCTCTCGGACACTCTCCCCGGAAGCGCCCGCTGTACCCACTCGTGCCCCTCCATTCTGGCCATGGCCATCTGGTTGCTTGCAGGACAGGCTCCCAAAGTTTGCCCTCTCTTTATCAAAACTTCCTGGCTTTTCCATGACCCCAGCACCGACAGATGCTCATCTTGCTCACAGCCTACTCGACTAACTTCAGCTACTGTGGACAACTCGGAAATATCTCCAGTGGACACGTTCACTGCCTCCGTTTCTGCTCGCTTCCCTCACCTTGAAGAGACGGCTCAGCTACTCACTGTCCCGTCTGCTGTCCATGGGGACCACTGTTGTCCCCTGGCTTCAGGGTCACCCTTCCTTAGAACATCTCTGCTGGTTCTGGCTCCCAGCCACTGCTCCTGGCTACCTTTGAACCCTGCTCTTGGCCCGCTTTGCCATTGAACCTCATGGCAACTTCACCTCCTTCCAAGGCTTCAGTTGGTCACTGAGCTGAAACCAACTTCCCATTTCTCTCTCTCCCGCTCTCCCTGCTGTCGCAATCCTCTCTCCCTCCAGACTCCCCTCTCTAACTGCCCTCTGCACGTCACCATTTGGAAGTCCCAGGAGTCCTTGAGTCTCTGCACAGGGAACATATTTCATCCTGTCCCCAGAGCCCACCCCTCTTCCTGTGTTTGCCACCCAGGGCACAGTGTGGTCCTGTGCACAGCTTCCCAAGCCAATGCTTTATCTCACATTTGTTCCTTTCTCTTTCCCTTCTCCCCTTTTCACTTGGAAAATCTAGCAATTCCAACTCCTCCATCTATTTGCATATCTACTTCTCTCTGGCCCACCTTGACTTCCTACTTTAAATGTCAGTGCTATGGAAAACATCCTCAACTCCACTCTCGAGTCGGCCAGCGATGCAGGACCAGTTGGATGGATGGAGATTGGCTTCATGTCAACGCTGGGGTGTGGCCATTCCAGGTGTGTAGAGCAGGGTGGCAGGCGGGGGACCCTGGGCAGGGTTGATGCTACAGTCTTGAGGTAGACTTTCTTCCTACCTGGGAAGGCTGCTTTAACTCCTAAGGTCTCCACTGGACTGGATAAACATCACCCACATTATCAAGTTAAGTCTTAAAGTCGACTGTCAGTATTCATCTCCTCTACAAAACTCCTTCATGGCAACATCAAGGATGGCACTTGATTAAAGAACTGGGACTGCCACCTCACTGGGTTGACACACACCACACTGCTCTCTCTCTGGGTGGGTGTTCTCATAGCACATAGCCCCTAGCATACATCTCTCACGCGTACTCATTTGTGTCTCCCACTGCACTGTGTGCAGGGATTGTGCCTTGCCCGCACAAAGCCTGCAGGAAAAGCTACACACCCAAGCACACCCGTGTGCATGCTGGATACACACATCCATCAGACAGCAGGGGTAGTTGTCAGGAAGTGAACCATACGGTGAGGAGGTCAAGTTCTGGCGAGCCTTGGTCTGGGTCCAATGGTAGCAAACATCCTTGTAGAGAGAAGTGAACAAAGACAAGGTGGGCCACTTTGCAGCTAAATGTTTTCGATTTTGGAGTCTAGTAACAAAATAACAAATTGTCTGCCATATGTCATGTGTACATGAGTTTTTATTGTGCAGTAATTATGGTTTTTTTAGGTCTTACATTTTGGGGTTGCAAGAAATAATTCCATATCTTTAAAAGATCTATTTTGTTGGAAGGCAGAGTTAGATTGAGATAGGTCTTCCATCTGCTGGTTCACTTTGCAAATGGTTGCAACAGCTGGGGCTGTACAGGCCAAACCCAGGAGCCTGGAGCTCCCTCTGGATCTCCCATATGGGTGGCAGTCACAGTGCTCAGGCCATCTTCTGCTTTCCCAGGCATGTTAGCAGGGAACTGGATCAAAAGTGGAGCAGCTGGCATTCCTATCAGATGTTGGCATTGCAGGCAGTGACTTAACCCACAGTGCCACAATGGTGGCCCCAAGAAATACAACAACTTTATTTTCTTATGTTACTTTGTCCCAGATACCTCACACTGAGTGGCAAAAACTTAATAGTCCATGGCAGCAAAACTCCATCAATTCAGAATTTCCTGTTACATGTTGATAGTTGTGGAGGTGAGGGGGTACATAAGCCGTTAGAGAATGGGATATTTCTCGGCACTAGAAAACAAATGAGCTTTCAAGGTTGAAGAGGTATGTCAGACTCAAATACCTGTTAGTCGTTCCCGATCAGCTTCCTTCACTTCCTGTGTCCCCCACAGTCCTGAGTACAGTCGGGGGCCGCATGGCAGCCTGTCTGTCAACAAGGGGCCAAGTCCACAATGGTGGTCCTGTGCATCTTATTACCACTCACACCACAGTCATCAGCAATGGAGTCGCCTCACACATGTGTCTCAGGACATCTCCCAGCCTTAAGTGATGCACCTGGCCATGACCTTTCGGAAAAGGCAGAAGTAGGGAGATGGCGAAAGTGTCAGGGTTGCCAGAGCTGATGGGGAAAGGGGGATGGACAGGCAAAGAGGAGAAGAACTTTAGGGCAGGGAGACCACTCTGTGCTGTAATGATAGACGTGTGTCATTACACGTTGTCTAAACCCGTGGACTGTCCCACACAGGAGTGAATCTGGGTGTGAACTGTGGGCTGCGTGTGGTGCTGATGTGGAGTGTACCAGGCCGGCCACTCTGGAGGGGGATGTTGGTGTCGGGGCCGCTGTGCATGGACGGAGCACAGGGACTCTGTGTACTTCGTGCTAATGTTGCTATGAACTAAAAGTGCTTTAAACACTGAAGTCTATAAAACAATGAGATCTTATGGAGGCACCCTC
Source organism: Oryctolagus cuniculus (assembly GCF_964237555.1). NCBI lineage: Eukaryota > Metazoa > Chordata > Mammalia > Lagomorpha > Leporidae > Oryctolagus > Oryctolagus cuniculus. The sequence continues at coordinate 162,780,636 of NC_091436.1, read as the reverse complement.
CAGAGTCCTGTCCCCTTTAGGGGGAGTTGATGTGGCTTCAAAGAGATGAGTGGAGTGTGTGTGTCCTTGGCCACTGTAAATCCTCTCGTTTTGTCCCCAGACACTGTCCCCACCCTGACCTCCGCCTTGGGTCTCTCCCTGCCTGAATTCAGCCATCTAGTCCCTGCCGGCACCTGCTGTGCTCTCACTGCAAGGCCTGTCCAGAGCTGCCAACTATGTACTGGCTGAGTGTGTTCTCAAGAGCGTGGGAGAAAACACCGGCATTTTCCCACACCCTCTGGGGTCTCCAGGAGACGGTGAGTTTCCTGGTTTCTCCAGGCAGCCACTTCTGTTCTGCTCCTCTGCCCCTTAGCACTGTGGGGACTCCTGGGGTTGATTGTCCCAGAGGCTCTGCAGACCCTTTGAAACATCTGGCACTTTCCTTCCCAGGCCCTGCCTGCAGGCCAGGTCTGTACTGGGTGCTTTTATTATCCTTGACTAGGAGATTTTTTCCCCTTCTGGTATCCGGGAGACCTGGAGGGAGTTACACCTGGTTCAGCATGCGGTTCCCTTAGAGCTGCTGGAGGGTCCTGACTTGTGAGACTGAAAACCCAGAAACTGGGCGGTTCTCAGATCTCTTGTTCTGCTGCAATGATTCCTGTTTGGCATATGGTTTGCTCATGTCTCCTAGCCCAGTGGGAGACTGTGGGAGACCATGAGGGTGCGTGGGAACTAAGACGTTGGCCGAGAGCGCACAGTGAATTTTCCCGTGAACAGACGACCTCAGCAGTCCTTCTCGTCCCCAGGTGTAGGAGGAGGAACCGCGACCGAGAGTGGAACAAGGAGCCTTCATGTGCCCGGGGTCGCAGGGCAGGTGTGGGCACAGGTTGATGCGACTTCACTGTGCCATTTGCAAGAGAACGCTTTCTAAGGGACGCCTGGCATAGCTGGGAAAGAACCACTTGTGGTCATTTCTTATCCAGGGCAGGGCCCTCTTTCTCTGCAGAGAGTGTTTTCCACACCTCGGGGTTCCACTACAGTGATCTTGTTTATCCATGGATTCCTAGAGTCCACTCACCAGAGGTCAGTTATGGCCCAGAAATACTAAGTGGAAAAGTCAGTCGCTGGATTCCAGTGTTTTTCCAGTCATGGGCGGCTCTGAATGTGATGAAATCTCGTGCTGTTGTGTGCGTGCCGTGGGTGTGAATCGTCCCTGGTCCCGTGTGTCTATGCTGTATACGCCACTCTCCCGTTAGTCACTGGGTTACCAGAATGACTGTTGTGATGTCTCAGGGTTTGTGTTCAAGTCACCCCTATTTTACAAAGCAATGGTCCCAAACCCCAAGAATAGTGATGCTTTGGGGCCGGCGCTGTGGCGTAGCAGGTAAAGCCACCGCCTGCAGTGCCGGCATCCCATATGGGTGCTAGTTTGAGTCCTGGCTGCTCCACTTCCCATTCAGCTCTCTGCTATGGCCTGGGAAATTAGTGGAAGATGGCCCAAGTGCTTGTGCCCCTCTACCCCTGTGGGAGACCCAGAAAAAGCTCCTGGCTTCGGATTGGCCCAGCTCTGGCCATTTCAACCATCTGGGGAGTGAACCAACAGTGGAAGACCTCTCTCTTTCTGCCTCTGCCTCTCTGTAACTCTTCCTTTCAAATAAATAATCTTTTAAAAAAAATTAGTGATGCTGGCAACGTAGATATGCCCAAGAGAAGTCATGAAAGTTTAAGGAACTTCTTGACTTAATAAGAAAATCATGCTTTGCATTGATTGGAAAGAGGACGGCACACGGAGGTTAGTTGTGAATGTGTCATCACAGTGCAGTGTTGTGAGTTTTCTGCTATTGTCAGTCTCTTACTGTACCTAATTCTCAATTGCTTTATTCTCAAACTTTATCATGAGTATGTATGGATGGGGGATAGGTATTTATGTTTATATATATACGTATATATAGGGATTACTACTGTCATGTTTTCAGGCATACGCTGGGGATCAGGGGCATATTTCCCAGTGATTAAATGGGGACTGCTGTGCTGTCCAGGGAACCACAGGAGTCTTATTGATCACTTGTGTGTTGTCAGTGCTTATTAAACTGCAAAATAGCACAACTGCCCAGTTAGAGAAAAACATATTAACATCTCTTTGCAAGGCACTACACATAAAGGGCCTACCAGGTGCCAAGACTTGTAGACACAGTAGGGACAGAATGTCTCTGCGTCCCAAGTCTGTCATGGGCAAACCACAGAGCAGGTGATGTGACTTCATACCCTACCTGGGACTTGGGAAAAGATATGTACAAGCAGAAACCCCAAGGAAGGACGCTGGCCCAGGCTGGGATGTTTGGTCCAGGTACTCAGAGGCAAGTCCTAAGGCGGAAGCAGGAGTTGGTCCAGGAAGGTGATGAAGAGGGTGGGATGAGGTGCTGTAAGGTGAGGAGATGGAAGAATGAAGCCAGAGACTGGTAGAACAGCCCTGTTAGAGCAGGGGTCTCCAACACATTGGGATATGGTGTCACAGGGAGGCCAGGTCCTGGTCACAAAGGGTCCGTTTGTCCCGAAGCCATTTAGAGTCCACCCCAGAGCTGATGACAAGCTGTCATCTAATCAGGAGCGATGTGACCAGAGTGCTGTTTGCAGGTCCACATCTGGGTGGCAGGGAGGAGAGTGAACGGATAGGAAGCCATCCTAATGTCCAGGTATTGGGGCCTAGGCTCAGGTAGTGACGGGGCAGATGGAGGGCAGCAGCCCAAGTCAGAAGACACGGGGGAAGTCCTCGTGGGGGCACTTTGTGCTGATTGGAAAGAGGGCGGTGGTGGTAGGGAGGGAGGTGTTGAGGGGGACTCCAGAGCGTCTGTCATTAGTGTAGAGGTGGCTGGGGGACCCTCTCCATGAGCTGGAAACGAGGAGGAATAGTAGGTTCAGGGAAAGAAGATGAGTTCGGGTGGACATCAGCCGAGTCTGAGGTTCCGTTGGGAGATGTCCCGTGGGCAGTTGGAATGCAGTGTAACTCATAAGAAAGGTCAAGGCTAGAGGTATGGGAGCTGGAGACTGCAGCCCCGGGCAATGGTTAACACCGTGAGGGTGAATGAGATAGTGCGGAGAGAGAGCCTAGCGGGCAAATGAAGTACAGTCACCGGACAGACTTCAAAGCAAGTAGTGGGAGGGATCCTGGCCAGGGAGCGGAGTGGAACTAGAAACGCAGGAGATGCTCAGAGCAGAGAGGGCTGACGAGCTCACTAACGTCTCGTCCTGCAGAGTTCTTGAAAGGACGAGTGCCGTCTGCGTTGCCAGAGGGAGCTCCCTGGTGGCCCAAGGGAGGGAGGAGCATTTTGGCAGACCTGGTGAGGAGGACTCCAGCTTGCAGCTCCTGTACCCGACAGGGCTTTGGTGCTGCTGCGGCACAGGCCCCTCTGCCCCGGTGGGAAGATAACACTGTGTTCACCTTGTTATGTAACAGTTCCTCCTTCCCCATCTGTAGGGATGTTAGTTCTGACCTTAGTCTTGAAGCCAAAATATCTTAGTTAATGTTGCCCAAATGCTTAGCAGGTAGATCATGGACATGCTATTTAGAGAAAAGCAAATTATCTGTGTATCTCGAATGTCTTAACTCTTAGGAAGTCTAGAACTCAGCGAAGATGCCAGAAAAAGAAATACTTACAAAATGATGTTTTTTTCCCCGTATTACTTTCATATAACCAATCCCTAATGGAATTTTAGTTTCATCTCACATATTAATTCTGTAAGGAAATTAAAGCAGGCTTTTTTTTTTTAAACAAAAGATGGTTCACAATTGAATGAAGTTTTTCTATTTATAAATAAGTGAAATAATCCTGGAAATAATCATCTTATTCATAGTTATGCCAGTCTTTCTGAATAACTGGTTCTGTTTTCCAAAGTATCAGCTCAATAAACAGAACTCCAAGTAGTTCTTGTCATGTGGGCTAGGGTTTATTTTTATTATTTGTCGATTTAAATTATAAAATCCCAGAGCTAAGAGTATCCTTTCAAGGGTACTTTATAAGATCTCACCTATTCATAACAGGTTTTAATTTAGACAAACTAGTTTAATAATGAGTATTTGGAAAGCAATGGGAAACTTTGCAGTAACTACAACAAATATACATCATCATGCTCTTCATGGAGATGACACACTGGAAACTTCAGGTGGTGCTTATTTTTAAATGTATGCTCTATTTAATGTGTCCCTAAGTTCTTAGTCTCCAAAATAAATCTGGTACGGGCAGCACCCCGTACCATCTTCCAAACACCATACAGACCGTGGGCTGTTGCAAATTGCAAGCAGTGGAGTGTATCGTCCTCTCAACTCTCTTCTGGCACCTAAATATAAGGAACTAACATTGTAATAGGTGATGTGTTTTAATCCTAATAAGTACCTAAGACTTCACTGAGTGAAAAGTTAAGGTTAGCAATGGATCCTGGCAAACTGTTGCTTATAAATTACATCAATGTGAAATTGCATTCTAGGTGGGGCACAAGAGTGGGTGTTGAGAGGTGGTAATAAAATATGAAACTGCGAATGGTGACCTTTCATCACAACCCTGTTCTCCCTGGACATCATTCACAAGTCTCCCTTTGATTGATTGTTCTCCCTGGGTCTGTAATCTGTCCTGGAGTGCACACTGCGTGGCAGCAACAAGTCCCACGTGCCAGGAGATGGCTTGGTTCACCTCTTAGACCTCAACTCCAGCAGCAGCTAAGTGGAGTGGTGCAAGTCTTAGGGAATCTCAAAATGAAAGAAATTTATTTTCAATTCTACTTTTTGCTTGCTGTGTGTTTATTGTTTGCTAAGTACTTTTTTCCATGGTAATTTGTTTAAGCACAATGCATTGGGAAATGTAGAAACCAGCAGTTAAAGACCAGGTGCATCATGGGTCCATGCTTCTCCTGTGATAGGGTGGCCTCGGCTTGCATTCTACTATGGGTCTTGGGCTTCTCCATCATTCTTTCCATTAGCTGAATGTGCTTCTAGGACCCTGTAGTCTAGTGTTGGTCTCTTGATTAGTTGACTCATTTGGTTGGGTGAAGTAGCAAGGAAGGAGACCAAGTTTTTTGGTTTAAAAATGACAAAAGTTAGCCGGCGCCGTGGCTCACTAGGCTAATCCTCCACCTTGCGGCGCCGGCACACCGGGTTCTAGTCCCGGTCGGGGCGCCGGATTCTGTCCCGGTTGCCCCTCTTCTAGGCCAGCTCTCTGCTATGGCCAGGGAGTGCAGTGGAGGATGGCCCAGGTGCTTGGGCCCTGCACCCCATGGGAGACCAGGAAAAGCACCTGGATCCTGGCTCCTGCCATCGGATCAGCGCGGTGCGCCCGCTGCAGCGGCGGCCATTGGAGGGTGAACCAACGGCAAAGGAAGACCTTTCTCTCTGTATCTCTCTCTCACTGTCCACTCTGCCTGTCAAAAATAAAAAAAAATAAAAATAAAAAATAAATAAATAAATAAAAATGACAAAAGTTACCCTGTGATTCGCCTCTATCTGCATCTCTATGTAACCCATCAAGCTTCTTGTATTTCAAGGTCACAGGCTACACCTTCAGGCCAAGTCGGCCAAGTACGTAAGGTAGAACCAGACAGACCAGGGAATGAGGACTCTGGGCCCTGCTGGACTCACAGGAGTGACCCAAGTTACTTTCCTCCCCCTACAGACAACAGACTGAGGCCTGAGGAGGTCAAGTTTCTGTCCACAATCCCACAGCCTGCTGGACGCCTGCCCTTTCTGCCCTGGTACCATGTGCATGGATGTCTTGGCAGATATCTCAATCATCATTGCAAACAAGCAAAAACACCCCAACTTGGGGCTCATGTTTTACATCTTGCCAATAGTCTAAGGTTTCCCTGCTCTCAAAGCCAGTGACATCTTGTCTGTCCCACTTACCTTGAGGGTGACGCTCGGATAGTCCTTCCACACCCATGGCCTGCCATGTACACACACTATAATGACAGTGGGGAAGACAGGTCGTGCACCGGTTAAGAGGAAATATTCCAGAATAGTCCTTGACCACAACACCACATGTAGCACATGGAAGATGCCCTATAAAGCAATTCTGTTAGTTTCAGACTTCATAATAACTAGCCCAGAAACCAGAGAAACCCCTGCTAGGGTTGGGAGTGACTATTTCACAGATTCCACAGCTAGATGCTAACGTGATCCAGGGGAACTAGGAACGTGGTCACCAGTGGGCCTTCTGGCAGGCCTAGGGGGATTGGATCATCTCATTACATCACTTTTAATAATTACCTCTTGACCTCATTCACTCACTCTCTCACCACATCATGTACTGATTTTAATTGGTCAGTAGCTGAAGAGTAACGAGCTGACTCGAACTTTCCAACACAGAGCTTGAAAACTTGGGCTACTGCAAATCCCAAGGCTTTGGATGGCAAAACCTGGCAAGGACTCCAAAGCGGGGAGCGAGAAGAGAGAAGCTTATTCAACAGAATAACCTCATTTGAAGGCCTGAGTGCCAAGCTAATTTGTTAGAATTACTACACTCAGTTCTCAATTATCCATTTCAAGGGTTGTTTATGTTGTAGATTTTCAAAGGTCATCGGGCCTCAGCCAGTCAAAGCAGGGGGCACCGGGCAGATGCTAGATCAGTCGTCATGTGGGAAGTGGGCTTCAGAAGAATGCTGGTAACTCTGGTTAATTCAGAGAAGGGCTGTTGAAATTATCGCACCGATTACAGTGAGGATTCCTGTTTTCGAAGAAAGGCTACTTAATTCCAGCTGAGTGGTGTCATCTGAGGTGTTTAGTTTTTTCTGGGCCTTAGCTTTGCCCTGTACATAAGAATAGACCACGATGATATTTAAGGTCTCTTCCAGTGCTAACATCCTATAAACGTAGGATTCTTGCTTTAAAATGCCTCCAGTGACTGGTAGAGTTGGCCAAGCAATTCCAACCAGCCAGCTTGCTTTCATAAATAGTCATGATTCATTGTTGACAAAAATGGCAGCCAAAGCTTATTCTTTGTGACTTCCATTACACTGCTGGTGCAAACAACAACAAAAGCCAAGTATATAATACTTAAAAGCATATCCTCTTAGAACCTTGGATCTTAGTCCTCATCCTTGTTAACAGTTGAGCTTGCTCCCTTAAATAAGCGACGTCTCCATTTTCTTAAATTGATGATGTGTTGATACATGCCAATGTTGAAGGGTCAGGTGTCGGCCAGGACGTATGCATTCCAAGTTCAGGAGGTCCTGAAGTGGTGAGGGTCTAGAGCACTATGCTTTGTGCATTGTACTGTTATGTTTATCAGCATATCAACTCCTGTAACGGGAGGGCATGAGGTGTGTGTGTGTGAGCATGCGTGTGGGAGTCTGTGATGTATTTCATCTGAGAAGGGTCCTTGTGCCGTGTCATTCCATTTGTCCTCACATGCCCACCTCCAAACAAATCGGATTTAGCATGATCCTTGATCTCAGATGCCCAGACAGTAAAGTGGGATAATCCTTGTCCTACTTCACAGTAAGTAGTGGAGCCGAATGAGGTAACAACCAGGGGCCTTCCTTGAACCTTTGAATACAGACATCAGAGAGGTTGCCTGGGGGGTCCCACAGCTGCAGGTGTTCAGTAGTGCTCAGAAAACCTTGCGTTTGCTCTACCTTTCCTCGCCCACTGGGCTTGTGTAGCCCGCATGTCTCAGGACAGCTCTCGCCTCTATCCTGAAAACTCTCCCTCTGCCTGCAGCACCCAGGAAGCCGGTCCTAACCTGTACTGGGGTCTCGGGATCTCTCTGTTCTGCTCTGGGTTCATTGGTGGCTCCCGCCTATGTCTTAAAGACATTTTCTTTTCCTCTCTGGTTTGGGTTTATATATTTGCTCAGTTATCCTGGGGTTTCTCTTATTTTTCATTGTGTGGAGCACAATCGAAGTACTTATTGGGATGTCTTTACAAACTGACTTATCAGATTGATTCCGTAAAAACATCATTAACTTAAATAAGTTCTATTCAACTCATACAAGAGTGCCTACCTCAAAAATTGGAAAAATGGAGTAAAACGTTAATTTTGATGTGCACTTTTTAAATTCCTTGTGTGGTCTTTTCACAATGTACATTTTTCCATGAACTTTCTTGGAGACACCTCGTATGCATGGATTTCAAATTTTTTGTATCAACATAATTTTTTTGTTTAATTCCATTTTCTACAAACTATTTGAAGTATATTGGTATTTTCAGGGGACATTGATTCTTGACCTGAACTGCTCAGGTATTTTGGTTGTGGCCATAAAACAGAGCGAAGTGGGGGAGGGAGAGTGCCACAGGGACCCGCCCTTGGCTCCTTCCAGTTGAGCTGGTCAGTCTCTACTGTGTTGACTTGAGTTTCATAGAAAACAGTACGAGGGGGCTATGTGTCGGCTTTTCAGGATTGAGACTGTTTGCATGTGTCCACATAATTAAGAAGTGTGCCTCCGTTCTGGAATGCAACAATGAAGGCAAATATGAAGCAAAACATTTCTAAGCCGATGGTCCCTCGCACGCCAGTGACTAGTGCTCCATCATTTTGATTGCTTAGCATAACTTTTTCGTAGAGCATTTATTAACTTGACCCATATCCTCTTAAAAACTTTCTTGCAAAATTTCCAAGCTGCCTTGTTGTTTTCTAGAAGACCAGTCCTCTTATTTTTGGCATTGTCTGATACCATTGGCCGTCAACCCAGCTCCGCATGGCTGAGCAGTGACGCACTGAGAAATTCGATAGAGAAGCACCTGCAGTGAGTGACGCTTGGGTGGCCTCTGCCAGGCTGCATCTGAATAAATCCTTAAGAGCAGATGCAGGTGAACAGGAAATTGTTTCCTTCTGGTCTGCGCTGAGCTCTGAGAGCCACAGTGATGAGACGCCGAGGCCCAGGACCACTGGGTACGGCCAAGTCATGCCTCGCCCACGGGCTTGGCTTCACCTGGGACCGTGGCGGGTTTCGTGAGCCCGCTCAGAGACTGAGATGGTCTGTGCAGATCATAGAGTAGTGTCAGGAAAGTTCTCCATCCCAGGTTGGGAGACAGGTGCCAAAAAGCACGCACACGGATCTATCTGGATCTCCGGCAGGCTGATGGAGAACTTAGCCATGGGGGTGCCTCTGATGAGTGATCCCTCTTCTGAGCCCCGGTAGACGTAGCAGATGTTTTTCTTTTTTTTTTTCTTTTTCTTTTTTTTTTATTTTTTGACAGGCAGAGTGGACAGTGAGAGAGAGAGAGAAAGGTCTTCCTTTGCCGTTGGTTCGCCCTCCAATGGCCGCCATGGCCGCACACCTTGCTGATCCGATGGCAGGAGCCAGGTGCTTCTCCTGGTCTCCCATGGGGTACAGGACCCAAGCACTTGGGCCATCCTCCACTGCACTCCCTGGCCACAGCAGAGAGCTGGCCTGGAAGAGGGGCAACCGGGAGAGAATCTGGCGCCCCGACCGGGACTAGAACCCGGTGTGCTGGTGCCGCAAGGCGGAGGATTAGCCTAGTGAGCTGCGGCACCGGCCACATGTTTTTCTAACAGCCTGATGTCAAGCAATGTGGAGTGTAGATGATTCTGCACTGGAACTGATGAAGGGGGTCAGCTTGATGTGGGTCAGGCAGACATGCAGCAGCCCAGAGCCTGTGGAAGGCTCTTGCTGTCAAGGGGACAGGAGTGCCTTCAACCAGACACAGATGCAGAGCGTACATTCCAAACCTGCTTCCCCAGCAGAGAGGACCTGCCGACGGGCCCCTGAGAAGGCGGTTGGTGGCAAGCTTGAGACATCACGGCTTGGAGGTGAACTTCCTGTGAGCCACTTGGTTCGCTACCCTAATTCATTCATCTCATTGCGTCTCTTAGAAAAGAAAAAAACTGTCTTGTTTACAGATACTTTGGATTTGGAAGGAAAGTACGTTTGAGCCTTCCACTGAGCCCCACGGGAACGGTGTCCTGATTGATGTTCACATTCAGTCAGTCAATGGGTAGCAAGGATCCCTGCCTTCCTGGCAGTGGTGGTGCCCTGGTGACTGAGTGTGGGTGTCACCCTCCTCTTGCAGGCTGCAGCACCCTACGATTGAGCACCACTCACACTGAGGATAGGCCTTGTAGTTCTTTCTGGAATAGCTGAGGGATCACGATAGTCATAAGTAAGGGGTTTTCCATAAGGCAGCCAGAACTAACGCAATAGGCATGATGCTTCCTGTGACGTTAGACTTGCGGCATGGCTCCGTTCGGAGAACACTGTTGGGTGCTCTTGCATTATACCTCATCAGGGAGTGGGGGCAGGGCAGGGCAGTCACTGGCCCAGCAGAGAAGATGCTGCCTTCAATGGCAACGAGTGCTCCTTCTGAGCAGGTTGCTACGATGAGGAGGAGGTGGCAGTGACTTGGGAGGACCCGGGTTTCTGCTCTGATGGTCGCCTGACCGTGAAGAGTCATCTGGCTATCCTCACCCTGAGAGGGCCATGTCCTTGCTGTTGCAGGTGGTGAACTGGGGGGCCCTGGGGCCCATCTGACATCCTGGCTTAGAGTGCACCTGCTGTTGGGAGGCAGAGTGGCTCGGGCATCCACCTGTTCATTCAGGGACCTCTGCTGTGTGCGGGACACCGCTGGGAGATGACAGCGTGTGCTTACTGTGCTGATGAGCCTTCCAAGCAGAGGAGGGAGGTGCAGTCAACGCAGACATAAGGCTGGAGAAAGCACAGCCTTAGGAGGGGGGGTCCAAGGGAGCTGCGCCCCAAGGCAGAGAGGCTGTGGACGGCCCAAGCACGGCTGCAGCTCTGTGACCAAGGAGAAGAGGAGTAGGATGAGCTGGGGAGAATAGAAGTGGTGACGAGGTTGTCAAGGGCTTTGACTTTCCTGGAAAGGAATTTGGATTTTGTCCAAATGGAAGGATCTCAACACAGTTGTGCCTTAGCCCTCGACGCCAGCACCAGATCAGCAGTCTCTGTGGGTTAGGGTACTGCACAGGTCCCCGCTGCCTCCACCTGCCACTCACTGACCTCCAGCTCGTCTTGCATTGCATGCAAACCAAGCCCCAACCCAATGTCAACCTCTACTTCCTGTGCCGCCTTCCCTCCAGCCCCTGTCCCTGCCGTCATCTCCCCCACAGAAAGCTCACCAGTCATGACTGGTTCATCCCCTGCACCATGTCTTTCCTTCATGGTTTGCTCAGCCCAGATGTGGCTCCCTCCCCCCCCCCCCCCCCGCCAAAGCCCTTTGGAACTAATGAGCACGATTATATTGTGTTGACTGCAAGGTGCACGCTTGCTTTTTCACATTTACCTTCTGAAATCAGGTTGTACCTAACCATTGGTAGTGTACCATCATTTGATTGGCTGTGTTCTTAGCTTTCATAGCAGTGATATAAAGTAATGCTGTTTTATTAATGTTGGGATCTTAGATAATGGATGATGACTGACTTCCATTGGGTACTGCAGTCACCAATACAGTTGTGTTTCCTTCTTCTAGAAAACTCTGAGCTCAAACATGGTGCTCTGTGTATCCCCAAATAAGCACATGTTATGACTTGATGAACCTAAAATGAAAAATGAGAGAAACATGCCATAACCACAAGGGGTTTTCTCCAGGTGGTTCTGAGGGACTCAACTAGACCCTTTAAGAGATGATAATGTCTGGAGTAGGATGGAAACCCATTTATTAGCCCAAATGCCACACTAAGGAATTCTGAACTTCACTTTAGAATTATCCCAGCCTATAACTTAGGGCCAAAGCCACTGAGGTAGGAAATTAGTACAGAATTTAAACTTTGTCTTAGTTTTAATCCTCATTTTGGATAATGCTTCTTCTTGACTCTTTGCTTAAACATAGATTTTTTTTTTTAACCTACTTCCATGTGCCAACTAAACCAGCTGTTGACACCTCTTCATTTTTTTCCCCTTTGCTTTTTCTTTATTTGGCGAGGGACTTGGTTTTGTATACAATTTTGAGGCAGCTCTGTGATTGATGGACCTAGATATCAAAGACTTTTATTTAAATGACAAACCTTATACTCATTTGGGACTTCCATGGGCATGAAGATCTTAAAACCCAAAGATGGGGCCATTGCGGTGGCACACTAGGTTAATCCTCCACCTGCGGCGTCGGCATCCCATATGGGTGCCGGGTTCTAGTCCCAGTTGCTCCTCTTCCAGTCCAGCTCTCTGCTGTGGTCCGGGAGGGCAGTGGAGGACGGCCCAGGTGCTTGGGACCTGCACCCGCGTGGGAGACCAGGAAGAAGCTCCTGGCTCCTAGCTTTGGATCGGTGCAGCGTTGGCCATGGCAGCCATTTGGAGAGTGAACCAATAGAAGGAAGACCTTTCTTTCTCTCTCGCTGTCTGTAACTCTACTCTACCCGTCAAATAAATAAATAATTCTTTAAAAAAATCCAAAGACACATAGATGATGCTAGAAAACTCCTCTTTCTGTATAATTGAAAAATTCAACCAACAAACACTGAGTGATTTTGGAAACAGAGATATGTTCCCTCCCTTCAAGCATCTTCGCCTCTAAACACAGTTTGTGAGTAGGTTCTTTATATAGTGTTGGGGAGAGAGAACACTTAGGAGTATTACATGTATGGATGATTTTCTGTACTGTGTTGGTTTAAATTAGATGATTTTGATGGCTGGACTATATGACTTAAAATATCTTCCATCTCTTTCTACATCTGATTTTTAGCATGTTTAAAAGGGAGAGAAAAGAAAACAAACCATTGTCCAAATACCCTTTCCTTCCCTACCAACCTGATGCTTATACGTTCACTCTTAGGTCATGCTTGATAGCAAGCAAATCATTGTTAATCTAAGCGCTCACTTTGTTCAAAGTTGAGCCCATTTATGTAACAGTGTTGTTGATCTGATGTCAGTATCTTTTTCAGTGACTCCTGGTCCAGAGATTGTCAGACCCAGTAGGGAAAAGGTGACCTGGAGGCCATGAATCCAACCTGGGTCTTTCCCATGGATGAGAACTTTGTGGGTGGTCTCATCTGTCGTCTCTCTGGTAGAGCCAGAGTGATCACGGAGCTCATTGTCAATAACTGTGCCCCATGGAGTTCATAACTGTTACCTTTTCGATTTCAAAGCTTCAGCGATTTACTGGGATGTGAAGGGATCTGTATGTATCCAGCATACATATGCAGACACAGACATGCGCACACGCATACACGCACAGACATGCAGACATGCACACACACGCACACAGACACGCGCACATGCATACACATACATGCACACACACATGCGCACATGTACACATATTACTTTAGTTGCAGTCATCTTAAACATGAAGCACAAGTCTTAATTCACAATGCTGAGCTGCTACTATTCTCCATGACTTTCTCTCAGGTTCATTTAAAGAACCATGTCCATCCTGCTGTCTTATTTAATGGTTTAGGGTGGACGGAATTTTAATTGGACGGATGCATCAGATACCCTGGAAAGAAACCAGCTCTGTCTCCGTTCGGGTTTTAGAGAGGTTTTGACTAACAGGGATGAATGTGGATCCACGAGCACGTATTTCATGATGACTGGGGAAAACAAATGATGTCAATCCTAGGCTCAGCAGCTTCCCAGTTCTCAAAGGGCACTGCAGGGCCATGGAAGGCAAAATAAACCCACAAAGAACATTTTGAGGGTCAATGAGGATCGTCAAATATTCTAGCACAGAAGTCAAACAGCTGTGAAAACCTTACATATATCACGATGTGGAAAACAACCCAGTGGGGCTTCCCACATGGGCTGGGTCGTGGCGCGACGGAACGTTCTCGTCTCTGGGTGACAGGTGGCTGCAGTCCCATCCAGCCTCGTACCTGCTGGAGTCTACTCGGGGAGAACGTTCTTGCTTTCGCTCACAAGCCGGGCTGCCTTCCAAGGTACAAGGGCTGCAACGAGGTTGGATGCTTTTTAGGAGAATTAACATTGAACACGTTTTCCACAAAGTCTGCTCAGCACGTCAAGGGACCCATTGGGTGCCAGCCTCCTAGGGGACAGGAGCTGAGTACTGCCCGCGCGTGTGCTCTCGCTCGCTCGTTCGCTCTCTTGGGATTTCCAGACCTCTGAGCACTTGCCCTTCACCCTCAGACATGGGGGAGCAGGTGTCTCCAGTGCACTGGGTTTCTGTTGTCGGAGAGCCCTTCTCAGCACGAATGGGCAACCTGAACGTTCAATTCTCCGCATCACGAGCCCGCTGACTATCCTGTGTGAAGACATCTTGATGATACTTTGCAGTCTCTTCATGAAGACGTGTAGCTTTCCTTGTTGTACATTGTGACTCTGCTTAGCAAATATGTGGCTTTTCTCCTTGTGCGAATGCATTCCCTCGGCTCGATATTTCTGATTCTAAGGAACACGTGGTTCTGTTGGTCATGACAACTGGAAAGCCAAGAGCTTTAAACAGGAGAACATCAGCATAGTCTCTAGTGAATTTTCAGCATACCATTTCTTATCTTTTTCTTTCCTTGGGTTGGATGACTAAATATTTTACATCCTAATGAAATGAATAGTTCCCACCTAAAATAATTCGTCTTCCAAAACTGATTACATTGCTACATAATTGTTAAAAGAAAAATGCAGTTTAGGACAAAAATTTCATGCTTTCTCATGAGATGGATTAACCTAGTGTAGCTAGGCAAGAAAAATAGGAGTGAACTGGATAATGGTTTCTGTCTGGCTTGAAATTCTACCTGTGAATGAAAAGTTGTCTCTGGCCTTAATAGGGCTGACAAGAGAATTCCACTGTATCTCTGCAGCCCCATTGCAACATTAACAACTCTGTATGTATGTCCTCAAAACATCCTTTGCTTCGGTTTGTCCGTTTTTCCCATTACTCTCAGAAAACAGTGGCCCATTCTTCTATGTCATACCCTCTTTATGACTGTAGTTGGGAGAGAGAGAGCTCCTGTAGGAACCTTAACTACCTGTCCCACCTCCATCTTTTAGATACATACACCTAGGGCAGTCGTTGTCCAAGTGTGGTCCACGTCCCAGTACCAGCAGCGTCTCCTGGGAACTTGTTACACGTGCGGATTTGGGGGCCTCACCCCGGCCTCTGCTAAGTCAGAATCTCTGGAGGTGAGGGCTGCACTTTGTGTTTTCACTGGCCCTCCAAGGAGCTCTGAGGCATCCAGGTCTGAGGACTCTTGTTTTATTTGATGTTGGAACATCACAACGAGGAGAGGGCAGCTCCAACACACTAAGAGCAGCCTGCCTTCACGTTCCATTGCCATTCAGGTGCACCTTGAAACCAGCCGTGGGGCACAGCCCTACCATACGTCTGTGCCTGTGAATGAGCCCTGAGGTTTTGGTTACTAACCAGGAGGCTTTAAAGGTTTCAGCAGAAAACAAACAAAAAAGGCACATAAAGAGATTGCCTTTTTAAAATTTTATTTATTTGAAAGGTAGTTATAAACAGTGAGAGGGAGAGGGAGAGGGAGAGGGAGAGGGAGAGGGAGAGGGAGAGGGAGAGAGAGGTCTTCCTTCCATTGGTTCACTCCCCAGATGGCCTCAATGGCCAGAGCTGCACCAATCCAAAGCCAGGAGCAAGGTGATCCCTCCAAGTCTCCCATGTGGGTGCAGGGGCCCAAGGACTTGGGCCATCCTCCACTGCTTTCCCAGGCCGCAGAAGAGAGCTGGACTGGAAGAGGGGCAGCCGGAACTAGAACCAGCGCCCATATGGGATGCTGGCGCCGCAGGCAGAGCATTAACCAACTGTGCCACGGTGCCAGCCCCAGAGATTGCTCTTAAAGTCAGCTCATCCTTGTGGCTGGCAGAAGCCACACTTCTGGAACATCTGCGCATTCACGGGCAGATGGCTGGGAAGCCTTTCTGAAGTATGCCCATTGGCCGAGTGCATTTCACTTAGCAGAAACCGCTCAGAGCCTCTGCAGGGACCATGGCAAACTCACCAACGCCGGTCCCCAGGCAGTGCCGTGCTGCAGCTGACTTCTCAGGATGACAAGTGGCGAACTGTCAGTTGTGTTTTCTTTTTAGGACATGGAAGGGCTAGTGAGGATCTGGGTGGCCCCCGAGACCCCTTCCCTTGCCATAGGCACTTTGTGTGTTAGGTTCCATTTACTCTGAAGAAAGCAAACCAGGCAAGTGTCCACCACCGTGACCCAGGGGCACTGCTTCCCCATGGCACTTCTGTTCCTAGAGACTTCCGGGAACCTGCGGCCAAAGGGATGCTTCTTAAAAATGCAGGACTTTGGGGCCGGCGCCGCGGCTCAATAGGCTAATCCTCCGCCTGCGGCGCCGGCACCCCGGGTTCTAGTCCTGGTCAGGGCGCTGGATTCTGTCCTGGTTGCCCCTCTTCCAGGCCAGCTCTCTGCTGTGGCCCAGGAGTGCAGTGGAGGACGGCCCAAGTGCTTGGGCCCTGCACCCCATGGGAGACCAGGAGAAGCACCTGGCTCCTGCCATCGGATCAGCGCGGTGCGCCGGCCGCAGCACACCCGCCGTGGCGGCCATTGGAGGGTGAACCAACGGCAAAGGAAGACCTTTCTCTCTCTCTCTGACTCTATCCCCACTCTGCCTGTCCAAAAAAATAAAAAAATAATAAAATAAAATAAAATGCAGGACTTTGACCAGGGTTCCATTTTTGCTGATGGGTATACAGTACAGAAATAGAGCCCCTTTGTAATGTTGAAGTTGATAAAAATATGAAAAGTGGGGCTTAAACGTTCATCCTTTAAAAAACTTTTGGCTCAAGTTGATTAAGATGGAACTTTCTGGTAGCTTTTTGCAACCTGTAATAAACTCACTGGAATGAGTAGGAAATAGATAGCATATGTTTCCTGAGCCTGCCTTGGATCTGTGGCCAAGAAAAAAGCTGTTGTTCAAGGGGTTAATGGTGTCCAAACTGTGTGTGTGTATGATTAGGGATGTACAACGTGTGCCTCTTGCACTCAACCTAGGCTTGTGAAAGATTAGCTGTTCTTATCAGAACTGGACAAAAAATGCATAGCATGAGCAACAGGACTTTTTTCCTGTGTGTGGCTATGTAGAGGCAGAAAAGGACGAAATGCAGTTTAAAAATTAAATGCAGACTAACTGCTCTCCTCCTCTCAGGAACGCCAGCAAACACTTACCCCAGGAGACACTCGCGCGCATTGACCGCGTTCCAGCCGCCACCATTCAGTAGAAATCTTCAGATGCAACCTGGACGGACGTGGTCATTACCACGAATGGCATCTGTTGTTCTTTAGGGTTGACAGCCCAGTGGGTGGATGGTGTGGCATTGTGTTGGAGTTCCTAATACATCCCGTATGGAAAGAGGACCTGCTGTGGACCAAGTAGCCTCATGGATTTGGATGTTCAGGATGTCTTCTATGGAGTAAAATGTTGTCAGAGCAGAATCAAGGGAAACTGAGTCTGATCATGAAATAAGCTCTTGAACTTGACCTATGGTGAGGGGGGGAGGGCAGCGAGGTCCTATCTACTGGTTCATTCCCCAGACGCATACAACAGCTGGGGTGGCAGAGGGAGGACACCAGAGCTGGGAGCTAGGAACTGGATCCAGGTCTCCCACGTGGATGGCAGGAGCCCAAATCCTGGAGCCATTGCTGCTGCCTCCTATTGTCTGCATTAGCGGAAAACCAGAACCCAGAAGCTCTGATACGGTGTATGGATGTATGAATGGGTATATTAATGGCCAGGCTGAACGCCCTCTGAGCATTAAAATGTGTTAATTCTCCAAAGTCTCTTATATCAAGAGACTGTTTATTCAAACCATTGGTTCGCAGAACAGGTGGCTGCCTACTGTGTTCAGAGTTAGAGATTCTTAGCTCAAAGTTTTGAAACCCTTTTAAAAAAATGAATGCATTTCAGGTTAGTGTCGCGGTGCAAATGTTTGAGTTTGCACTGAATATATCTTGTCATTATTTCCTAAATGATACTCCTACAGAATTGACATTGTCCTGGGGATTATCAGTACTCTAGAGATGACTTTACACAGGAGGATGCGTGTGTTACTTACAAATACTAGAATACACGGTACGTCAGGCAGGTGTGGATCCTCAGGGGTCCTGGGCCAATGCCCTGCAGATGTTGAGGGATGACCGGTTCCCGGAGGACATTTCCCCCCGGCCGAGTTGTCCATCTTCTCCCTAAAGAGCAAAGGGGTGCTGCTCATTGCGTTGCGGGATCCTCTGTGTAGGGAAGCAGCTAACCCCAGCTGACTTTGTCCGCGCAGCTGGAGGAAGCGCCGAGCCCAGAGCCGAGCTCGCGCTGCTCCTCCTGCCCCTGCTTCTCTCGGGGCAGATGTTGTCTGTGTGCACTAAGCTCCTGCAGAGGGACTGCACTGGATTCAGTGACCAAAGCAAGAAATCAGGAACTTGAAAGTCCCCGCCCTGGAGTAACTCAGTATGTGACCATCCTGCCTTGACTGTGACACCCTCGCAGCGGATGAAGTGCAAGAAGTAACCAGAGCGCGTGTGTGAATCCTCTGAAGGATTGGTTACACCGAATAACTGCCTTTGGTGTATTTAGCAACAGCATTCAGAAAGCCCTGAAGTGCACTTGTTTTGGAGAGAAGAGACCTCAGACTATAGGGGAGATGGAACGCGCTGGTCTGTGTGTCTACTCCTACAGCCAGCGCTAACTCTTAGAAACAGGGTGTTGGGGAGGACACAGCCATAAACCATGTTGCCATGAGGCTAGCAACCGTATGGACTGCCAGAGCTGTCACCCAACCCTGCCACAGCCATGCTTTGCAGCCCTGAGTCTGAAACGGAACCTCCTTAGAGAGATGACCACCCCCCCCCACCCCCATTGGAAAATGCCTCGTCCATGTCCTGGTAGGTGTGCTTTGGGATCAGACGGTCCCAGAGAGGAAACAAGGGCTCATGCTGGCTACCGTCACAGATCCACCTGGAAACATGGCCGCCGTCCCCTTGGGCACCGTCTTCAGTCATTGGGAGAGAGTGACACAGAACACATCCACCCCAGCACACGCACTTGCTGCTGGCCCAGAAACCCAGGGCAGCCCTCCCAGGTGCACAGCAGCCCCTGCACCTCTCAGGCTTGGAGAGGGGTCCCTGGGGGCTATGTTCCAGAAGTAGCAGTTGGATGGGTATGGAGGCCCATGGGGGCCAAGACTGTAGAATGGGAGATGCTTGGTTGGAGGATAGGATGGCAGGAGGAAGAAACTGATGGTGGAAGAAGAAACTGGAACGAGTATCAGGGAGGGTATACTGTTGGCATGGAAACCAGTTGCTATGGGGACGAGCCCCCTGTTGGAGAGAAGGGTCTCCGACCCACCCTCTCGATGGCTCCACGGGGAGACGCTGTTTGTGAAGCAGTCCATGTTCTGAAAGGAGGTCTGAGTTCAGGCCAGCCTCCTTTGCTGCTGCACACGTAACACTGGGTATCATCTCACCTAACTGACTCCAGCCTGCCGCACCGTCTCCCGGACATCTTTCCCCTCCTTATTAACTCCGTGTCCATTCTCCATGACCTTGGTTAGACTCTTCCAGGGAAATTCTTGAAAAGGTGTGAACACTTTCTACAGATAACCTCTGTCTTGGAAGCACCTACTTTTCTCTTTGGGCAGTAGGAGTATCTGGTGATGAAAGTATTTCTTTTTAGATAAAAACTTGAGATTCGTAAGTGGAAAACATGTGAAAATGACTGCTATGCAAATGGCTGTAAGAGTAGGGCAGACTCTGCTCAGAGCTGGCTCTCAGCATAGGCAGGTGTTCAAAATAGCGAAAAAGGGTGGAGGGAACGAACAGAGGCCCGAACTTCCAAAGTCAACATCGGTTTAGTTGTTTTGGGTTAGGACTGAGGGAGATCAAGGCTTGTACATTTTATAAACTTTGATAGAGTTCTGTGATAACTGAGGACATGGACTGGTGGAGAGGGAGTGAACCTGTCTGTGTTGTCCAGAGGACTGAGAGAGAATTTTACATAGCAAGTATCTGCTTTAAACTTTGAATCTAGAAAAAAACACCTCCTTTTTTGCTTCATCTGTTCCAGTTCTTGTGAACATTGGTGGGAACCTCAGATGCATTTTGAAATTCTGTATTTTTAAGGCAACAGAGACATTAACAAAAATTGATTACAAACTTGACAAAAATAAAGGTCAGTGTTTAATTGACTTCTAGATGGAGGAATGTGTGGGGAGGAGGGCCCATCTCCTGTAACATGGCAGGGCCCGTCGCCTGGGAGACAAATAAGTACTAAGACTGTGGACAAATAAATACTGAGGACAAATACTGAAATCACCGAGACTAGACTAAACTACTGGAACTGCTAAGACTAACTCTATGCATCTGATCTCCCACCATGTGGCGCTGAGAGGGAGTAAACAACTTCCACACAGCTGCCTCACCAATTCGACCAACAAGCTGCAGGAGCTGATCCTGCCCCTGATTGGAGGAGAGCAGCGTGCTCAGCACGTGGGGAGAGAACGCCAGCAGAGTTGGGATTGGTGGAAGAGGACTATAAAGGAGGAGAGAGACAACATGCAGGAGGAACATCTGAAGAACCCCTGAGAGAGCCGGCTGGCGGTGTGCCGCTCCTCCGTGGAAGTGGGGAAAGCGGCGGGGGTGCCGCCCCTCTGTGGAGGTGGGGGGGCATGGTAGCTAATCCGGGGAGGACCGGGGAAAGAAACAACAGCAAATCCGTTGCCGCTCCTGAGCGAGTGACAGAATGTATTCTAGATACGAATAGAAGACCATGTGATACGTGTGTATATAGTATTTATGGTTCTTTTTGTGTAAGGGTGTGTATATATGTATGTAAGGACCACATATACCAATATATTAGACTACATAAAACTCGGTGTATTAGACTAAAAAAGTTTTAAGACCCACTCATGTCAAAATATAAACCAAAATAAATACATTGGTGACATTCACCCTTTGGTATATTTGATGTAAATATGGTAAAAAGCTATTGTTATGTAAAGAACCCATAGAAATCAAGAGAAATATACCAAAATTGTGTTAGAAATAGGCAAAGCCATGAGAAACCATGGAGAAGGACATCCTTGACTGTGTGAATTTCTCTGTTTACTCAAGTGCCATGGGGCTCTCATTCCCAATACTGGTCCAGTGTCCTGTACATAAAGACGTTCTCCAAAGCCTGGACTTTGCTGTGTACCCACGTGACTGGCCATGAACCAGCACTGTAAATTGTAAAGGTCAAAAACTATCCTTAGCAGGGACTAAAGGATGCTAATGACACGCATTTGTCTAGCCCTGGTTTTTCCCTTCTTCCTCCCTAATTTTGTCACCTACTAACTTTTGTCATGATGAATTATTTGACTATCTCCAGTACTTTCTGGAACAATGTGGGTATTAAGCAAACGACTATAAAAATACATTTTAGCATCTCTATAGATAGTCCGTAGGTCCTCTCTGCAATTTATCTTGAAATTTCCTTTTGTTCCCAACACCTGAGTGGGAAACGTCGTAAGAATAAACAGCCAACTAGAAGCGACCCCTCACTGCAGCCCCTCTGCTTCATGGTCAGAATGAAAACCCAGCTGTTTTGGATGCTGCTGCCACCTGCTGGCCAACTTTGGACTCCAGCTGGTCCTAGTCCTTGTGGTTTTAGGACTGTGGTCCCCAGTTTCTTACTGGCTGTCAGCCAAGGCTGCTCTGAGATTCTAAAGCTGCCATCACCAAGGGGCCGCCTCTTTCTGTAGAGCCAGCAACAGCTCATGCCTGGGATCTGTTAACCAGCTACACAAAATGCTGTGTTTTCAGGGGCTCCTGAGATGACTCTGGGCCCGTGTGGATCATCTCCCATTTCATTAACTCACTCACAGTCAACTGATTCGCGAACTCAAGAATGTCTGAAAAACCCCCTTGCCTTGTGACCTGACACCATCAGGTCGTAACACCTCATCCTACTTATGGTCCCGGGGTTAGGGCTGGAGATCTGAGGGGTCCATTTTAGGAATTTACCTACCACAGCTAGATGCCAAGAGCTCTTTGCTATTCTTCACCCTTCCAATTGTGTTTATTTCTGCCTTTCTGGTCGCTAGCTTCTGCTAGCCTAAGCTTGCTTTGATTTCTTTTCCCCTTTTTCACATTAAATACTCATAACCTCTTCAGTCTTGTCCCTTGTCACTGTCTCTGAATTCTTCACTTGTAATGGCAGGAAGCATCTCTCTGCTCCTCCTCTTACTGTGTCTCACTCTTGGGCTCCAGTTCTGTCCTTAAGTGAGCAAGCAGCTTGATCTTAGTGTCTTGGTTTCATCAGCTAGTAGCCATGGATGTGTATCTCTGTTGACTTGTTTGTGTAACGCGATCCTATTAAAATGTTCAAATTATATGATGTAAAGTTCCTAAGTCACTTCTTATGAGATCATTCTGGGGTCCTGTTGCTGTGGGTTCATCTGAGAGGAGGAGCATGGTGGAGACAAGAGACGCAGAGTCACCACACAGACACCAGGGGCTGAGTGAAAGTGGGCCAGAGGCCAGCAGCCCACAGACTCATTTATTTCAGTTGGTACAGCAGCTTATATAGCTGAGGCAGCCAATTTGGTCAAGGGTGGTTTATTTTATTTTATTTTTTTGACAGGCAGAGTGGACAGTGAGAGAGAGAGACAGAGAAAGGTCTTCCTTTTGCTGTTGGTTCACCCTCCAATGGCCGCCGTGGCCGGTGCACTGCGGCCAGCACACCGCGCTGATCCGATGGCAGGAGCCAGGTACTTATCCTGGTCTCCCATGGGGTGCAGGGCCCAAGCACTTGGGCCATCCTCCACTGCACTCCCTGGCCACAGCAGAGAGCTGGCCTGGAAGAGGGGCAACCAGGACAGAATCTGGCACCCCGACTGGGACTAGAACCCAGTGTGCCGGCGCTGCAAGGCGGAGGATTAGCCTAGTGAGCCGCGGCGCCGGCTCAAGGGGCAGTTTATGCCCTAACCAATCACAGCCTGTTGCCAGGCAGGCTCCTTTGCCATGTGGTTTCCAAAGCCATCAATCACAGCCTGTTGCCAGGCAGGCTTCATTGCCAGTGGCCATTTTGGCATGGCCTTCTCATTCCACCACATTTCCCCCTTTTTGTTTATTTTTGAGCAACAGGTGGCATGATTCTTGGCCATACCAATGTTGACCCTGTTTCCATGTGGTCTTTATACACAGCTGTGCCTGTCTTAGGTTGTCCCCCAGGGGATCTTTCCTGTCATTGACTAACCAGCCCTCAAAACAGACCACGGGAGTGCTTGCTCAGATAGGGGTAGGAATGAGGAACAATGGTAATCAGGAATGGCGTGACCTACAGGTTGTGGGCCATTTGAGTGGCTGACCAGAGTTGAGTTGGGTATAAAACGAATGGATGTGGCTATGGGCAATTCCTCAGGGTAGGATGATAGGACAGCAGCTTCACAATTGGTAGCAGGTGCATCCACTAACAAGGCAGACTCTCAGTCTTGTTCTGCTGGTTCTGGTTGACTGTCAGTTGCAGGTTTGATGTTTCTGGCTGGTACCCAAATGGGCTGTCCCGCATCCTCTGGAAAGACACAAGCATATCCTCAGCCCTTGGTTAGCAGAGGCTGTGGTCCTTTCCGTTCTCCTGTCAGGGGGTCTTTCCACCTGACCATAGTGGCCGGGATCTGGGATGGAAAGGATCCCCAGTGTTTATAAGCTGGGCTGACCCTTTGGGAATCAAAAGTAAGAAAAGTGAAAAGGACCTCAGTCAAAGCAAGCTGTGGGTCTGGGTGCATATGATTGTTTTTCTGTCTTTTTAAGAGATCTTTAATTGTCCTATGAGTTCTTTCAATGATTACCAGGTGTTGGATGGCTTCGGAAACCACATGGCAATGGAGCCTGCCTGGCAACAGGCTGTGATTGGTTAGGGCATAAACCGCCCCTTGACTGGATTGGCTGCCTCAGCTATATAAGCTGCTGTACCAACTGAAATAAATGAGTCTGCGAGCTGCTCGCCTCTCCCGGGGTCTGTGTGGTGACTCTGCACCTCTTGCCCTCACCACGCTCCTCCTCTCAGAACGAATCCACAGCAACAGGGTCCCTTCTTAGAAATCCAACTACCCTAAGGACTTACTTACTGCCTCAGTCTTGGTTTCTGTCACCATGCTAATAGAGCCCTTATCAGAATACCTCCCAGAGCAATGGATGCCAAGGGCTGTGGCACCTAGATGTTGATGAATGGATGAACTTGGAGATACTTCTGGGTGTGTGTTGGTGCTCTCCACACATGCAGAATAGCATAGTGATTCGGAGCATGAACTTTGGGATAAATAAAAACATCTGGGCTTGAATCCTGATTCTGCAACTAATAAGCTTCAGAAATTAGAGCACATTTCTTTAAAAAAAATATGTGAAAGGCAGAGATACACACAGAAGGAGAGATCTCTAATGCACTGGTTGACTCGGCAAATGTCTTTAATAGGCATGGACAGCAAAATCCAGGTGCCTGGAACTATATCTGGGTAAGGAATGCAAGTACTGGAGCCGTCCCCGGCCATCTCTCAGGATGTGCGTTAGCAGGAAACTGGGATGCAGAGCAGAGCTAGGACTTGAAGAACCCAGGCAGCCCAATAGGGGATGCAGGCCCACTGCTCCAAATACCCACCCAGAGCCCATTTCTAATCAGTGAACTGGGATAATGAAAGGAATTGAACAAACACTTTTGCAAAGAGCTTATCACTTTGGATGGCACAGACTATTCAGTAAATAATGGCAACTACTAGTTTTTTTCCTAATATTATCTATTTGAAAGGCAGAGTTAGAGTGAGGGAGAGACAGAGACATCTTCCTTCTGCTGGTTCACTCCCCAAATGGCTGCAGTGACCAGGGCAGGGCCAGGCCAAAGCCAGGAGCTTCATCAGGGTCTCCCATGTGGGTAGCAGGGGCCCAAGTCTTTGACACTTCCCGTGGTGTATTAATGTGGAACTGGATTAGAAGTGGAGTATCTAGGACTTGAACCGACACTCATGTGGGTTGCTGGTGTTGAAGACAGTGGCTTAACCCGCTGCAACAGTGCTGGCCCCAAGTTGCTATTACTTTTGGTGCTAAGAATTAGCAGTGGCATAGCCTCAGATGAAATTACTTGATGATGGAAACCTTTTAAAGGTTAAGACGATCCTAGAGGGATCACACAGTTGAATCATAATACCCAACTTTTAAAACTAGGGAGTGGTCACTGTACGACCTCTAAGAAGGGAAGAAAATGGCTTGATTCATTCTTGTTCTAATCAACAATGGGCATTTAACAGCAAAGATGTGCCTAGTGTTAGGAAGTCTGGCAACTGGCAACAAAGGAACATGCCAATTGAGCCCATTTATCCAGAAATAGAACAAGGGGAAGTGGAACATAGTGGCATTGTGGAAACAGCGGCTGTGGCCGGAGCCCAGATGCATGGCAGGGACATCTTCCTGATCACTGTGTGTTGATAGGGCTTAGGCTGTGCTTGTTGGCAAAACTGCAAAATTGCGAAACCTGACCTTGTGACTCTCCCCTAGGGGGCTGTGCTAAAAAGTTAGAGTGTTTGGCACAGTAGAGGCCCTATGGACTCCCTGCCATCCCAGCCCTCCGGGCTGCAAAGCTGTCCATCAGTAGGAAGGGAGACGGTGAGGAGGCTTGTGTACTTCCTCATGGTCATTCAGCGTGCATTGAAGCCACAACTCCTAACACGCGTGGAAGTGGGAAGAGGCAGAAATAAGTGGCCATGGTGAAGGGAGAGGTGTTTACATCTGCATGACTTTCAGTGCCCTGCTCCCCAGCTTGGAGGTGAAATAACTCTTAAAGGTCATGCTAGTTGACGAGTGGTAGAGCTGTGATTTAAACCCAGGTTGGTGTGAGCACAGAACCCAGGCGTTTTCCGCCGGTGTGGCTCTGAGCTCTGGCCTAGAGTAGTGTCACGGGTAGGGAAGTGTTGGTGCACTCAGCCGAGCTGTCTCCAGCCTGGCACGCGAGGTTAAAGCAAGCTGCATGGGACTCCTTCCCAGTGGACTAGGATAAGGCCCCTGGTTTTCTCACTTTTATTTTTCATTTTTTATTTATTTCTTCATTTTATTTAGGAGACAGAGATCTTCCATGTACTTGTTGATTGCCCCAAATACCTGCAACAGCCAGGGCTGGGCCAGATCAAAGCTGAGAGCTCATGTCTGGGTCTCCCGCAGGGATGCCAGGGCCTGAAGCACTTGAACTATCACTGCTGCCTCCCGGGGTGGGCATTAGCGGGCTAAGAAGCAGAGCCAGGACTCGAACCCAGACAGTCCCCTAGGTGATGTGCAGTCAGACACCTGCCCGTCACTTACTACTTTTTATCCTGATGGCGAGTCAATCACTAAGGGATAATGTGATGAAATATTCAGTCAGGAAACTGAAGTCTTCAAAATGAATTCTGGGGCTGGCTTTGTGGTGCAGTGGATTAAGCCGCTGCTTGCGATGCCGGCATCCCATAGCAGAGTGCCAATTGGACTCTAAGCCACTCTGCTTCTGATCCAGCTTCCTGCCAATGCACCCTGGGAAGCAGTAGGTGATGGCTCCAGTGCTCGGGGCCCTGCCACCCACATGGGAGACCTGAATGGAGTTCCCGGCTTTGACCTGGCCCCAACCCTAGCTATTTTGGCCATCGGGGGAGTGAACTAGCAGGTGGAAGAGCTCTGTGTGTCTCTCTCTCTCTCTGCCTTTCAAGTTGATGAAAATAAACATCTTTTTGAAAAGCTGAGTTGAGTGTTATTTTTCTTTCTGGAATTGAAGAAATAGAATGGAATTATCTTGGATAATTGGGTTGCAAAGGAGGAGTGAGGTCTGGATATTGCCAGCCCTTTGCCCTGTGTCTTTCAACCAGCCAGTCCCACTGGCCTCGGTAATTGTGGTGTGTGTTCAGCAGGTAAGTAAGTTTAGACTCTGCTCCCTCTATGCCTACATGTTGCTTTTTTTTTTTAAACACATTTCTAATCAGACTGTTCCCTTGACAAATTTTCAAAAGCATAAAATAGACCAAATCCATGGCTTAGACTGTTTTGTTCTGCTGATTTTTCTCAGAATTTACAAAATACAAAAAATTGCAGGAGATCAAAAATAAGCAAATACTTAACTAAGCCAGCAAAGCCTTCCAGATTTCCTGATCTTACTGCCCCAGAAGCACAGAAGTGCGTTCCTAAGCAGACTTCTGTAAGGCAATGATGACAAGTCTCAGCACCTCCTGTGAGGCAGTGGTGGTGTTGGTTGATGCTGTGGGGGCGACTTCTATCCCACGCTGGGGACAGGGATGTGGGGGGAAACGGGAGAGATTGTGGAAACTTCGATGCTCCCTGGAGAATCACGGCCTTTAATTCAGTACCACAGCTGGCAGGCTATTCCAGCCTTTCTCATTCTGGTTTGGAAAACTGACTCTTCCCTCAAGCTTGGAGCGGCCGTGGGCAGCGACTGGCATCTTTATAAGTGGTGCGTGACCGGTGTGCACAGCTGGAAGAAGTCCTTTATTGTGGGCTGGTGCACTCAGAGGCTGCCTTGCTAGTACACAGTGTTTGATCACAGAGCAGCCCCCAGAGGGCAGCGCTTCTAACTGTCCTGGTTACAGAGGCTGGGCGTTGGCTTAAACCCAGGGGGTTCATGCTAGAGGCTGGGTCCTAGAGCCCCCCACGCCGTAGCCCTGTTTTCAAAGTGAGCAGGGCGTGCAGCTGCCTGTGATCTTCAGGGCCTTGTCCCATACAGCTAACAGGGTTCACACTTTTTTCACTTAAATTGTTGATGATTGCTCTTTGAGAGGCAGAGAGAGAGTGACAGACCGAGAAAGATCTTTCATCTGCTGGTTCACTCCCCAAGTGCGTACAACGGCTGAGGCTGGGTCAGGACAGCACTGGGAGCAGGAGCTCCATCTGTCATGGGGGTGGCAGGGACCCAAGTACTAGGGCCATCATCTGCTGCCTCGTAGGGAGCTGGAACTGGGAGTGCAGTTAGGGCATGAACCCAGAGAGCTCTCCCATCTGCTGGTTCATGCCCCACAAACGCCTGCGACAGCTGGGACTGGGCCAGGCCACAGCCAGGCTCCTGCAGCTCAATCCAGGTCTCCCAGGTGGCTGACAGGGACCCAGCTACCTGAGCCATCACCCGCTGCCTCCTGGGTGCGTGGTAGCAGGAAGCTGGATCAGAAGCAGGCACGCCAATGTGAGAGGCAGGTGTCCCAGGTGCTGCACCACATGTCCACCCCTAAACTCAGCCCTACGTCTTTCATGAACTCTGGGCAGTGTCCTCATCTACAGATGTCTGTGTCTGTGAACACACATGTGTGCAATGTCTGACCTCCATCTTCTGCAGCCTGTACAGCTTTATCAACATACATGCCCCAGAGCAGCAAGGAGACCCACTGTCCTAGCTGCTCCAGGCTTACCCCAGTCTTAACAGCACAAGGCCTGAGTCTTGGGAAAGCCCTCAGTCCTGGGTGGACCAGTCTTGTTTATAGAGTTATCCTCACCCTCAAGTTCCGGCTGGAGAGAAGAGTGCTGCCGAAATTCAAGCCCGCGTGCACGGGGTGTGATTGTGTTTCATGGTGTCATCACTCACAGCTGGCTGGAGTTCTTTCAGGTCGGCTTGTGTGCTGATGTCTCAGTGATAGCGTGCCTGGCCAACAGACCGAAAACATCCCAGTTGGGCAAACTGAAGTAAGCAAACAGGGATGGAGAGAAGCGGGGAAGGGAAGGTGAGAGGAGAGAGGCAAGGGGAGGCTTGGGGAAGCAGGGAGGCTCCCCGGGTCCCATCGAGAAGGTTCCTGCAGTACCGTTCGATGACCTCGAACCCAACCATGGAAAGCCGGATCTGCTCTGGCGAGCCTTGTCAGTTGTATGTAGTTGTTTCTTCCAAAACACAGTGCGTCCGTGAAGATGGCCTTTCAGGCCCCGATGTTTTTCCACCTTCCAGCTGGAGCTGAGCTAATGCTGGGATTTTCAAATAGCAACAGAAGCCGCATTTTTGGTAGCAGAGTTCCCATCACTTGGCCGACATTGAGCAATCCTTTAATCAGATGGAAAGAGACATTCCAGGGATGTTTCTGGTCATCTGAGAATACTTAGCAACTTCTCTGAGAAATAAAGGAAGAGCTGGATAACAGATGCCCCCGATTTCACCATGGCGGTGGTGCTGCTTTGCATAATTTAAAGAATACAAGTCTATTTTTGTTATAAAGAGATTAATTTATAAAATAGAGAACTTTATTTGTCCTATTCTTGGTTATCTAGATACTTCTGTTAACCAGCGTTTTTGTGTACCCTTTTAATCCTTTAGAAATTGTACACAGAATATGTACCTTTTACTATGTGTGTGCCTACACGTGGTGGAATCCCACTCAAAGGTGTGCAAGTACAGCTGGCCCTCTGCATCTGCTGGTCCACGTCATGGATTCGATCAACCACAGATCGAAAATCTTTCAAAGATTGAGTCGGAACTGGACACAAGCAGACTCTTCCCTTGTCGTTGTAGCCTCAACAGTACAGTACCATTCACATCGTGTTAGGTTTTACAATGTAGAGGTGAGGTAAAGCATACAAGAGGATTATGTAGGCCGGCGCCACAGCTCACTAGGATAATCCTCCACCTTCGGCGTCGGCACCCCAGGTTCTAGTCCCGGTTGGGGCGCCGGATTCTGTCCCGGTTGCTCCTCTTCCAGTCCAGCTCTCTGCTGTGGCCCGGTAAGGCAGTGGGGGATGGCTCAGGTGCTTGGGCCCTGCACCTGCATGGGAGACCAGGAGGAAGCACCTGGCTCCTGGCTTCCAATTGGCATAGCGCGCTGGCTTAGCAGCCATTTGGGGGGGGGGGGCAGAAAAGGAAGGCCTTTCTCTCTGTCTCTCTAACTCTGCCTGCCCAAAAAAAAAGGATTATGTAAGTAGCAGGTAAATACTGTGCAGGCTGTGGCACCTGTCCCAGGTTCTGGAGCCAATCCCCCAGGATTTCAAGGGGGTAACTGCAGGCACTTTCTTAAAGGTCTGTTCCTTTCTGTTGTTTAAGCCTCTCTGGGTGTTACAGTGTTTCTAATACAGGACTAAGGCTCTGACTCCGGATGTTCAATTCAAAGCCAGGCGAGTGTGTGCCGTGCCCCCGGCAGGCGTGTTCTGGGGCTGGGGACTTGTGGCTGACTCCTGCCGGCTCTGCCTTTGCATGGCCCCTTCCCCTTGCCCCACTGAGAGCATCCATTTTATAGGCCCGAGAGCCCCCTGCATCTTTGTTTGAAAGGCAGAGTGACAGAGATCTTCCATCTGCTGGTTCACTCCCCCAGAAACCTGCAACGGCAGGGGCTGGGCCTGACCAAAACCAGAAGCCAGGAGCTCCATCCGGACCTCCTCCCTGGCTGGCAGGGACACAAGGACTTGGTCATTATCTGCTGCCTTTCCAGGCTCATTAGCAGGGAGCTGGATTGGAAGCCAAGCAGCTGGAATCACACAGGTGCTCCAGTTTGGGATGCCAGCATTGTAAGCAGTGGCTTTAGCCAGTGCACACCTGCCTCCCAAACGTGTTTTTATCTGGCTGCCTGCAGAGTCAGGCAGAGGTGTGCAACCCTAACAGGGCCTCCCTGTTCATTCCCTGGGGCAGACACACTTGGGAGGAGCCCAGTGGCTGGGTCACAGCGTCACACTTTATTGTCTTTTACTCTCCGCAGCACGTGTGTCTGCTCCACACAGTCTTCATTCTCTGGTGGTCCTTGCTTAGCCGGTCGGTCTACCTTCCTGGGTCTTCCAGCAACTCTAACACTCGCATCCAGGTCTGGCGGACAGTGCTGAGAACAGCGAATTGAGGGCCTAGGGCTCTGATTTCTCCACCCCATCCCATCCTGCGGCTTCTCCCCGTTGGGGTGGGAGAATGGAAGTTTGCCTCTGTGTTCTGGACTAGCGCTCAGAGACTGCTGAGCCTGGAGCCAGCTCTGCTGTTGTCTGTGCTCAGAGGCACCTGTGGGGGTGCCATGAGTAATGATCACTACGGTACAGGTCTGGGTGTTAGGGTCTCGGCAGTCACGTGACCTCCCACGTGTGCGAGACCCCCTTAGCTTTCTAGGACTATTCCGCAATAAATACGTTAAAAAGATGCATTCAGAGGGGCTTTCACCATTTGGAATTGGAGGACAAAAGCTGCTGGGAAATTTGATAATAAATAAAAATAATACATTTGATAAGCTTTTGGCCGAGTGGTTAAGACATCCGCATCACCTATGGGAGGCCTGGATTCCATACTCATTGACACCCATTGGCTCCAACTCCAGCCTCCTGCTAGTGCAGATCCTGGGAGTCAGCAGTTGGTTCCCTGCCCCCACACGGCAGGCCTGGATTGAGCTCCCAGCTCCCAATCCCAGGGAGCACTTGCGGAGGAAATCAGTGAATGGGAGTTCTCGCTTTCCCTCCCCGCCCCCTCCCTTTCTTCCTCTCCTCCTTTCTTCCTCGCTCCCTCTCAAATGAATAAAAATCAAAATGAGGCTTAGAGTTGTGACTTTCAACCCCCATTCCCCTGCCCTGTGCTGGGCTGCTGGGGCGGCGCCACATTGGAAGTGGGGGCGGGAGGGTAGGGGGTGGGGCGTGAGCCGCAGAACCCAGCAGGCCTTTCTGTCCCGAGGTCTCTGTGCAGTTCAGCCTGAGTTCTGGGTCAGCTTCCTTTGAGTCTATGTATTTTTTTCCTTTTCCCTGCCAGAGAGTTTTAGAGTATGTCCTCATGTCGTCAGTATGAGGGGAAAAAAAAAAATCAGTGACAACCGTAGTGTTCTGTGGTATTCAGTACCTAATCGCTAAATATTTTCCTTTTAAATTGTTTTACATTAAAACTTCATAACTAAAGCAAATTCTTAAAGTCATTAAACTTTATTTTTAAAAAAATTTGTTCAAAAGCTAGAAACAGGGAGATCTTCCATCTGCTGATTGACTCCCCAAAATGCCTGCAGCAGCCAGTGCTGAGCCAGGCTGGAGGCAGGGGCTCAGAACTCAACCCAGTTCCCCCGTGTGGGTGGCAGGGACCCCGGTATTTGAGCCATCACTACTGCCTTCCAGGGTGTGCGTTAGCAAGAAGCTGGATCCTAAGCAGAAGAGCCAGAGTGCAAATCGGGCACTGTAATGTGGAAGGTGATGTCCTAACCAGCAAACCACTTAGCCACTGCACTGAACACCTGCTATGTGTCTACTGAGTACAGTGAATGTTAAAGCAAGTATATATAAGTATGTATGTATTTGAAAGACACACAGAACTTCCTTCTGCTGGCTCACTACCCAGATGGCTACAACAGTTGGGACTGAGCCAGGAGGAACACAGGATCCTGGAACTCCATCCTGGAGTCTCACATGGGTGGCAGGGGCCAAAGTACGTGGGCCATCATGTACTACCTTCCTAGGTGCATTAGCAGGGAGCTGGATTGGAAGAGTGAGGACTTTATCTGGCACTCCCTGGGGATGCTGGTGTCATAGTGTTGACCTACCCTGATGTGCCACAACCAGCCCCCAAAGAGAGATTTTCAAATGTGTATGATCAAATGTGGTGATCAAATCAGTAATTAGCATATTCATTGCCTTACCTAGTTTTTTTTTCTGGTTAGAGTATTCAAAATCTTCCTTTCTGGCTATTTACAAATGTAGAATATAAATGGGGCTGGCCTGGGGTATAGTGGGTAAAACCACTGCCTGTGAGACTGACGTCCCTTATGGGCACCAGTTTGCATCCCGGCTGCTCCACTTCTGATCCAGCTCCCTGCTAACAGCCTGGAAAAATCAGTGGAAGATGGCCCAAGTGCTTGGGCCCCTGCCACCCACAAGGGAGACCTGGATAAAGCTCATGGCTCAGCCAGACCCAGCACCAGCTGTTGTGGCCATCTGGGGAGTGAATCAGCAGATGGAAGATAGATCTTCTGTCTCTCTCTCTCTCTCTGTAACTCTGTCAAAATAAACCCTAAAGCAAGAAAAACACACCATGTACCCTGGCTGGCCAGTCACCCTCGTGTGCAGACACAACGCCAGTGTTTGTTCCTCGTCTCTAGCTGTAACTTCGTGCCTGGTGACCCGCATGTCCTCGGGTCCCGCTCCCCACCCTAGATTCTTGTGGCCACCGTCCTCCTCCACGGGCAGCTGTTTCAGCTTCCACCTCTGAGTGCAGCCCTGACATTTGCGACAACGTGGCCGACCTGGAGGACACTGGCCACACCCTGAAGTTCTCTCTCCTCCTCGTCCGAGGCCCCCCTAACACCTGAGCCAGCTCCTGCTCTGCTCATCTCGTCCCATTCCCCAGCCCGCGGGACTGCCCCATCGCTGGCCTGTTCCTGCATTTGCCTGGCATTGAGCCAATTCAGAGAGGTTTTCCATCCACTGGTTCACTCCCCAGGTCGCTGCATTGGCCTGAGCTGAGCTGATCTGAAGTCAGGAGCCAGGCGCTTCATCCGGTCTCCCATGTGGGTGCAGGGACCCAAGGACTTGGACCATCTGCTGCTGCTTTCCCAGGCCATGAGCAGGAAGCTGGATCAGAAATGGAGCAGCTGGGTCTAGAACCGGTGCCCATATGGGATGGCAGTGCTGCAGGAGGTGGCTTTACCCGCTGTGCCATGACACTGCCCCACCCCCACCCCGTTCAGTTTCTGGATGTGGAATTCAGTCTTCCAGCAGGCCTGTTCAACACCAACCGTAGCCTCTACCACCCTCAAGCTTTCTGTCTTCACCATCCCCGATTTTCCTTTTCCGTGGGACATGCTCTAAGTACAGGATCATGGTTACCATGACAACACATCGCAACCAGGTTTTCCCAGGTGTCGATCTGGGCAGCTCACCTGCAGGAGGTGATGCTGGTTAAATGGTTGACTCGGCTTTGTTCCCAGGCAAGTGGGCCGACAGGAATTCACTGCACATTCCGCTTATAGCATGTTGCACTTTATTCCTTTGAAATGTTCCCACCTTCATCTCATGTACACAGTGAAGGACTCTAGGAGGCAGATAAGTTAGTGTCTTTTTAACTCCCTTTAGCCAATGAAGAAGAAATCTCATTCATTCAAAAGAACCATTGACCATCAACCATGGGCCATGCATGATTGTAGGCAGGTGGATATAAGGAACGCACCCCACACACTTGTACACTCATGAAACGTGCGTCCTTGTGAAGGACAGACAATAAATGAATAAACTGAATGTAATTCCAGGTAGTGACAATGCTGGGGAGAAAAAAAAACACAGGCATATAAAGGGGATGGAGTGAGACCAGATGTGCAGTCATAAGAGGTTGCAATCCCACTTTAGGTGAAATTGGAGGGAACAAGCTGTGTGACGGTCAGGGTAGCAGGAATTGCCCAACTGGGAAGATGCTTCCAGGATACAGAGAAAGGTGAGAGAATGCCTGGGTGGGGGGTGGTGGTTATGCATCACCCTCAGGGGTCTGAATTCTGTTCAGCAAAGATGTTTCACTCAGAGAGGAGAGCACATGAGGTCATGTACTAGGAAGGCTATCATCTGTTCTGTGTTTTACATAGCAGCTAGTGTGATTCTCTAAACAAAAACAAGGCTGTTGGGGAAAATAGACTTGGAAAGGTAGGTCAGGCGGCCGTTGCGGTAGCTCGGGTCACAGGTGGTGACGGGCTCATCCGCAGTGGTGGCTGCAGGTGGGATTCTGAGATGTTCTGGAGGTAGTTCAGGCCGGTGTGGCAGAGTAATGAGGCCACTGGTTGGTGAGAGGTGGGTGCCGCCCCCTGACTGGCCCTCGCCTGCTACTGATCTTTCTGGAATGGTTTGCACAAGCATCAGGGTCTCCTCCTCGCTTGGCCCTTTCTCCTTGGCCGTGGAGAGTCTTCCTTAAAGTGACTTCCTTCCTCCCTTATCAAACTACGTTTGATCACAGACATCTGCTGGTCCTTTGTGTTGGGGGTTGGTAGGGGGAGCAGGTTGGTGCGTTACTGTGTAATCCTGTAGTCTATCTCAAGGACTTTGTGGCCTGGGAAGACTTAACTGAATATCCAGTTAAGCAGCAAGCCACTGTTGAGTCTGTTCGCAGTATCTTTAAAAGCCCCTTGATAACCCTTCCGATGATTTCATGTGCAAATGGGAGCTATGCAGAGGATGATCTGACAATCCCAGATAGATGTTCAGCATATAGTTACTGAGTTTAGGGACTGTTGGTGGAGTATTGTGTATTGGCATTTTCTAGAACAGGTATATTTCACTTCTCTATTGGGATTCATGTTTCTAGTATTTTCCCCATGAGGAAACTTGAGTTGGCCAAAGGCAAGAAGAGATGGCCCTTAACCAAGATGTGAGTTTTGGACACCATTGATGGAGTCTGCAACAGGCAGGAGAATCTTCCAGCAGAATCCCAGGCCACCCTGTTGGGGTTCGCATCCTGTTTGTACCATTGACAGTGTGAAAGCTTCCGTCCACACTTACCTTCTAGATGTTTCTTTGCCTGGCTTCTGCTGACATCATCATGTCATCATAAAATTCGGCTGTCTTTGATAACTGAAAAAGCACCAGTGGTGTTAAGAGACAGTGTTTTCCTGAGTCGTCGCTAGAATGTGAAACTGCTTCTTCAGCCTTGCTGGGTATCAGGGTTCCATTATGGTCGAATAGCAGCCTGTTCCAGAGATCGCCCCTCAGCATGGATGTATGGAAAGGCAGAGAGATCGTCCATCTACAGGTTCACTTCCAAATGGTTGCAACAGCTTGGGCTGGCCCAGGCCAACACCAGGAGCCCAAACTTCCATCCAACGGGTGGCAGGAGCCCAAGCACTTAGGGCCTCTTCCACTGCTTTCCCAGGCACATGAGCAGGGGACTGGATTGGAAGCAGAGCAGCTGGGACTCGAACAGGTGCTCCAACATGGGACGCCAGTGTTGCACGCAGTAGCTTAACCGGCTGAGCCATGATGCCAGCCTCTTCTCCCCCACCATTGTCTTTTTCTTCCCTACCAGCATTTTGTTTGCTTTCTTGGGGTCTTTCCTCAAAGTTGTTCCAGACTCTGTTACATAATTCTTCCTTCCCATAACTGGTCCATGCTTCCCATTGTCGGCCCTGCCTGGTTCACATGCATGGAATCTCTGGCCAGAAACAGACTGGGGTGAAGTGGACTCTGCGTGGTGACCTGCAGCCCTCTTGGAAGCTAGGCAATGTCAGGGGCTGGTGGCGGTGGCACTGTTGTGCTGTGTGTCACCCGGTTATCTCCAAGTCCAGGAGGTGGACCTCCTCTTTGGTTCAAGGGGCGCTGCGGGACTTGGCCTTGACTTGCCTTTTTTTAAAATTTTTTTTGACAGGCAGAGTGGACAGTGAGAGAGAGAAACAGAGAGAAAGGTCTTCCTTTGCTGTTGGTTTACCCTCCAATGGCCGCCGCGGCCGGCACACCGCACTGATCTGATGACAGGAGCCGGGTACTTATCCTGGTCTCCCATGGGGTGCAGGGCCCAAGCACCTGGGCCATCCTCCACTGCACTCCCTGGCCACAGCAGAGAGCTGGCCTGGAAGAGGGGCAACTGGGACAGAATCTGGCGCCCCGACCGGGACTAGAACCCGGTGTGTCGGCGCCGCAAGGCGGAGGATTAGCCTAGTGAGCCGCGGCACCAGCCTGCACATTGCCTTTTGCCAGCCTGGGTTTGAATTACCAGGGGCTTAGTTATCTCATTTCTAGATTTATTCTGTGCTGGGCTCCTTACTGGGGCGTTTGAAGGTTATGAAAAAGGAAAAATGCAAATTCAGATGGACAGTTGCTAGACTAGTGGAAGAATTCCTGGGAAAGACATTAATGGTCAAAGCTCATTTGCATAATTACCTGTGGCTTCGTCTCATTCCTGTTTTGGCTTCTCATTGTCCACAGCAGACAGGAAGGGTGGAGCGGAGCACCTGCTATGGTGTTGCCTGTGGCATGTGTGCCCTGGCCACAGGGTCGGTGCACAGGGAGGATGGTGGGTCTGGGCAGTTGCCTGTTAGACAGGGACTGGCCGCTACTCCCCAGGCACTCGCCTGGTGGAGTCCTTGCTGGGTGCTGTGCTTCCTGACTTACCTGCTGTACCCGGGCATCCCCACATCCTTTCCGCTCATCTCCTGCCTGCAATCCGTGACTTTTCATCATGCCAGTGTCCTCATCAGGCCGAAATGGTGATGCAGACGAATCACAACCCGGAAGCCACGGACAGCTCTCTTTCCTGCTTCCATGTTAACAAAATTCTCCTCCTCTTTCCCAAACCCTGGGAATATGCCTATTACTGATCTCCTCAAGCTGTGATTTGAAATCCTGAAAGAAGCAAGATCTTGTGACTTGACAGGCTGCGGGTGGGGTGGGGGGAGCCACCCACCCACCACGTGGACCCTCCCCACCTCCTAGAACCCATCCCCCCCACCCCCACTGTGTGGCCCCGCGGAGCCTCAAGGAAAACACGGAATGTGAAGTGAACCGTTTAGCTTGGACTTAATCCGGAGGCAAATCGGTAACTTTACCCGGAGATACTCGCTCCATTGTGTTCTCGGGACAACAGAGCGAATCGCCAGAGTGGAGGATGTGCTGTCTGGTGCTGCACCAGGAAACAAGGGTGATGTTTTGAATTAGAGGAGGGAGAGAGAGTAACTGAGAAACCGCTGGCGCTCACTCTGTTGTTGCTTTCGCCTCCCCTTCCCTCCTGTCAGATCCATGCTTGGATAAGAATTTTCTTCCCAGGCCTGGTTTTTCCTAAACTCAACCCTGCAGTGAAATGACAAGGCCACGTTAGACATGGAAATTACTGCAGGACAGCGGGAAGTGGCGGTGGGGACCTGTGAGAGCAGTCGCTTCCAACGCGACCCGAATCCGTGGGCCCTGCCCCACGCGTTAATTAGTAAATCAGAACCAAATGAAAACCATAAATGAGCGCATACCACAAATCTGTCACACTCCAAAGTTTCCCAGCTTGCCTGTGCGTTTCTGACTTCATCGTTGTCAACATCCAGGGGTGGGGGCACCTGGAAAGAGCGGGGTCCACTCTGGGCTCCGAAATAAAACTGCCCCGAAAATGACAGTGTTCAGGTCAGGATAATTTGATTATCACAAAAGTTGCATATTTTTTTTTAAGAACAGAATATGTGAGCCATAGGTACTGTTCTCCCCACTCTTTTTAGGCCTCTGATATGCGTTTTCAAATCACACACGCAAACGCTCTCTGGTGAGCTTGCTCGCTAATTCATTTATTGGTTAGGATAAATACCTAGAACCCACAGGGCTGAAGGTGCCAACCTAGCTGCCGCTCATAAGGCACCCAGAGGCCTCATGGCCCCAGAAAAAGAAAGATAATCTCTGAAAACAGTGCAGGGGAAAGCACTGTGTTGTGTTTTTGCAAGGAGAGGGGGATCCAAGTTTTGTCTATGAAAGGAAAGGAATGGCCCCGGTCTGTTTGTGCGCTGAGACGCACAGCTGGAGCACGCCGATGTCCATGCACCCTGCGGTGGTGTTTTTCCATTCTCTGGTTTGGAACCCCTGGGCATAAATGCATCTTGGTTTAGAACTGCAGGTCTGAGTTGCCCCAGGGGAGGTTCCAGGGTCCCTTGCTGTCCCTTGCTGCTGCCCGGCTGGCCAGTGCTTGAGAGGTGCAGAACCACGGGCTTCGGGTGGGCCGGCCACCTGCTGTGTGCCGGGCTCTGTCCTGGGCCCTTGGGCAATGTGAGGGGAAGAGACAAACTCCTGTGCACTGGAGAGTTGCTTGTGTTTTGTTTTTCACTCGCATGGGGTGAGTGTTGAGGAGGTGAAGGGGGAGGGCCCTGTGCACATGCCTCCGATTAGGGATGCGTGCTGGCCCCACTCCCCAGGGCTCAGGGGCGAGGCTGGACGGGATCATGGGAAAGGGCTCTCCCCACGTCCCCGTGTTTGGCACACGCGGTGCTGCGCCTCGAACAATAACAGGTCATCTGATGCGGTGTAATTCGATAGGAATACGCACCGCTGGGAACCCTGGGAACCACAGCGAGGAACTGGCCTGTCAGTTACTTTGTACTTTTAAAACTTGAATGTTTCGTGAAACCAGATAGCTCCATTGTCATGGTCCACAGTCCACTGTGGAGAAAGACTGGGATTTAGTGTTTGTTTAAGCTGCCACCCAGTGAGAGGAACCCTCGCCCAGCAGAGCTCAACTCTCAATTATTCAAGGACAACTTTTCTGCCTTGAACATTTTCCATCCATGGTTCTCCACTACCCCTAGGAGTTTTGATGCAAACAATAATAAAAAGAGGGTGTCATCTAGTGCCCTGTGGCACTGCTGGGTGTCGACAGAGCATTTTGGGACCTAGGATCCCTTGACAACTCCTGCTTCATGGCCTGGGGTCACTCACCCACCTGCATAGGTTGCTTACCATGCTGCCAAATGCATCCTGCTACAAGACAAAGTCGTGCTACCTTTGTATCCACATTGCATGGCCACTCTGTGGAAGCTTCCAGAGACTGAGAACAGTGAGGTCACTGGACAGAGCTGACAGATATTTCTGCCTCTCCATCTCATGTCAACAGCCTGCAGGTCCCATGTTTTGTTTTTAAAGATTTATTTTATTTATTTGAAAGGCAGGGTGAGAGAGAACTAGAGAGCGAGCTTCTATCTACTGATTCACTTCCCAAGTGGCTCCAAAGACCTGGCCTGGACCAGGCTGAAGCCAGAAGCCTAGAACTTCATCAGGGTTTTCTCTGAGGGTGGCAGGGGCCCAAGCACTTGGGCCATCTTCCGCTGCTTTCCGTGGCGCATTAGCAGGGAGCTGGATCAGCAATGAAGCGGCTGGGACTCAAACTGGGGCTCCTATATGGGGTGCAGGTGTCGCAGGCCGTGGTTTAAGCTGCGGTGCCACAAGGCAGGCCCAGGGTGCTGTGTTCTTCCCGGCATACCAGACTCCCGGGATGATGGCGGCTGTTATAGGGCTCCTCACTTGACAACCTCCCCAGGGTTTCTCTGTCACTCCCACGCCAGCCTCCTTTGTCACCCTTCCCACCATGCTTTTCTTCACATGACTGGCAGCCTACAACATCTGTTGCTCCTGCACAGTCTCTTCTGTGACACCCCTGGACCAGCCTCGTTTGTACACGGGCTGAGCAGATGCGCCCTGGGAGCCTGCTGTGCGCCAGACACGGCACTGCGCATGCGCCCTCTGCTCGCCTGTCTTCCCCAGCTTCTTTGCGCTCGGGTGTTCTTGCACAGCTGGCCCAGGGGACAGGGTGCTTGGCAAATGCCCCTTGCATGTGTGGCAGGCTGTGAATAAAATGAGGGCTCATCAGCAGCCCCGCCAGTGCGGGCTCTGAGGAGTTGGTGGCTGAGCAGGGAAGAGGGAGAGCCGAAGGGCATAACAGGGAGGTACAGCCCAAGGAGTTCGAGGCAGTCGCTGACATTTCACAGCAGTCAAAAGGAAGCAGGAGTCCAGGTGTCTGCCAAATGGACAAATTATGGGATGTACCATACCATGGATGTGTGGGGAGCAACTGGGAGCAACTCGGACTAGACTAAGTTACTCGAATTAAGACTTATTCTATGCATCTGCTTTCCCACAATATGGCGCTGAGAAGGGAAACAGCTTCTACACAGCTGCCTCCAGTTCAACCAATAAACAGCAGGACCTGCTCCTGATTGGAGGAGAGCAGCGTACTCGGCGTGTGGGTAGCAGAGTTGGGATTGGTGGAAGAGGACTATAAAGGAGGAGAGAGACGGCATGCACCAGGAACATCTAAGGGGAACATCTATCTGAAGGAACACCTGTGCAGCCCCCGAGAGAGCCGGCCGGCGGTGTGCCGCTCCCCCGCGGAAGTGGGGAAAGTGGCAGGGGGAACCGCCCCTCCACGGAGGTGGAGGGACGGTAGCCAACCCGGGAAGAACCAGCAGCAAACCCGGGGAGGGCCGAGCAGACGAAAGAACAACGCAGGGTCCTGTGTCGTTCCTCCATGAAGACGGGGAGCGACATAATGGTGCCGTGACTCGGATATGAAGCCTAGGCAGGGCTTAGTGTCGTTCCTCCATGAAGAAGGGGAGCGACAGGATGTCCCCTCCCATACCACGGGACGTTATTTAGCTCTGAGTGCAATGCTGAGAGATGCACACACACGGATTAACCTGGAAATGCGATGCTGAATGATCCAGCCAGTCACAAAAGACTTCCTGGGGCAGGTGTTGGGCAGGATGGTTACGTTGCCGCTTGGGATGCCTGCATCTCACCACAGTCCCTGGATTTGAGTCCCAACTCTGCTTCGGATGCAGCTTCCTGCTAATGCACATCCTGCATTGTAGCCGGTAATGGCTCACGTGGCCGGGGCTCTGCCACCCGCAGAGACCCTGTCTGAGTTCCTGGGGCATTGGGAAGTGAACCAGCAGATGAAGGTCTCTCTCTCTCTCTCTTTCTTTCTCTCTCTCTTTCTCTCTCTCTCTCTCTCTTTATCTCTCTTTCTCTCTTTCTCTCTTTCTCTCTCTTCCCCTCTTCCCCTCCCTCTCCCCCCCTTTCAAATAATTAAATTCTTAAAGAAAAAAAAAAACCTACATAGTGTATGAGTCTGCTCATGAAATACCCAGACTAGGTAACCACAGAGATAGAGAATGATTAACGGTTGGCAGGACCTGGAGGAGGAGCTATGGGGAACTGTTGCTTTACGGGTGTTCTTCGAGGATGTTGGAAATGTTAGGGAACCAGTTGGAGGCAGTGGTTATATTATCAATATGCTAAACGCCACTGAATTGTCTACTCTAAAATAGTTCATTGCATGCTGCGTAAATTTCACTTCAATTAGAAAGAATGAGGGTGGCAGAGGTCTATTTGTCTGAATTGGCAATGTGACCTAGAAAGCCATTCTGACTTCCTTATGCATGTTGACCTTGAGAGAAGTGATTTGATTGGATTAATTTCTTTGCTTGGCTTTTTAAAATGCAACATTCTTGGAGTTTGCGTCCTGAATTAGAATGCAAAGCAGTGTGCGATTTGGTATTCTGGGTCAGTAGGGCCCCTGCTTAACAAAATAAACCCAAACAGATGTGTTGGGCAGGTCCCCCCGCCACCCCCATGTAGCTGTTTGCATTCTGGCGGACTGCCCTTGGTCCATCTTGGGGAAAGATGGCTGGGGCTGGAGTGAGGTGCCCGAGTGCCATTCTGCCCCTCGTACCCGATGGGAGTAGTGAAGAGCCCAGGAAAGAGCTCGGGGCAGGCGCAGTCTGCTGCTCGGGCATTCATTCAACACACGTCTTTGAGC
Source organism: Oryctolagus cuniculus (assembly GCF_964237555.1). Classification (NCBI taxonomy): domain Eukaryota; kingdom Metazoa; phylum Chordata; class Mammalia; order Lagomorpha; family Leporidae; genus Oryctolagus; species Oryctolagus cuniculus. The sequence goes on along the minus strand of NC_091436.1, from coordinate 162,738,627 downwards.
ACCTGGCTGGGACTATGAAGATAAACATGGCATGATGCAGGCCTTCGAGGGGCTCACCGTCCAGCAGGTGGTGGTCTGAGCATCAAGGGGGGTGATACTGAAGATTTCCGTAAGACGTCATGGGAACATAGTTAGGTACCACCTGGGGGTGGGTCGGACAGAGGAAGGCAGCTCAAACATGCCTTGCTGCAGCAGACTGAATGCATCCTCCCTCTGCTCCACATTCAGGGGTTGACACCTAATCCCCATGTGATGGGATTATGAGGTGGGACTTTGGGGGGTGATTAGGGTCTGGGGTAGAGCCCTCAGGGATTGGGATCTTGATAAAAGAGGCCCTGGAGAGCAGCCTCAGTCCTTCTACCCCGTGAAGACGCAGTGAAAACACAAGCATTTATGAGCTCGGACACAGGCTCCCACCAGACACAGCAGCTGCTGGTGCTTTGAACTTGGACTCCTGGCCTTCAGAACTGCGAGCCATCAATTTCTGTGGCTTATAAGTCACCCAGTCATCTATGGCGTTTTGTTGTAGCAGCCGGAATGGACTAAGACAGTTACTCATTAAGTATTGCAAGTGCGTGGACACGGTACTAACAAGAGGAGCACTGAGTGGAAACATTTATGAGTGCGGCCAGACCCTGTGGCCTTGGGGACAGCAGAGTCACTCCCGAGAGCAGAGCTGATGGCAGGGGAAGGGGAGGGGCGAGGCGGGAAAGGGGGTCGGGGGTTCAGACGGAAGGGCTCTCAGTAGCCCCGACCCAGGTCACATTTGCAGTTGTGGTGCTAACTGCAGCACGGGGAGTGGGCAGACAAAGCTGGAGGTGGCAGGGACTGGCAGTATGGCGCAGTGGGTTGAGCTGCTGCCTGCCACCCTGGCATCCCATAGCAGAGCACAGTTTGAATCCTGGCTGCTGCATGTCTGATCCAGCTTCCTGCCGATGTGGCTGGGAAAGCAGTGGACAATGGTTCAAGTACTTGGGCCCCTGTACCCACGTGGGAGAACCGGATGGAATTCCAGGCTCCTGGCTTCGGCCTGGCCCAGCTCCAGCTATCGTAGCCATTTGGGGAGTGAACCAGCAGGTGGGAGCTCTCTCTGTGTGAGTGTGTCATTCTGCCTTCAAAACCAAAAAAACTAGAGGCAACAGGACCAGGCTCTGCACCTGGGCAGTTTAATGGCGGGAACAGGACCAGCAGGCTTGAGAGCCGTCTAGAAGGGCACTGGCTCATAGAAGCTTCTGTGGTGATGGGGGCATTCAAGGATAATTTTTCCAGTCCAGTGTCTGCAGCCACGTGTGGCTCTTGAACACTTTAAATGTGGTGAGTGTGACGAGGAGCCGCAACTTGGATCAATGTAAACAGCTGCCCTTGGCGGTGGCTGCTGTGTTGGGTAGTGCAGCTCTGGAGAGGAACAGCAGCAGGAACTGGGGAGTTGCCAGATTGGAGCAACCAGGTAGGGAGAAGTAGAGGCACAGGGGTACTAGGTCAGTGGGGGAGATCACAATTTGCATTTGTGTTGATGTTTGCTTCAAGTTCAAGGGATGCCTGGAGGAAGAAGCAGACCTCCTGTAGGTTAAACACAGACCTGAAAGAGAGCGCTGAGCCGGAGATGGGAATCTGGGAGACAGCATGGAGAGAGCACTTGAAATCAGAGAGGGAGGGGCACAGGGAAGCCCCTTGACTTCCTGTACCTCAGATTCCTGAGGATCGCTTCGTGGTGGTGATGTTTGTGCTACCTTCCGGGACCCCTCTGGCAATCAGATGAGAAAACATGTGTGAAACTTTAAAAAAAAAAAAAGATTTATTTTATTTATTTGAAAGACAGAGTTAACAGAGTGAGGTAGAGACAGAGAGGTCTTCCATCCGCTGGTTCACTCCCCAGATGGCAGCAACGGCTGGAGCCGCACTGATCCAGAGCCAGGAGCTTCCTCCGGGTCTCCCATGTGGGTGCAGGTGCCCAAGGACTTGGGCCATCTTCTACTGCTTTCCCAGGTGCATTAGCAGGGAGCTGGATTGGAAAAGGAGCAGCTGGGACTAGAACCGGTGCCCATATGGGATGCTGGCGCTTCAGACCAGGGCATTAACCCGCTGCGCCACAGCGCCAGCCCTGTGTGAGAAGCTTTTGTGAAGCCTTCAGACATGTAGGCTCTACAGTATCTTTAGGAGTAGAGGGCATGTGTCCCCAGTGTTACTTTCCAAACATGAAAGACAACATGGAGACTTGGGATTCTGGGAGTTCTGCAGAGTGGTCATCTGTGGGGCGTCCTGCTGAAGAGGAGCAGGTCCAGGATAAACAAGAGAAGTATGCTTCCAGCGCGAACGCTAAGACTCAGCGACGTCTTTGAGGTCTCCCCCTGAGGTTCCTGTAAGCAAACATCAAGGCTGAGCCTCTGAGCACAAAGACCCACACTTGCTGACCCTGGCTCGGGGATGGGCAAGGAGTGGGGAACAGTCCCTGAGGGCCCATCCTGACATGGGGACCCTGAGAGAAATAAGGGGGTTCTAGGTCCCTGATGTTCCTCCCAAAAGCAAATGCACATTCTTATACTTTAGAAAGGAGACCCTCATTTAAACATCACAATGAATTTCAATGACAAATTACCTACAAAAAGAGAAAAAGAAATCTCCCAACCCACAAAGAAATCTACCACCAAAAAGAACATCAATGTGGGGGGTGGGGATGAAGATTGAGTGCCCTTCATCATTCTCATATCAGAACAGACACCAAGTTAGAAGGTGTGAGACAGCTGTACAGAAAGACAGGAAGAACAAACGTAGTGTAGTAAGGAATGGTGGTAATAGAACAATTGGGCATTGAGAATGAGCAGACAAAACAACAACAAATAGGGCTGTTGGGAATTTTTAAAAAATCATTCAAGTGGAAAATGATAGATCTATATACTGGGCAGTGGAAGAGAGAACTAGTGAGCCTGTAAGGAGAATGAAGGGACTCGTCCCACCCAGAGTCGAGGAGATGAGTGCTGTGGAGGAGAGCTGTTGAGATGCAAGTCTGGCATGCTTCTGTCATTTAGGGAGACCCTAAGAGACTGCAAGAGAGTCCATACATTTTAAAAATTTATTTGAAAGAGTTAGGGAGAAAGAAGGAAAGAGAGATCTTCCATCTACTGGTTCACTCTCCAAAATGGCTGCAGTAGCCAGAGTGGGGCCCAATCTGAAGCCAGGAGCTTCTTCCAGGTCTCTCACATAGGTGCAGGGGCCCAGGGACTTGGGCCATCTTCTGCTGCTTTCCCAGGCCATAGCAGAGAGCTGGACCGGAAGTGGAGCAGTCGGGACTCGAACCAGCACCCATAGGGATGCCAGCACTGTAGACTGTGGCTTTACCTGCTACGCCACAGTGCTGGCCCCGAGAATCCATACTTAATGAGGCAGTAGTGCTAATTCCCAGAACTCATGGAAGATATGAAAGATCTTCAGAAAGTTCATGAAAGATGTGTATTGTTAAAAAAAAAAAAACTATGCATGGATATCAACTTTTTTACACCAACTTAAATTTAATTCTTTATTCTTCCACAGACCTCTTGAGCCTCTTCATAGGAATCCACAGACATACAAACTTGTGATGTAATCTAAGGGGGATAAGTAGAAACACACGGCCAGGCATGCTGTGATGAGGCTCTGTCTCCCAGCGACAGTGATAGTCCAAACGCTCCCAGCAGAATCCAGTGCTCTGTGAAGAAGCGTTGCACCTGCTGTGAACACAGACTGCAGTTGCTGCCCGTGACTGCTCAGCAGTGGATGTGGGAGGTGTGGGAGAGTCCTAATTGTTCTTTTTAGGCTGTCCCATCTGTGTTTTGACTGAAGATGTTGAGCTGTTCCTTAATGGTGGAAAAAAATGCATGTTGCATTGATTTTTACTACGTGTGGTCTGATTGCTGCTTTATAGCCGTCTTTGTAAGTGAGCAAAAATGTGGTTAGTTGGCATTAACGGCTCCGTGATGAAGCTGTGAACATTCGGCTTAAATCTCTTCCTGACTCGCACTCTGAGTCTGTCCTCTCGTAGCAGCTGAGGTCTGCTGCCTGCTTCCCTGGTAAGACACGGATGCTGGCAGCTACCGCTCTTGCCAACCTAAAGTGACATCACTACGCGTATTAGTTGGAGTATAAAAATGGTTCCAACATGATTTCTTAAAATAAATGACTTGGTTAACCCTTACTACTAATGATGACTGTAGGTATTTAATTTTGGTCCTGAAGCTCTTTATGTAAAGAAAATTATGTTTAACATAAAAATTATACACATTTTTGGGGTGCCTTGCGATAGCTTGATACATGTGTACATTGTGTAATGTTCAATCAGGGTGAACGTATCTGTGTCTAACATTTAACGTTTCCTTATGGTAAAAACATTCAAAATCCTCTCTTCCAGTTAGGGAAATATATGCTATGTCAGCATTTCCTGCAGTCACCCTCCCGTGCAATGGAACTCCAGAACCCCTTCGTCCTAGCTAGCCGTGACTTAGCTCATGGTAATCACCCTTTCCCAACCCTCTTTCCTCATTGCTCTCTGCAGCCATCATTTTCCCTTCACTTTCATGAGATCAGTTTTTCAGACTCTACGTATGAGTGAGCTCATGTGGTACTTGGCTTATTGCACTGGACACAATGACCCCCTGTTCCAGGCATGTTGTTGCAAATGACAAGATTCCATCCTTTTTATGGCCGAGTAGCATCCCATTGTGTATATGAGCCACGTTTGCTTTCTCCACTCAACAAGTGATGGACACTTGGTTTGTTTGCATTTCTTGACTTTGGCGAATAGTGCTACAATAAACGCGGGAGTGCCGTCCTCTCTTTGACAGACGGACCTCGTTTACTTTGGATAGACACCCAGGAGTGGAATTGCTAGATCGTACTGCGGTTCTGTTGTTAGTTTTTTGAGGAACCACCATATGGTTTTCCACAATGGCTGTACTTAGGTTGTTTATAATACACGTGTCAGGCCCAGTCTTTAAAAAGTCATTTGGAGGGTAGCTCAAAGGGAATTCCGACAGAAGAGTTGGGGATCTGGATGTTAGTGGTGATTCTGTGAATCTTCACATGTGATCAGCTGTCACAGAATTACATACAACAAAGTGTATGTCAAAAGCTGGTGAGTTTAGAGCAGGTGTCACAACTTATTGTGCTCACGTTCATTCCCTGGTTTTGCTTTTGCACTTCTGTTAGGTAAGGCATCCTTGTCGCTCCCCCATTTGCTGAGGAACGACACAGGACCCTGAGCTGTTCTTTCGCCTGGTCGGCCCTTCCCGGGTTTGCTGCTGGTCCTTCCTGGGTTGGCTGCCGACCCCTCCACCTCCGTGGAGGGGCGGCCCCCCCTGCCACTTTCCCCGCTTCCGCGGAGGAGCGGCACACCGCCGGCCGGCTCTCTCGGGGGCTGCACAGGTGTTCCTTCAGATGTTCCCGGTGCATGTTGTCTCTCTCCTCCTTTATAGTCCTCTTCCACCAATCCCAACTCTGCTGCCCACACGCCGAGTACGCTGCTCTCCTCCAAGCAGGAGCAGCTCCTGCAGCTTATCAGTCAAATTGGCGAGAGGCAGCTGCGTAGAAGTTTTACTCCTCCCCAGCGCCATATTGTGGGAGAGCAGATGCATAGAATAAATCTTAATTCCAGTAACTTAGTCTAGTCTCAGTTGCTCCCCACAATCCTCATGGGGGGGAAGCTGCATAAAGGGTACATGGACCTTTATTGTGTAAGCAGAGCAGCCAGGAAAACAGATTCTTGATGATTCTCCTGGAGAATTTAAACAGGTACCTGGTGAGGGGTGGGCATCGGCCTAGCAGCTAAGATGCTGCTCGGGATGCCCTCATCCCATAAGGAAGTGCTTGGGTCCAGGTCCAGGCCCACTTCTGAGTCCATCTTCCTGCTGATGTGCATCTGGGGAGGCAGCAGGTGGTGAAACACCTGGACTCCTGGCTTTGACCTAGCCCAGGCATGGCTGTTGTAGGCATTTGGGGAGTTTTTCAGTAGATGGGAGCTCTCTCTTTCAAACATTTAAATTAAATGAATACAGGCCGGCGCCGCGGCTCACTAGGCTAATCCTCCACCTAGCGGCGCCAGCACACCGGGTTCTAGTCCCGGTCGGGGCGCCGGATTCTGTCCCGGTTGCCCCTCTTCCAGGCCAGCCCTCTGCTGTGGCCAGGGAGTGCAGTGGAGGATGGCCCAGGTGCTTGGGCCCTGCACCCCATGGGAGACCAGGAGAAGCACCTGGCTCCTGGCTCCTGCCATTGGATCAGTGCGGTGCACCGGCCGCAGCGCGCCGGCCGCGGCGGCCATTGGAGGGTGAACCAATGGCAAAGGAAGACCTTTCTCTCTGTCTCTCTCTCTCACTGTCCACTCTGCCTGTCAAAAAAAATAATAAATTAAATGAATACATACATATATAAGTAAATTTTTTTGAAAATAATTTTATGAACCCTGGAAGGTAAAATCTTTCATCTTACCATGATAAAAAGTCAGACCTGTAGAAGTGAAATTGGCACTATGAAAAGCAATGGCTTGATCAGCCCTTGTCCTGACTGTCAAGGAACAGCTTATTTTAATTTTTTTACTGTTTTCTTTTTCTACCTAATACCATTGGTTGAACTCTTCATTTAGCACAGAAATATTCTTAGGTGTTTAAATCCAATTGAAAATTTATCCCAGCGAAAAATAAGAGTGGGAATAAGAGAGGGAGATGTACAGTTTGGCACATGTTCCCATGGGCTTACCCCAAAGGGTCAAGGTAAAAACTTGCCATGGGACTCCAAATCCCATTAAGCTGGGTGGTACTAATGCCATCTTACTAGTTAAAGTGATCATTTTAAGTGTGTAACTGATCATATAGATAGGAATAAGAGTCAAAGGGATCACATAAATAGACCAAGTGTCTGCTAATAACATTAGATAGAATTGAAAAGGAGAGAATGATCCAACATGGGAAGCAGGCCACACAGCAGACTCATAGAATGACAAATGCCCTAAACAGCACTCTGGCCTCAGAATCAGCCCTTACGGTATTCAGATCTGGCTAAAAAGCCCATGAGAGCATTTCAGGCACAGAAAGCCAAGACACTGTGGCAAAAAATGACCTACATGAAGGATCTCTGTGAGTGAGATCCCAGTGAAAAGAAAAAGCCATCAAAGAAGGAAGTACCTTTTTCTGAAGGGAGGAGAGAACTTCCACTTTGCTTATGGCCCTGTCTAAATACTGATGGAACTTGTGGACTCAAAAGGCTTCCATAGCCTTGGCAGCCCAAGACAAGAGCCTCCAGTGATCACTCTAATGTCATAAATAAGAGTGTCAATTGTTAAACCAACAACAGGAGTCACTGTGCACTTACTCCCTATGTAGGACCTCTGTCCTTAATGAGTTGTACTATGAGAATTAATGGTAAAACTGTCTTCAAACAGTACTTTATACTTGGTGTGTCTCTGTGGGTGCAATCTGTTGAAATCTTTACTTATATACAGAGTTTGTATTCTGTATATAAAGATAATTAAAAATGAATCTTAAGAATGGGATGGTAGAGTGAGTAGGAGGTGGGGTGGTCTGGGGATGGGAGGGTAGGTATGGGGGATAGAACCGCTATATTCCTAAAGCTATACCTATGAAATTTATATATTAAATAAAAGCTTTCTAAAAAAAAGTCAGCCAGGAGTTCAGTTCAAGTTTGTTTGCTTGCAACATGCAAGTCAAAAGCCTGCCGTTGTTAGTTGTTATAACCCTTGGAAGACCAGCACCTAAATTGGCCTTGTTACTGAACATTAAATAAGTTTGTGCCGTAGCATGAAAAATTGCTTACATTAGTCAGTGAAATGGCAGGCTCTTTATTTTTTATAAGAGTTTCAAGTTTGTAGAAACTTGGAAAATGCTTTATTGGGAACAAATGGAATTTATTGGGAATTAATGTAATTGCCTTAACTAAATCTAGGCTGAATTAACCAGAGACTGAGTCCAGTTAGAAAATAATGAATATGTGATTTCTCTTAAAACAAATGTATTAGAGAGTAGCACTGTTCATTTTTTCCCCTCTTTTGTGGTTGCTGTTGAAATAGGTAGTATCTGTTTTTCTCTAGCCAACTCTAGTTTTAATAATTAATGCTTGGGGTATAGTTTATAAAATATCTTAAAATATCTTTTATAATTAAGCAATAATGACAAAGGAAAAAACTGACTTCTAGTTTAACTGATCAAGAAAAAGGAAATGCACAAAAAAAGAATAATAGTATGTCAGGCTGAAAGGCCTGCAAGAGCATCTTGGGCATGGAAAGACAAGACTCTGTGGAAAACAATCCTACACAGAGAATCTCTGAGATCTCAGAGGAAAGGAAGGGTCATCAAAGAAGGAGACACTCTTCTCTGAAGGGACAGGAGAACATCCACTTTGCTTATGGCCATCTCCAAATACCAATGGAGTCTATGGTCACAGAAGGCCTCCATAGCCCTGGCAGCCCATGACAAGAGTCTCGGATGATCACTGATGTCACAAAAAAACAGTGTTAATTGTTAAAGGAACAACAGTAGTCACTGTGCACTTGCTCCCCAGGTAGGACCTCTGTCCCTGTTGAATTGCAATATGAGAATCGACTGCAAATTCTCTCCCTAAACTGTACTCTATATGTTGTGTGTGGGTGTGGGGGCAAATTGTTGAAATCTATGATTAGCATAGAGTTGGTCCTATGTATATAAAGTTAAACTAAAAATGATCCATAATGAAGAAGGAGATGGGAGAGGGAATGGGAGCGGGGTGGGGTGCATGGGGAAAGAACCACTATATTCCTAAAGTTGTATCTATGTAAAAATGCATCTATTAAATAAAAAAAGAATAATAGTCTGAAAAAGGAGAAATAGTCATAAATAGAGCAGAGATTAAATAATATCAAAAAGTTTATGGCAATAAATTTGAAAAATGAAATCAAAGTTGACAGACCTCTAGAATATGTACTTTGACTCACGATGAAATAGTTCAAATGTTTTTTCTATATGTTTAAAGAAAACTAACAAGTAGTTAAAAATCTTACCCAAAAGTGGCTGGCGCTATGGCGCAGCAGGCTAAAGCCCTGGCCTGAAGTGCGGGCATCCCATATGGATGGCGGTTCTAGTACCGGCTTCTCTTCTTCTGATCCAGCTCTCTGCTATGGCCTGGGATAGCAGTGGAGAATGCCCCAAGTCCTTAGGCCCCTGTGCCCATGTAGGAGACCTGAAGAAGCTCCTGGCTCCTGGCTTTGCATCGGTGAAGCTCTGACTGTTGCAGCCATCTGGGGAGTGAACCAGGGGATGGAAGACTCTCTCTCTCTCTCTCTCTACCTCTCTCTGTAACTCTGTCTTTCAAATAAATAAAATAAATCTTAAAAAAAAAAATCTTACCCAGAAGAAAACACTAGAATCAGATGATTCTACAGATAATTTTGTGAAACTTACAAGAAGCGGTAGAACATTTCATGAAAAGAACAATGATGTTCCCCAGCTTACTCGGAAGGGGAGCATGACTGGAAACCGCACAGCACCCTAGGAGACGGGAACAATACCAGTCTCGCTCGAGAATGCAGGTACAGGAAGCCCAGATAATAAATACAAAGTGAAGGGGCACCTTCAGCTCAAGGAAGCAATCACTAAACTCTCTTATTAGGTCCAAAGCTTGGTAGTGTGCCTCTTCCTTTCCCATTCTTTAACCTTGGAAGCACCTAACCAAATTCCAGCACAAGGCTGAAAGTGAGGGTCCTTCCCTTCTGAATTTTAAAGTCAGCGGTTCGAATATGTCACCATTGGCAATGTTACCTGTAGGTTTTTATATATGTTAATGGAGGAAGTATCATTATGCTCTTAAATCTGTATACATGAAATTTGTTTGCCTTATGCAAATAAAAAATTTAAAATTTAAAAAGAGTTACGATGGGCCAGGCCTTTTAAAACCTTGGTCAAGACATCCACATTTCATATGAGAGTACTTAGGTCTGGTTCCTGGTTCCTAACTGGGGTTTGGAGGGTGAACCAGCAGCCGGGGAAGCATACTCTGCTTCCTGCTCGCTCGCTCGTTCTCTTGTCTCTCTTCCTCTTCATGCTCTCAAATAATAAATAAATAAAATAAATAAATAAATACAAGTGAAATGAGTGCCCTCTGTTTGACTCCTGATGCCAACATACAAATACAGTGTTTAAAATCTTTGAGGAAATTTAACTATGGCTGGGTATTGGAGGGCTGTGAAGAATTTTTAATTTAGTTAAGTGTAAGCATGTAAGAAAATGTCTTTTTAATTGTACTAAAATACATGTGACATAACTGTATTGCCAACAATTTTAAGTGTGCAGTTCAGTGACACCCAATTGCACATCGCTATGCATCACTGTTATCCATCTCCAGGACTTTCTCCTCTTCCCAAACTTTCTCTTCTCTGATTTCTTAACTCCCCATCCCTCCCTACCCCTCAACTCCATTTGACTTTCTCCATGAATTTGATGAAGGCCCTCAGTTAGGTGGGACCGTGTAGTACTTCTCCATTTGTGGCCAGCGCTTTCCACTGAGCCCAAGGTCTTCAAGGCCGACCGTGTCGTGGCATGTGTCAGAGTTTCCTCTGTGAAGCTGAATAAGGTTTATTCCACGTATAGGTGCATTTGTTATGCATGCTCCTGCTGGTGTACTCGATCTTGCTTCCAGATCTTGGCTCTCTGGAAAATGCTACCATAAACATGGGTGCACAAGGGACTACTTAAGGCTTTGCTTTCAATCCTTTTGCGTGCATATCCAGAAAGGTAACTGCTGGACCGGATGCTCACTCTGTAGTCAGTCTTCCGGAGGCCTGCCAGACTGCTTTTCCCCAGTGGAGGGGCCATCTCACATCCCCCCGGATGCTGGTTAGGAAAGTGCCCATATTGTTAACGGACGCATACCAGGTAGGATGAAGAAGGCAAGGATCCCAGGGCTCTTCACAGCTGACATCACCATCAGCTTGACCACACCTGGCGCTGGGGAAAAAGGAAAGCCAAGGACTGTATGATTTAGTGACCCCTTCTAGGTTGCAAAAGGTGGTGAATGGTAAACCCAACATTCTTGACCTGAGGTTTCTTGTGGCAGGGGTAGCGTTGGCATCAGCATGGATTGTTCTCTGGTTGTTAAGTTGGCTGCTGGTCTCCTGGCTGCTTTGTTATCTTGCTTTGTCAGTCCATCAGTTGCATCCTTTTGTTTATGTAAAACCACATAGTTTTACATTTTCAATCTTAAACCAGTAGCTTTTATTCCTTGGGCGAGTGATTCCTGCATGTTGGCCAGAGGTCTAGGATTGTTCTGAAATTCAGTTGGTATGGTCTGAGGCTCAAAGGAAAAAATCAAGGGAGTTTTATAAAGCTAAATTTAATCAACTTAAAGGATGATATTACATTCTTCAATTGTGTTTCTCTTTTATTTGGTGTCAAAAGGATTTTTAGAAGTGAAGTGGTAGAGTTAAAAGAATGCAATTTGTTATTTTGTTTTATTGTCCTTATGAAGGGCAAACAGAAAAAAAAAAGGTGACCTTGTGTAAGGTCATTACCATTTTAAAAAAATGTTTTAACTGAGACCTTGAAATAAAAAAAAAAAAAACTAGGAATTATTGCCTCAGAAAACACAGCAGTGTGTTCAGTAGCCGAACACCAAGGCATGCTAGGGTTTCCGTTAAGAAGGCTCTTCTCACCCTGCATCACTCGAGTTGAACAGCTCATTTACAGAATTGTTCATCAGTGTTTTCCACATACTCATGAGCAAATTTGAATGTCTCAGCAAAGACAGACTGCAAACTCAGAAGAGATAGATTCTAAATGACAGCCAACGACCACAGCTAACAAGTATGGAGCACCCAGGCTAAGCCATTGGCTGTTTTGTACGGAGGGTCTTGCTCCACCCTCTACACTGATACTACTTGTCATTTTATAACTCATGCTGAAACTTTGACTAATGTCTTGCTGCGCTCACCCGAGTCTGAGAACAAGGAGCTACAACTCAAACCCCATGGCGGTTTGACAACATCAGCCCTCGGAGCCGCTGCTTAGCTGTGCGCCACATGTGGTGCTGTCATTGATAAGCCAGATGCTTGGTGTGCAAACGAGCCCCTGAGGGTTGAATTCCAGGCTCAGTCCCTCTCCATTTGCCTCCCTTTCCTATTTCTGGAATTGTCTAGTGTTTAAGGAGTCAGGAATAGCGTATCTCGGGTTTCTAAGCTCATTGCCATTGAGGTCTACCAGTGCACGTGCAGGCACCTGATTCTACTTACATCTTGTGTTCCTGTTGGACGTTAATGAATGTGCTGTGTAATTTAATTGTAGGCAAAGGGGGCAGGGAGGAGAAGGAATTCGAGGTCAACTTCAGGGACTGCTAGCTGAGACGTCCTGGGGAGAGCGAGGAAACTGGTGCAGCTTAGAGTTGAGGGGCGCAAGGGGAGGATCAGAAGGGGTTGTGCAAGAGAGCTGGGGCAGCCTGCAGCATCTGATCGGGCAACAGAGACGCCGAGTCTCCCCAAAGAGGGGGATAGAGGAGAAGGTTCGGCGTGCTTCGAGATAATGTTTGAGGACAAATAGGGAAAGCAATGGGTTCCAGTTCCCCGTGTAATGAAATGAATACTTTGTGCTTCTGTCTTCCCGTTTTTAGATCCTTTATCTCTGCACATCTGTCTGGGAGCTCATGCCAACATTTCTTCCTTCATTATACAGTTTGCCTCCAGCGTTGCACAATCCTTATCCAAGAACTACGTGTCGTTTCTCTCCTTTCCTAGTAGTCAAACTTCCTCTCCGCTTCTGCCTTTATTCTCTCCTGCCCTTCCTTGTGTTAAGTTGCCTGTCGCTGCATAACAAGTCACCAAAACTTTCAGGGCTTACAACAAGGCGTTATTACCTCTCACAATCTGTTGTTTGTTTGTTTAAGAGATTTATTTATTTGAAAGGCAGGGTTACAGAGAGGCAGGGGCAGAGAGGAAGAGTAGTCTTCCATCTACTAGTTCACTCCTCAAATGGCCGCAGTGGCCACAGCTGGGCCTATCAGGAGCCAGGAGCTTCTTCCAGGTCTCCCACCTGGGTGCAGGAAACCAAGCACTTGGGCCATGCTCTACTGCTTTCCCAGGTACATTCACAGGGAGCTAGGTGGGAAGTGCAGCAGCCAGGACTCGAACCAGCACCCATATGAGATGCCGGCACTGCAGGTGGCGGTTTACCCACTACACCACAGTGCCAGCCCATCTCTCGCAATCTTGAGAGATGATTCAATTCCACCAGTGGGGGGCTCTTGCTCAAGGCCTTGCCTGCAGTTGTGGCTGGAACTACAGTCATCCAAAGGGTCCACTGGGCTTGTCATCCAACGTCGCGTCTTCAGGACATGGCTGGTGGCTGATGGAGGCAGCTGGGGACTGGTTGGGTGGCTTTGTCTCCCTCTGCCTGCCCTCCCCTCTGCAAGCTCTTGTCTACACGGTGGCTTGGGCTGCCTCACCACTTGGGGGTATAAGGTAGTGGGTGTGCTTGGCAGCTGACTGTCCCCAAGTGGAAAGATGCTCAGAGCTTACAGCCTGTATTTGGTGTCGGCACCACTGTTGCTGCCTCAGAGCAGTTTGCGGAGCCAGCCGGGGGGAGCTGATGACCCAAGGGTGCAAATACAGGGAAGCGTGGTTGATTACAAGTGCTGTGCCTCTCCGAAGACCAGCTCCCACCTGTCTCGCTGTCTGAAATTTCTGTCCTTTGCTCCTGGAAATGGAAACATCTTAAAGTCGCTGACTTATGTCCTCCTTCACATCCTTCTTGTTTCCTAATTTTGTGTCATAAGAGATTCAAAGACTGAAGAGTTTTTACACATGCTCACAAGGGCTGCTTTTACAGGTGTATCGTCACTTAGAGTTAAACTCGAGCGCTGGAAAGGCCCTGTGGCGAGGCTGTGTGACTTGTTGTTGTTGAGTCTCTTTTGAGAAATCGGATTTGAATCACTTTTCAACCAGCGATGATAACATATCAAACTGAAAAGGCAGATCAGTTTTAGGGAAAAGTGATCCACCCTCGTGTGCGGGTGTCCTGGCGTGAACTCCCAGACAATACTGCTGTTCGTGCTTAGCCACTAATTAGAAAACTTGCTCTCTTGTTGAGACTGAACCGTGGTTTACTTGCTGGTTGGACCTCTTTTTCTGTGTATAAAAGCACTTAAAGAAGTCAGAGAGAACTTGAACCTAAAAGACTGGTCCCATAATCACACGGCAGGTTGGAAAACTTCTTATTTAAAACCCTGTCCTTGTAGCTGACTTAACTTTCCCTGCTTTTGCAAATGCCATTGAGGACTTAGGCTCTCCTGGAGAGATTTACTGGCTTTCTCTCTCTCTTTTTTTTTTTTTTAACTAAATCTCCAAAGCTTTTCTCTGGTAATTATAGAAAACAACACATGTGGGAGAATGTGGGAAGTTGGAAGTGGCAAATGATTTGATTTTTTTTTTTCTATCCTCATGTCCTGGGAAAACTCTGCCGTAGAGGATTAATTTGCTCCTGAGATTTCTCTCTGGTTGGCATGAAGAAAAGACAGCCAGGGTGGGCAGGACGGAAGCCCTGGCCGGCTGGGTTGGAGGCAAGGGTTGTTGGTGGGGCAGAGCACTGCTCTTTTTCTTTTACAAGGCTTAGGGGCTACGTGTCTGAGGTTCTGTGTCATTTCCCAGACACAAACTGCATGTAGCCATCCGGAAGCTGATTCCAAAAGTCAACAGTGATTGCAATGGAATGAAGACAGTTTGTCTTCATGCAGGAAAAATGTCCTATTTTTAAACAGCTTGTTTTCCGGGGCCAGCACTGTAGTGTAGAGGGTTAAGCTGCTGCCTGCAGCACCAGCACCCCATATGGGCACCAGTTCAATTCCCAGCTGCTCCACTTCCAGCTCTCTGCTAATGCACCTGAGAAAGCCCATGGGAGACCAGGAAAAAGCTCCTGGCTCCCGGCCTCAGTCTGGTCCATCTCTATCATTATGGCCATTTGTGGAGTGAACCAGTGGATAGAAGATCTCTCATTCATTCTCTCTCTCCCTCTCTCCCTCTCTTCGTATCTTTGCCTTTTAAATAAATAAATCTTTTTTTAAAATTTATTTTGCCTGGCTTTATTGAGATATCATTGACAAATAAAATCGTGTGTATTTAAGGGGTCCAACTAGTTTTGATACGCATTGTGAAATGTTTACTGTTGTAAGCTATTCTGTCTACCATCTCATTGCAGTCACTGCTTTTTGGTGAATTTCAACAGTTCATCGGTCTCCATGCTGGACATTAGGTTTCTCATGCTTTATGCAGAACTGAACTTTTGTACACTTTGACCAACTTTGCCCAAATCCTCCCAGCCACTTGCAACTCCTAGCAACTGCTGCTCTACCCTCTGCTTCTAGGAATTTGGCCTTTTTAGATTCTATGTGTAAATGAGACCATGCAGTGTTTGTTATTCTATGCCTGGCTAATTTCACTGGATTTTCACATGTTTTCCAGGTTCATCCACATTGTTGCAAATGGCAGAATTTCCTTCTTTGTTGAGGCCACATAGCTTTCCACTGTGCATGTATATCACATTTTCATTGTCCATTCAACCATTGGTGGGAGGTTAGGTGGATTCCATATTTAAAAGTAAGAACCTTTTAGACAATCCTCGTCCATGTTCTTTCTCCAATGTGACCCAGTAGAAAGCCCAATCTCCTTGCATGTCCTCATTCTCCTGCCTGGATCTACGTGCAGATTAAACAGGGTTCCAGCAGCTGCACGGCCAGGACAATCCCTTCCCAGGCTCTTCGTTGTCCAGCCTGCAGCTCCTGGCAGTAGGGGGAAGGCAGTGGGTTTAGTAAGTGCACTTTTTCCTAGGAAGCCTTACCCAAACTCTTCAACAAAACTTTCCATTTGAGCTTTAGGCATGGTAAAATGTGCTGCCCACTTCTCTCCCCCCAACCCCCAATCCCTCAGGACATCCCCCCACCACCCAAGTTCAGCTCAGGGTTACCCTTGGTCATGTCAACCACTGATGGTAATGCAGGAACCAACCTAAGGATGCAGAAGCAGCCGGGGTGGAAGGGGGCTGGGAAGGGTCGTGGTCTAGGATGGGCAGATGGGCTCTCGGTCAGTGTTTCATCCTCTCCCATGAAGCCATCTTCCTTTCCCATTTGTCTGTGCATGTGAGGAGCCCTGATGCCCAGAGCCACTTGCCGTCATGCAGGTTATTTCTACGAAGGGTTCCAGCTAAAGTATTTCAATGGAATTCAACCTAAGAACTTGATGTCCTCCTTGGGTCACATGAAGGGTCTAAATGTCTGCCCAGGTGAAAGCCTAGCCCATGTCTTGTGCCCCCCCCACCCCTCCAAGAAGCTGTTGGTAACAGGTAATCCATGTAAGTGGGGGAGTGTTCATGAGGTGAGCCTGTGGCGCTTGGTCAAGTAACAATAGCTGTCACTCTCTCTTGTTTAATCTTGTAGTGGAGTACGACAAGGAGTTCTCCCCTCGCCAGCGACACCACAAAGAGTTCAAGTTCAACCTATCCCAGATTCCCGAGGGTGAGGCGGTGACGGCTGCAGAATTCCGCATCTACAAGGACTGTGTGGTGGGGAGTTTTAAAAACCAAACTTTTCTTATCAGCATTTATCAAGTCTTGCAGGAGCATCAGCACAGGTATGGAGGCTCAAGGAAGCCCAAAAGGTGGGGCTGGTCCCCGTTTCTCACCCTCTGTCATCACGTGTCCCTCAGTGTGTCTGTGGAAGGGGATTTTGGAGGTCAGGGGCTGGCCGCCCGTGAGCGTGAGGAGGTGGCTGTTCTGAGTGGTAGTGCGTAGCCGGCCAGATTGTTTGCTATTAAGCTGACTTCCCAGATAGTTGACCAGTAAATGGTATGCTTTGTGAAAAGACAACTGTTTAATTGATTGGGGATGAAGTCATGTTTCCCACGAATGTTTAGTCTCCACTTCTGGATGATGGGTGAAGATGGCTACGAGTCACATATTGAAATTATATAATGATGCTTTGAGTGACACTAATTCAGGTGACTCTCAGGCTGTGTACAGCCACACATCACTCTCTGACCAGGCATCATCAGGCGATTTTGCTGTGGTGTGAATGTTATAAAGTGAACTCCCACAGACTGAGGTGGCTAAGACAACACAGGGTCATACAACCATATGGGACCCCATCATATGTGTGTTCTGCCGTTGACTGAAACATCACTGTGTATGACTGTGCATATGATACACACACTACATGTTTATCTTTGTGTGTATAATGTATGTTTATCTCTATCATTTGGATAGAGAGGAGCAATAGCATTCCCCCATATGTATTATTCCCATTTCTTAAAATGAGGCCAGACATTTTACAAAAGAGGTGTAATGAAGTGTTCATGGGGGTGCCTACTAAAGAAAACCTTCCATGGAGTAGCTGTTGGCCTGAGGGACAATGTATTAGGGCAGCAATTCAATCCTGTGGAAAACAGGAGAAAAAAAAAAAAAACAATGGCTTTGAATTTTGTTTCATATTAGGGGTCAGTTTAGTAGCTCAATATGAATGCATAGTAGATTGTTAGCAGTGTTATCTTTCTCAGTGTGCCGCAGAGGATATGACACTCTGGCAATTATACTTGAATGGTGGTTACAAAGATGAAAATGAAAGGAAGAGAACAGACAGTTGGTAGGGAACCCAACACTGAATACTCTTTAAGAGACTGGTTGGCTTTCAGGGTTTTCGTTTAATTTTTGTTTATTTATTTGAGAGGCATACAGAACAAGTGAGCTGCCATCCACTGGTTCCTTCCCCAGTTGCCTGCAATGGCCGGGCCTGCAGCTCAGTCCAAGTGTCCTGTGTGGGTGGTTAGGGATCCAGCTACTTGAGCCATCATTTCCTGCCTCATTAGCAGGACACTAGGATTGGGAGTGGAGCTGGGACTTGAGCTCAGGCACTCCAGTATGGGATGCAGGCACCCAACCTATGTCTTACCCACTAGGTATGGGATGCAGGCACCCAACCTGTGTCTTACCCACTAGGTATGGGATGCAGGCACCCAACCTTGTGTCTTACCCACTAGGTATGGGATGCAGGCACCCAACCTGTGTCTTACCCACTAGGTATGGGATGCAGGCACCCAACCTGTGTCTTACCCACTAGGTATGGGATGCAGGCACCCAACCTGTGTCTTACCCACTAGGTATGGGATGTAGGCACCCAACCTGTGTCTTACCCACTAGGTATGGGATGCAGGCACCCAACCTGTGTCTTACCCACTAGGTATGGATGTAGGCACCCAACCTTGTGTCTTACCCACTAGGCCAAACGCCCACCCCATCCTCGGTGCTTTAAAGGCCATCTTGACTCGTGCTCTTGGTCTTAGAAGTCTACTGACTTCCCAGGAATTTCTAAATTTTTAGGAATGACTTGGATTTCTCTTGAATGTATCGATCACCATGTGGGCCTGTCACAAATAGGCACACTGAAATGATAACGATGATTAGCTTGCCCTGTAAAGGTTTGTTTCAGTTCTGTCCCTTGAGCACATTCAAGTCTGCAATGGGAGAAACAGAAGAAGGATGGGCAGGTACCAGGATCTGGGGATATGCCACGGTGCTGGACACACACAGTGATGGTGTAGTGACTTCTTAGCTGGAATAGTTGGATAATGAGCAAAATACACCCATTGTGGTATCTTGGTAATGAGCCAAAATTTGGGAATGAAAAGGAAGTTCTCTGATGCCTGATGACCAGTTCTGAGTGGAAATGTAATCTATGCTTCCTCTATTGAAAGCCTCTCTTGGAAAGTAGATTATTCATGGCCATGTTTTCATCCTGATACTTCAGAGAGAATTTATGTTCAGTGATTCTTTGGAACTGCTCTGACCATTTTTTTTTTCTTTTTTTTAAATAAAAAGATTTATTTGAAAGGCACAGTTACCCAGAGAGAAAGAAAGAAAGAGATCTTCCATCTGCTGGTTCACTCCCCAGATGGCCACAACGGACAGGGCTGGGGCCAGGAAGAAGTCAGGGACTTCATCCAGGTCTCCCATGTGGGTGGCAGGGGCCCAAGTACTTGCATATTAGCAGGGAGCTGGATGAGAAGTGGCACAGTTGGCACTCGAACCAGTGCTCATATGGAATGTGGCATTGTAGGTGGGGCTTAAACGTTGTACCAAAATGCCAGTCCTTACTATTGATTTTCAATCTGCCTGTTACATTTATTCCATTAAATTTCTCTGAAGAGAATAACTTATTGGTACCTTTATGGCTCAAAATTTGTTTGGAATACATAGTTTACTCCAGTGGGAAAAGCTCTACAGTGCAAATTCTACACTGGCAGTTTAGTGTTTATGGAATTTTTCAAAATCTTTTTTTTTTTTTAAATGAGAGAGCCAGCAGGACATTCGTAAGGTTTATACTGAACTCCTGCCAAACAAGCACAGCTGCTCTGTGCCTGTGGTGCTGGCGTCATGCTCCCTCCAGGCCCGCCGTGAGTTCGGAAAACAACGTCCCGCGTGGCCCAACCTCGGGTGCCTCTCCCTGTCGGAGCAGAGCCTTGTCCTTCTCTGCCTTCTCGGATGGCAGCTTTTGGCGACTGGATGTGTTTCATTCCTGAGCACCAGCGAGGGGAAGTGCTGGGAGGATTTCATGCTTTTGAAGGGGTCCAGGTTGTCCCAGGGGAGACTTCCTTCTCTTGTCTGTGGGCCAGGAGCCCACGCTGCCTGCTGCCTCCCAGTGTCCCGTCAGAGGCCTCCAGGCCGAACTGGAAAAGGTTTGATCTCCCCATCTGTCGCCTTGGAGCATCTGGGCAGAGAACGGTTCCCCAGACTTGTGAAGGGGGTCTATTTGTCTAATCTGTGCCTAAGTGACATTTGTAGTGTTTGATGGGTTAATTTAGCAAAGGTTTGTGTTGCAAAGCAGTGGGTCTCCTTGCCAAAGAAAAAAAAAACAGGAGTCATGTTGTGAAATGCTGAGTCAGGCTCTCTGCCGGGCTTCTGATATAAAAGGCAGCCAGGAAATCTGACCCCAATTGGGTCTGAAAAGCTTCTTGGAAGACAGACCTTTGCTGTGGGCTCTACAGGGATTTCTTTGATTGATAAGAAACAGATAAGCAGGATAAATAAATAAATAAATGAAGACGGCTTCTTGACTAATTGGAGCTTTTGCTAAAAACAGGCGAAGGCTTGATACTGTAAGTCATGGAGCTGGCACTGTGGCACAGCAGGTGAAGTTTCTGTCTGTGATGCTGGCATCCCATTTGGGCTCTGGTTCAAGTCCTGGCTGCTCCTCTTGCAATCCAGCTCCCTGCTAATGTGCCTGGGAAAGCACCTAAGGATGGCCCAAAGCCACCCATGCTGGGGACCCAGATGTAGCTTCTGGCTTTGGCCTGGTCCAGCCCTGGCCATTCGGGGAGTGAATCAATGGATGGAAGATTCTGTGTGTGTGTGTATGTGTGTGTGTGTGTGTGTGTGTGTGTCTCCCCCTCACCCCCTCTCTCTCCCCCATCCCTTTTCTCTAACTCTGCCTTTCAAATAAATAGACCTTTAAAAAAATCCCTTAAGTCATGAACAGATCCGAAGCCACCATCTACCCAGGTGAGGTCAGTAACTCAACAGTTTGCATTGTTAAGTCTGAGTAGTCCAGGATGCCCTTGCTGCAAGGTGTCCGGTACGTGAGACCCAAGTGGGCTAGACAGGGTCAGAGTCATTATTAGAGGACTCAAGAAAGGTGCTGTCTAAGCCACAACTAAGTTTGCTGATTGAGAGGCAAATAGAACCTGACAGAAGGGGCCTGATAATAATCTGGTGGGTTTTAGACCTTATAAGTTATGAGGCCCAGACTTACCTATCTTCACATAGGGTACATCCTAAGGGAGGTGTGAACCCCCCTGGGGAAGACACCCTGTTGACCTCCATCACCCAGCTGGTCTTGGAGGAGAGCTGGCCAGGCAAAGGCAGGTGGCATCTCCAACAGGAAACCTGCAGTTCTGCCTGTAATATTGCTGACCCCACCCGGCCGTCCCCTCAGCTGCGATGGTCACCCTGGAAACTGGGCCAAGTGAAGAGCTCTTCAGCTTAGAGCCAATAAGGTCTGTGGCTCTGACCTGGGTGTCCTTCGGCTCCAGAGCAGGTCCATTCCCAGTGATCCAGCTCTTGGCTGGCAGAGCTGCCAGGGCTCTTCACAAGCTGATTTCTGCTGAAGCCCAGGCTTACCACACTGAAAGCCACTGCAGTGGACTGGCCTGTTGGGTCTCCTTGAGGGAAGATCACTGTACAGAACAGCCATTAATAGGCCTGCCACCCATTGCTTCTGATGCCTAGCTTTCTTTTCCTCCTGGTTTTTGTTAAAGCAGACCAGAGGATGCAAGTCAAGGGGGTGCTCAAGTCCCAGATCACTTACTGACAATAGCAATATCAAATGAAAATTTAGAAAGCAGTTTCAATCATTGGATAACAAATATAGCAGTTTCAATACTAGCTTTTTAAAACTTTCACTGTTTTTTAATTTACCAATTGATTCAAATTACTTTCTGCTCTTAGTAACCTCAGTTAACCATGCTTTCTCTCAGTTGGAACCTATAATACATTATTGGCTTCATCTGTTTACAGTGCCATCCCAAAATACTGAATACAATAGATGTGGCTGGAAAAAGTCCATCAGAACCTATAGGAGGACAGCTAAGCACAAAACCAACAACACTTTACTTTTATGAGCAGTAAATCTGATATATAAAACTGTGGATGACAAAAGATTTTCAGTTGCCATGTTTAAAATTATAAACTCATCACTTGCTTACTTCACATAGCATTTTTGAAAGCACCTGTAGGATTTTACAGAACATTTAATTCTTTAGGCCTCTGTGGCTTTCTCATTAAGATCCAAGATTTCTTCTGTAACCTTCTGTGACTTCCACACACCCTCTTCAACTTACTTGAAACATTCCATCATTTTCATTCCAGTCTAGAGTAAACTAACCATCAGGATGAAGTCAATCTTAAAAACCTTGTCCTTTCTTTATTCAAAATAACTCTTTCCCTTTAAGCTTCCTTACCAAATGTACTTTTCTGTACTTGTGATGTTTTCCATCTGCCAATTTCCTTGCTTTATGTTTTGAAATAATCTGTTAAAAATCTCAGATTAAGATTAAGGTAACACATCAAATTTCAGCCTGAGTTACTCCAAGCAATGTTGAACTCTTTTCATAGACAGTTTATAAACTAACCCAAAAATTTTTATAGAATATAACATGCTGAGTACACAAAAGTTTACATTTAGACACATTATCTCATTTGCCTTTACCCAATTTAAATTAGCAGTTACACCTGAATGACTTAGGATGCTGATATTAAATATTGCTATCTGAATTCAATTAAAATTAAAATTGCATTCATCTAAAACAAGTACTAATTACCCATTGCTGTTTCATTGAGTACTGATTACTCGGAAACCTGTTAAAATAAATTGCAAAAATAAGTTCAGCAAATTACAAAGCAATATTTTCAAAGGTAGTGATCTTCTTAGATTCAAAGAAAGGAAACCAGAGGAGGAGGCTAGAGAGCTGCATGTTCAGGAACAGGTCCTTTTAAACTTTTGCCGGAGGGCAGCCAAGGAAGCAGGAGCAGTGAATCCCATTAGGATTGGGGGGGGGGGGGTGCTCGACACCGGTGGTTGGGCCACGTGGCTACCTGGCTTCCAGCAATGGCGCTGGGGAGAGGCAGGACATGGCAGTTGGGGTGAAAGAATGTGAATATGGGGGCAGAGTTTCCTGGCTAGCTGTGGGGTCCCCAGGAACTCATGAGGGTCCGAAAAGGCGTAAGGTAGAGAGTTTGGCAGTAACACAGAAGAGGCGACCTTAGGAGGTGGGGGCCTGATCTTGGCCAGCAAGACCTGGGCTGTGGAGCAAGCAGAGAGGAAAGAAGGGGAGAAGGGAGTAGGACGGGAGCAGAGGTCTCAGAAAGCCTGGACATAGGGGACCTCTGACCATTTTCTCTCCCTGCGGCAGAAATTCTCAAGGTAATTATGCCATGCCTGGGTGGAGTAGAAGATTAGGCATTTACCAGTCCCAGTTTCTTCAAGTTCTTTAGGAGGCAGGCCAGGGTGCATTTTGAACCCCACCCTCAGGATTGGCCAGATCCCATGGTCTCCCTGGTAGTCCAGATCTACTGAAATTTGGTCAAGGCATCCCCTGTCCTGGACTTCAGCAGATGGATTAGAGGTCAGTCCTCTACGGGGCCAGGCCAGCGGTGGGACACCTCCACAGCCGCTGGGAGGCTAAACAGTGGAGGACAGAGCCCATGTGCGCACAATTTGGAGGTCTCTGTCTGGACGGAGAGCTAGCCAGAGATCGCAGAGACTGGCCCAACCAGAGGAGGGAGGGAGAGCAAGGGAGGAGTTACTTACAGTTGGTCGAGCGTGGTCCATAGTCAGCCTGGGGCACCAGACAGGTTCAAGGAGCAAGGGGGCCTCGAACCCAGAAAGGGGAGGCTCTAAACCTCAGCTCCTGGGTTTCGGCACCATCTGCAAGGTGTCCGGCGCATAACAAATCTTCCCAGGCAGATGAATCAATTAATTCACAGGCTTTTATTGGGGTTCTGCTCCCGGGTCCCCGGTCCCAACAGAGCAACAGAGCGGGGGCTGGGAAAGTCACGCGTCAGAGCTTGGGAGAGCTCCTTTTATAGATTCAGGGCATGGGGGTTAAAGGTTGAGGCGGGTCTGATCCTCACTGGTTGACCTTTACGCACCCACAGGGACCTTGACAAGGACTTCTCTTCCCCGGAAGTACAGGTAGGGACTCTCCATTCCCGGAAGTACAGGCTTTCCCTCCTTGCGGATCCCAAAGCTACCACTTGCCTTTTATTTATTTTGTTAAATTTACTCTTTGATAGTGTGTGATGATTGTTTAAGATCAGCCTCGTACTCCTACTTGGGTTATAAATCACTATGTCCTATGATGGCGCTGGTATAGATCGTGTGTATGTTGTGTTTACAGGCCCTGTTAGAGCAGTCACATTCACCTTGGAGAGAGTGCACCGTGGCACATATGATTCATGTTGAGGCCGAATAATGCCTACATTGTTGTCAGCCAGGCTCCCCAAAAGCCTCCCACTGACACTGGGACAGTCCCAAGGGAGAAAGTGAAGTGCTGGGAGAGGCAGGCACTAAGCCCAGGGCTTGCCTCCACATCTCCTTTTCTTGAGTCTTGACATCGGCATGCCAAGGATGCTTCATTTCTTGGCGGTTAGGGTACATGCCTGTTGGAATTCACCAGTGCTTGGACTTTCAAGGCCTCCCTACAAAAAAACCTTTGCTAACCTTTGTTGATCTCCCCATCAACCACTGACCTATTGTCAGCTTTTTAGAAGAGCAGGGAGTGGGAAAAGACTGGAATAGACTGACACAAAAGCATTTGTAGTTTCTCACTTTTGTGCATTTACTCCTCTACTGTCTTCTTTAGTACTACACGTATGCTCTGCAGTCTTCACGCTTGGCCTTTCATACTCAGGCATAGTAGTAGTACTGCTTCTCATGACGCCTACTCATGATCTCGGTTTCTATGGCACCTTTAGCCCAACAGTTAAGTTTGAGGCCTTTGTGAATATCATGTTCATCTACACTTCATACTTAAGGCATACTTTTACTATTCTTAATTGAATTTTGTATACCTAGAACTCAAGGTGCTTGGCTTTTTTTGTCTTAAAAGGCAACCAGAAATGTTAAAAGAAAGTCATGTTCTAAATCTGAGGCAGGGTTCTGTTTGATACACAAATTGGCCATACTTGCCTCTGCTAGCTTTGAAATGCTATTTAAAAAAAAAAAAAGATTTATTTATTTATTTATTTGAAACTCAGAGTTACAGAGAGAATCTTCTATCTACTGGTTCATTCCTCAAATGGCTACATCAGCCAGGGTGGACCAGACTGGATCCAGGAGCTTCATTCGGGTGTCCCACATAAGTGGCAGGGGCCCAAGCACTTGGACAATCTTCCACTGTTTTCCCAAGCACCTTAGAGGGAGCTGGATCAGAAGTGGAGTAGCCAGGACTCAAACCAGCGCCCATATGGGATGCTGGCACCACGGAAAGCAGCTTAACTCTCTGTGCCACAGCGCCAGCCCCTGAAATTCTATTTCCTACTCTGGGCAGTTGCCTTGCTTGGCAGCAGTGGACTGTCTTCTATGTATATAGCTTTTCTTTTCCATGTACTATCATGGTAAAGACTTTGAGAAGACATTTAAAGTGAAACAAGTGAGAATGAACTACCAATAATTTAAGCAATATCACCACTTATTCCCCTACTGGGAAGCAAGCACGATTTTAAAAATGTGTCCGTCTGTTTTTGAAGTTTGGTTCACATGTTTCATCCTAACTTCAGAATTTTTAAGATGTGAAGAAAGGCGTGTTAGAATCAAGGAAACAAAGCAACACTGCTTTGGAGTTTTCAAAACTGTGGAAAACATTTCCTTGGCCAGTCCACAAGTCATGCTCCTGCAGACCCCAGGATGGATTCCGGGCTGAATTATCGATGCAATTTTTGACAAAATTCACAAATTCTGACCTACTTTACAAATGGAATATAATTATCTCCAGAGAGAAGGTAATCGTTGAATGGCAAAGAAAACACATTTTTCCAGAATATTGGGTTTGATTTTCTGCCCCAAACCAATCACAGAAATAGAGAATTCAGGAGGGAGTTGAGGGAGGGAAGGGGAGAAGTGTTCAGGTGTGGACACGTTTGAGAGATGTCCAAGAGTTTATACAGAATGCAGAAGAGCTGAGACCAGCAGAATGAGCTAACAAGTAGATTTTTAAAACCATAAAAGAGCCACTGAAGTAGAATAGATCTGCTAACTCTGTAAAAAGAACCTTGTTGATACAATAACCATTTATTGAAAATAATTTTTCCATATACGTCAGTAGCACCTTTATTCTAAATTAGATGGCCATGTATGGGTGAGATCTTTATTCTGTTCCTTTGGTTGATTTCTCTTCTTGCACTAACACTGACTGCACTGTCTTAGTTCCTTTATTTTGTAACAAGGCTTGGTATCTGGTGTGTAAGTTTCTCGAATGTGTTCTTGAAACTTTCTTGGCTACAAATAGCCCTTTGCATTCCCATTTAATTGTAAAAATAGCCCATCAGTTTCCATAAAACACAAAAACTGCCAAAACCACCACCAATGACAACAAAAACTTTCTGGGCTTCTAAATCTAGAGAGCAATTTGGGAAAAATTTACATCTTACCAATATTGATGGTTCCAATGTAAGGATATGGCATCTATTTAATACATATTTTTGTGTGTCTTGAACTCTTTTATTAGATCAGTTTTCAGTATTGAGATTTTGATTTTGTTGTAAATGGTATCCATTTTTAAATATGTTCAATATCTATTTTTTTTGCTCAATTTCAGAAATGCAGTTTTTTTTACATTGCTCTTGTATTCAGCAACCTTGCAAGCTTACATGTTAATTCTAACAGAAGTTCTAGATATGATATAATCACATCATCTATGAATATCAGTTTTATTTCTTGGTTCCTAGTTATTACTTTTTTTTTCTTTTCCTTGTTATATGGTACTGGTTAGGATGTCCGGTATGATGTTGAAACCATTTCAGATTTCTAGTCCCGGGGAGAAGATTGACTACCTCACCATTAAGGATAATGATTGCTGCGAATGTTTTTTTATTAGAATAAACTTCCCTCTAGTCCTACTTTTCTAATTATTTTAAAAATTAGAAATTCATGTGGAATTTTATTGAATTTTTTTCTGAATCTTTCAGAATGTTCATGTGGCTTTTCTCCTTTATTAGTGTTAATGTGGTCTGACCACATTAAATGATTTTCAAATGTTAAACCACATCACATCCTGGGAACAGGTACAGTTTATATGTATTATCCTTTTTATAAATAGCTGGACTTCCGGCCGGCGCCGCGGCTCACTAGGCTAATCCTCTGCCTAGCGGCACTGGCACACCGGGTTCTAGTCCCGGTCGGGGCACCGGATTCTGTCCCGGTTGCCCCTCTTCCAGGCCAGCTCTCTGCTGTGGCCAGGGAGTGCAGTGGAGAATGGCCCAGGTACTTGGGCCCTGCACCCCATGGGAGACCAGGAAAAGCACCTGGCTCCTGGCTCCTGCCATCGGATCAGCGCGGTGCGCCGGCCGCAGTGCGCCGGCCGCGGCGGCCATTGGAGGGTGAACCAATGGCAAAGGAAGACCTTTCTCTCTGTCTCTCTCTCTCACTGTCCACTCTGCCTGTCATAAATAAATAAATAAATAGCTGGACTTCCAAACCACGTCTGATAATTCTGCTTCAGACTGAGTATCCCTTATCTGAAATGCTTGGAACCAGAAGTGTTTCAGTTTGAGTTTTTTTGGCTTTTGGAATATCTCCATAGACTTTACTGCTAAGCGTCCTTAGTCCAAAAATCCAAAATGTCTGAAATGAGAGAGCATTTTGTAGTTTCAGTGCAGAGTAGGGATGCTCAACCTGTTTCTGACACCTAAGGGCCTGTTTTCATTATCTCTTTGTTCCCTTGATTTTTCCTCATTTGGTTTTATCTCCTGGCATTTGTTTCCTGGCATTTTTGGTAAACTGCACAGTACTTAAGTAATTTCTAGATACTGTTATCTCTGTCTAGACTGGCTTTAATGTTCTTCTGAAAGGCAGATAAGATATGTGCAAGTCATCTTGTTTGTCTCGTTCCGGCTGAGGCTGGGTTCCAGGCTTGGTGACGACTCATCTGCGTGTGGCTTTCCCTTTCTGGGAGAGCTGATTCCTCAGGGGCTTCAGCTGAGGCTCTGAGATGCTTACCAGAGGTCCTCTTCCACGGCGGACTGTGAACTCGAAATTTTAACCACCTCACCTGGTGAGACTGCCAAAAAATCTGCTTTGTTTTTAAGCTGCTCAACACTTTCTGCTTGTTTTCTCGGCTTCTTATCCCATGAATACACTGCTTAATATTTGGCCAATAGCTCTAATGAAAATACTGGTGTTCAGAGCAGTTGGGAACGGAAGAGGAGAGGGACTGCCCAGAAGTGAACCCAGCCTCCCATGAGCTCACTCCACCAGGTGCCTCTCTCCTCCAGGGCTTCAACTCCTCATACCTCGCTGCTTGATCGCCAATCTTTACCCTCGCCCGGTGGCATTGTGCTAAGCTCTCGGCAGGTTCATTATCTATGCCTCATGCCAGGAACTCACGCATGTCCTGAAGTGAGACGGCAACACACATACCAGGCTCATCTCAATGCATTTCTCCTCCCTCTGATGGCTCCACCTATCAGGTGTTGTCTGGCTTGCTTGCTGTAGATGATTTCTGATGGGTTTGTTCATTTGGATTGTTTTGTTGTTGTTAATCCATTTTTTGTTGTTGTTATTCTTGGTAAAAGTGTTAGCCAGAAGTATACATCTCTGAAGGATAGAATTTTTTTTTTTTTAGTATTTTCATCTCTAAGTCTCTTTAACAAATCTCCACAAATGTTGAGATTTGATTCAATAAACAAATGGTGCATTCTGGAAACAAGACAAGACCTGGGCCCCGTAGTTGATGCAGTTCCAGGATCTAGAACAGTTTCTTTAAAAAGAAAAAAAAAAGCGGGGGAGAGGCTTCTGACGGCTGTGTGCATCTGTTTGGAGTTACAGTGCTGCCTGCTGAACTGCGGATGGAAGTCCAGTCTTCTTAGATACCCGAGACGGGTTGCTTTTCTGAAGAGAAGGTCACGTTGGAGAAAGCCAGGCTAGGAGGCTATTCTGGTTTGGCTGGAGGGAAATCAAAACCCTTGATCCCTTTGCCAGCCACACCTGTTTCACTTTGCGTGGCTTTCAGAGTTTGGTCCTCCGGGACTCCACCTGCTGACTTGATGAGCTTCGACTCGCTCAGGCAAGGGGAGCTTCCCAGCACTGGTTCCTTTGTCCCAGAAAGAGATCAGCCAACCCACAGCTCCTCTTACGTAACTAACTAGCTTCACCTCCCCAGTCAGGTTCGTGTGCCTTCTACCAAGAAGGCTGTCCCTGAGATGTTTAAAAGACTCGGAGGTGCCCAAACCTCATTCCTTAGCCTATCTGTGTCTGTGTTCTTTTTTCAAATATATATACATATATAGTTTTACTTTATTTGAAAGGCAGTCACAGAGTCCTTTCATTGGCATCCTCACTGCCCACAACAGCCAGTGGTACACGAGGCCAAAGCAAGGAGCCCAGAACTCCGTTCAGGACTCCCATGTGGGTGCAGGGACCCCACCGTGTGAGCCATCCTCTGCAGCCTCCCAGGGTGCAGAGAGCTGGACTGGGAGCAGAAGAGCCAGGACACACACACCAGAAGCTCCACCGTAGCTGCAGGTGGCCCAAGTGGCCACTTAATAGCTGTGCCAAATGCCTGTCCCCATCTGGGTTCATTTTAAGGCAGAGTGTAGATGAAAATGTTTCAGAGAAGAGTTAAAGTTATAAAAAGTTGTACGTACTCGTGGGGGCCAGCATTGTAGTGCAGTGGGTTAAGCCACTGCCTGTGACACCGGCATCCCATATGAGTTCCAGTTTGAGTCCGGGCTGCTCCACTTCCCATCCAGCTCCCTGCTAATGTTCTTGGGAAAGCAACAGATGATGGTCTGAGTGCTTGGGTCCCTGCCACCCATGTGGGAGATTCAGATGGAGCTCCAGGCTCCTGGCTTTGGCCTGGCCCAGCCATAGCCACTTGGGGAGTGTCTGTCTGTCTGTCTGTCTCTCTCTCTGCCTTTTAAATAATACAGATTTTTTTAATTGTATGTAAAAGAACATTAAGATATTTGATGGCAGGGAGGAGTTGGGGTGATAGGCAAGTATTTATCCACTTGCTAAACTTTGAAAAGAAAGTAAGTTTTTTACTTTCTCTGGAAATTAAATGAATTATTCATTTCTAGATGCAGACGGCTCAGGTGCCTGGACCTCTGATCTGGGATGTCCAGCTTGGCAGGAGGCATGCCATACTAGTGGTTAAGATCATTTTTATAAAACATCTTTTTTTCCTTTACTTCACAAATAAGCAGTGTTTTTACTGTTTCATTTCTCCATATTGGATGCAGATGTGGAAATGTAGGTCTGGTGGTAGGAACTAGGACATGCGAGACTTGGATGTAACACGTTTAAATGCTTGTAGAGCTGCTCGCTCAGTCGGTTTTTAAATATGCTCCAGTGTATGCGACCAAGGAAGATAGGCTGGGTAGCCATGAGCTTGTGCAAAGTAATTATCCCTCCCGGCCTCTCTCCCTGCATTGGACATGCAGAAGCAAGTTTGCCAAGCCACTGTGCCTTTCTGCTGCTCTGAGCTGCGATTCTGATGATCAGCCTGAATAGATCAGTCCCTGAGAGGGACGCCGATCTACGAGACAAAGATTGACTTGTGGAACTGTCTGCATTTGGGTTGCTGTGATGGGGAGAGGAGCAAGAGGGCTGGGAGCAGATGACTTTCAACCTGAAATCTACAAAACAGGCCAAAACTGTGATAGCCAAGTGATGTATGATGGTTTGTTAAGCAGCCCCTAGGGTGTCCAGGTGCCCTTATGATATAAAAATCTCTTTATAGAGTTTGGAATGAAAAGTGGATAACATCAAGTGGCTGAGCCAATTATATAATAATAACGTTCACTCATCCTTGTTACGTGTGTGTGTGTGTGTGTGTGCATGCATGTGTGTACCTTGTTAGCATAGTCTGGTTTGTAGTGTTCTATTTTCTTTCTTTTTTTAAAAAAAAAATGTATTTGAAAGGCAGAGTTAGAAGGAGAGACAGAGAAAAAGCTCTTGCATGTGCTGTTTGACTCCCCAGATGGCCACAACAGCCAGCACTGGGCCAGGCCAAAGCCAGGAGCTTCTTCCAGGTCTCCCATGTGGGTGGCAGGGGCCCAAACACTTGGGCCATCTTCTGCTTTTCCCAGGCCATTAGCAGGGAGCAGATCAGAAGTGGAGCAGCCAGGACATGAACTGGCACCCATATGGGATGCTGGTGCCACAGGTGGTGTCTTTACCTACTGTGCCACAGCACCGGCCTCTGTAGTATTGTATTTTCAGCTGTCCTGTTTCTTTTCTGTCTTGTTAGTGGTAAAATTTTCAGCCAATCCTGTACCTTATGTAAGGAGAAAGTACAAAGCCAGGGCTTGACTCTCTTTAAGATGATTGGCTGTTTTTACCTTCATGCTCTTTGAAAATCAGGTTGTCGCCTTGCATAAAGTCAGTTTATCTATATGTGGATGTTGTTCTGTGTCTTAACTGACGCAGACACTGAAATGACAAAGGAATGTGTTGCAACGAAATAAACAAGACCCCAGAGGCACCTTTAAAAAATCTATTTATTTGAAGGAGATGGGGAGAGGTCTTCCATCCGCTGGTTCACTCCCCAACAAGTGGCCACAATGGCCAGAGCAGAGCTGATCCAAAGCCAGGAGCTAGGAGTTTCTTCCCAGTCTCCCACATGGGTGCAGGGGCCCAAGCACTTGGGCCATCTTCCACTGATTTCCCAGGCCATAGCGGAGAGCTAGATAGGAAGTGGAACAGCCGAGACTCGAACCAGCACTGCAGGTGATGACCTTACCCACTATGCCACAGTGCCCGCCCCAACCCCAGAGACATCTTACCAAGCATTTCCTACATCTGTTTGTCTCGAATGCATACATCGCATGCTGTTGAAGAGTTTTTTAGTAAAAATGGTTAGGATTAGATGTAGTTAAACACCAGCCAAGGCCGTGGGGCCTTAAAGGAGGTGGCTTGGGAGAAGGGGTCAGAGCCGGCCTCCAGGAGCTCAGGCACCTCCGGTTCCTCTCTGAGGGTGAGTGAGACAAGAACCCCCCAGGTTTTGCCCTGGTCTCAGCAGGGTGTAATACACTCACTTGGGCAGGTGCCTTGGAGGCTGTGTGATGTGAGGGACTACACAGGGTAACCTGGCCCTAGTGCCAATTCCACCAGCCATGGTCAGGAGCCTTCTGTTCAGCCAACTTGAGTGCCAGGGTGCGTTGCTGAGAATGTCTAGAAATCTCTGGTTAACCTTAGTCATTGTCAAGAGCTTCACTTGCCCGGCGTGATCACAACATGAAGAAGTCCTGCCTGAGAGCTGGGGTGGCGCTGAGGAGGTGGGAAGCGTTTCCATCAAGCTCAGGGCTCTGCGAGTCGGTGGAGAGCAGAACAGCCAGAAAATGCAGTCAAAGTCGTCTCCCGCTCTGTTTCACATTGCTTTCACAGTCTCATCTGAAATGTGTGTGGATGCCACATACACTGTCTTATCTACGCCAAAGTGAGTCCAGAAGGGAACTCTTATCTTTTTTTTTTTTTTTTTTAACAGGCAGAGTGGACAGTGAGAGAGAGAGAGAGACAGAGAGGAAGGTCTTCCTTTGCCGTTGGTTCACCCTCCAATGGCTACCACGGCCAGTGCACTGTGTTGATCTGAAGGCAGGAGCCAGGTGCTTCTCCTGGTCTCCCATGGGGTGCAGGGCCCAAGCACTTGGGCCATCCTCCACTGCACTCCCGAGCCACAGCGGAGAGCTGGCCTAGAAGAGGGGCAACCGGGACAGAATCTGGCGCCCCAACCAGGACTAGAACCTGGTGTGCCGGCGCCGCAGGCAGAGGATTAGCCTATTGAGCCATGGTGCTGGCTGGGAACTCTTATCTTTTACATGACAATATGAGATGCATTATATTTCTTTAGAGATTTATTTCTTTGAAAGGCAGAGTTACAGAGAAGGAAGGAGAGAGGGAGAGAAGGAGAGAGAGGGATCGATTGATTGATCGCTCAGTCTTCCATCCATTGGTGCACCTCCAAACGACTGCAATGGCCAGGGCTAGGCCAGGCTGAAGGCAGGAGCCTGGAACTCCGTCGGGATCTCCCACATAGGTGGCAGGGGCCCAGGCATCCCGGCCATCTTTGCTGCATTAGGAGGGAGCCGGATCGGCCGTGGAACAGGTGGCACTTGAGCCAGTGCGCCCCTCGGGATGCCAGCATCACAAGGGACATTTTGACCCACTGCTCCACAGGGCCAGCACAGATGCCTATCTGGGGCTGCGCTTGGACAGAGTGACTTGGCGAAGAAGGCCGTGTGTTCCTGAAGAGGAGCAGAGACATGTTGGTCAGAGCAGTGTCTGTGTGATTTGCCATAAATAGTGTCTCTCTGAATACCTGGTCAGAGGGAGCCTTGGGGGTGAGCGAGCAAAGCTGGGCCTTAAAGCTGAGTTCCCTGGTAAAGTTCCTCCCCCTGGCTGCGTGAACGCGTGTACTTGGTTCCTTCGGCGCTGCTGTAACAGGAGGCCTGAGACTGGGACATTGATAAGAATTGAGGAAATGGATTGGCCCACAGATGTGGAGGCCGGGAATGCCAAGGTCAAGGGGCTGCACCCGGTGAGGGCCTTCTGGCTGCATCCACAGCAGAGGGCAGAGTGTGAACAGAGATAGCAGAGGCAGGGGGCGGGACTTGCCCATCAATCAGCGTG
Source organism: Oryctolagus cuniculus (assembly GCF_964237555.1). Taxonomy (NCBI): domain Eukaryota; kingdom Metazoa; phylum Chordata; class Mammalia; order Lagomorpha; family Leporidae; genus Oryctolagus; species Oryctolagus cuniculus. The sequence goes on along the minus strand of NC_091436.1, from coordinate 162,705,249 downwards.
GTGGCATGGCAACAGCGTGTCACTCCTTAAAGCCCTCTGCTCTCGGCACTGTAGTGCTGGGGACCAGATTTCCAGCACTGAACCCCAGGGACACAGATTGCTTCCTCGGCAGCCCTTCTGTGCTGCCCTGCACTGCACTTGCAGAGGGTTCTCGTCGGGAGGGGGACGAGGCCAGGATTGAGAGGGGCACTGGGCTTCCCTGAACTGTGACCTCCGAAGCCAGCACCGACCATCCCAGGTGCCTTCCTGCACACACCTCTCGCCCCTGCCCTGACCCTTGTGAGTGAAGCCCTCTTGGGATTTCTGACCCTGGGTCCGCCCCGTGTAGATCAAGGTATTTCCTACATCCCCAGCTGGCTTCGGCACCTCCGTGCAGTAGATTTTGATCTCTGATCTCATATTAAGCCTCCTTTCTCCATATTTTTTAGCCTGAACTCTATTTCTTGACTCAACTTTGTATTTTTATAAACATTTTAAAATTTATTTGAAAGGTAGAATGACAGAGCAAGAGGGAGAGAAACAGAGAGATTGTCCATTTGGTACTTTACCCCCTAAATGGCAGCAGCAGCAGCAGCCAGGGCTGGGCCAGACTGAAACCAAGAACCAGGAGCTCCCCCAGGTCTCCCGCAGGAGTGGCAGGGCCCATGTACTTGAGTAATCACTCACTGCTTTCCAGGGACGTTCGTAGGGAGCAGAAGAGGAAGTGGAGCAGCCAGGACACAAGCTGGCACGCTAACGCAGGATGCTGGTGTCGCAACAGTGCCTTAACCCACCGCACCACATCACCGGCCCCTCAATTCCCCTTTCTAAACATGGAGTGGCTAAGAGCCTGGGTTATGATTCAGTTCTGCTTGCCCCCACTTAACTCCCATGTGAGTCTGGATTCTAGAGAGCGCGGGCCAGGCTGCCCCTCTGACACACGTGTGTCCTGGGCTTCCTCCAGGGCCGGCTGCTCTCCCACAGTTGATGCTGTCTGTGTTGTTTCTGGATAAGGATCTTCTGTGACCCCCCCAAACGGAGAATTTATGGTGTTGCACATCTGAACTTCAAAGCGCCGGGCTTGCAATCCCCTCTTTGCTCTTTGCTTGGTCTCCCTGCTCCCAGGTGCTGCCTCTGTCATGGGGGGGGGGGGGTAATTTGTCAGCAGGGTGTGTGACATGGCCATGTGGGAGAGAGCTTGAAACGGAGCAGGTCCTAGTGAGACTCGACAAGGCAGCTGAGTAAACTCCTTTGAGCTGCTCCTACTGTTTATACTTGGAGAAGATAGTAGAAGTCCCTCTGACTGAGCAGTCGTGGAAGCAGGAACAAGTGGGTGTTTCCCCTCTGAGACATCTGAAATTTTTAACTTGGATGTGTCACTGGCCTTGCAAATATTTGCCAAAAGAGAAATTAATTTCATGCGTCCCAGGTCATGTTTGTCAATAATTTCAAATGGCAGGAGGAAGTCATTGGGGAAAACTTGAAAGGCAGAGAGACAGAGAGCTACCGCTCACTGGGTCGCTGACCCGAAAGCCAAGCTGGAGCCAGGAACTCAGTCCAGGTCTTCTACATGGGTCGTGGGGATACAAGAACTTGAGCTACCACCTGCTGCCTCCCAGGGTGCACGTTAGCAGGAGGCTGGAACAGAACAGGAGCCAGGACTCGAACCCAAGCCCTATGAAATGGGACATGGGGATCCCAAGTGGTTTTTTTTTTAAAAGATTTATTTATTTACTTGAGAGGTAGGGTTACAGACAGAGAGAGACGGAGGTCTTCTATCCGCTGGCTCACTCCCCAAATGGCCATAACAGCCAGAGCTGGGCCAATCTAAAACCAGGAGCCAGGAGCTTCCTCTGGGTCTCCTACGCAGGTGCAGGGGTCCAAGTACCTGCACCATCTTCCACTGCTTTCCCAGGCCATCAGCAGGAAGCTGGATTGGAAGTAGAGCAGCTGGGACTCAAACCAGTGCCCATATGGGATGCCAATGCTGTTGGTGGATGTTTAACCTACTGTGCCACAACGCCAGCCCCCCAAGTGTTTTCTTAACCATTATGCCAAATGGCAAGCCCTCAAACCTTTTGGGTGAACAGTGAGTCCCGGTTCTTTGATTTATATGTTGAGTATCCCTAAATCAAAGACTCAGAATGCTGCAAAATCTAAAACTTTTCAAGCCACCAACATGATACCAAAGTAGAAAATTTCTACCTGACCCCGCATGACAGATTACAGTCAAAATACTGTATAAAGTAACCTTGAGGTTATGTGTATTGGGTATATTTGAAACATAAATTAATTTCATGTTTAGACTTGGGTCCCATCCCCACAACGTCTCGTTATGGATATGCAAATGTTCTAATATCTGAAAAAAAGTCCAAAGATTTTGTCTCTCAGACTCAATCTGCCAGCTGTGAAATAGAGGTAGTGCTAGTCTACCTAGCTTGTAGGAATTTTGTTATAAAGACAAGGCACTGTAGGGGCCAATACTTTGGTGTAGCAGGCCAAGCCTCCACCTGTGGCACCGGCATCCCATAGGGGCTCTGGTTCGAGTCTCAGCTGTTTGTCTTCTGATCCAGCTCTCTGTGTATGGCCTAGGAAAGCAGTGGAAGATGGCCCAGGTGCTTGGGTCCCTACACTCACATGGGAGACCTGAAGGAAGCTCCTGGCTCCTGGCTTTGGATTGGCCCAGCTCTGGCCGTTTCAGCCATTTGTGGAGTGAACCAGTGGATAGAAGACCTTCTCTCTGTCTGCCCCTCTCTCTGTAACTCTCCTCTCAAATCAACAAAGTCTTAAATAAGTTACAAAGTGCCTTTTTTTTTTTTAAGTGTAAACACTAGTAGTATTGTGATGCTTCTTTTAAATTTAGTGTTGAATTCTGGTAATTTTTTTAAAGATTTATTTATTTATTTGAAAGAGTTAGAGACATCTTCCATCTGCTGGTTCACTCCCCAAATGGCTACAACAGCCTGAGCTGCGCCGATCCAAAGCCAGGAGCCAGGAGCGTCTTCCGGGTCTCAGGGTGCAGAAGCCTAAGAACCTGGGCCATCTTCCACTGCTTTCCCAGGTGCATTAGCAGGTAGCTAGATCAGAAGTGGAGCAGCCGGGACTTGAACCGGCGTCCATGTGGGATGCCAGCACCACAGACAGCAGCTTAACCTGCTGTGCCACAGTGCTGGCCCCCCTAGTAGTGTTTCTAACTCTGTAAGATGTTGCACTAAATATTTCTAGTACTAGTGGCTTTGAGGCGCTCTGGGTCTAAAATGTCCTCCTCTATGTCCCGAGAATCCCAGGCCATTTTCTTTCAGAGGTCTTGGGATATGAACTTAAATCCAGGTTGTCCCTGAAGCCCATGATGATGACGGTCCCCTAATATCATCATGGCATGAAGGGCAGCAGAAAGAAACTTCATAGCGTCTTCCCACAGCCCGTGGCATTATGTCCATCGAGGACAGAAAAATACAAAAACATCCCTGTGCCGCCCAGTGGTAGGAATAGCTTCTCGGAGTTTGCCCGGAGGAACCCCAGCCCCCGGCTCATGGCAGCTGTGCTGGGATGAGCTTTCAAATCATGCAACACACGAGAGGGGACGTCACAGGGTTCACGGCAAAATGCAATTAAAAGGCGAATTTATTTTGGTGCTGCAATGTTTGAGATCCATGTGCAGGTTTTCCCATGATATGCTTTTCCGTGAAGTTCATGAAGACCCCCGAGCACTCCCCCAGTCACACAGCCCATGTGGAAAAGAGCCCGACATTGGCTGGAGACTCTGCAGGGGCCTGAATTCAGAGAGAGGCACGGGTGATGACTCAGAAATGTGCCGTGGCGTCCTGTTGCTCATGAAGTGTGCAGATGTTCAGGCCCTACTTAAAAGTTAAGGAGGGCAGCATGCTTTGTACCTGCTCACGTGGGCCCTGAACTTGACCTTCCCTTCAGCTGTTCCTCGCTGCCTCCCCCTTTTGTCCTCTTTTCATTTGCCATAAAGTAAGCTATTAGCAATAATCAGTACCATAAGAAAATAAACACTGAAATAGAACAAAATCATGTTTATTTGTAAATTACTGTTGCAGAAAAAGGTTTGATGTGAGTAGCAGTAGCAAGGCTTTTTGTGAATCTAGGTTCTGGCAACAGCTGTCTTATAATCGTACGGTGCCCACGTCCTGGGTGGTGCCCACCAGGCACTGCCATGGCCATCAGGGTGCACGGTGCCTCGTGGGTAGATCTGATCCGCACTGGCCTCTTTTATTGCGATGCCGGGGCAGGACTGCGTGAGACTGAACTTTGGGCCAGTGTGGGACTTCCTGTGCCATCTTTCTCTCTTGCAGAGACTCTGACCTGTTTCTGTTGGACACCCGTGTCGTGTGGGCCTCGGAGGAAGGCTGGCTGGAATTCGACATCACGGCCACCAGCAACCTGTGGGTGCTGACCCCACAGCATAACATGGGGCTGCAGCTGAGCGTGGTGACGCAGGATGGTAAGTGCTGACTCAAGGCTTACCGCAGCTGGCGAGTCCCCGTGTTCATCCGTTTCCTGCGGGTGCTGTGGCAGAACTAGTTTACAGCCAATGCCTCAGCCCGGGGTGACCCACTGACCATTCCCTGGTGACCAGCATGACAAAGCAAACCCTTCCCCTGGGCTCTCCTGCAAAAGACGCCAAGATAGGCTGGGTGATCAAGGTCCAGGAGTGGCCGTGGGGGCACGGCTTCCGCAGGCAGCGGCTGGTGGGAGGAAGCCGAGCAGCTGTTGGAATTCTGGCTGTTGAGTGGCTTGGCCCCGGGGATCTTCCAGGCCGGTCTCCTCCTGCGGGTCAGTGCTCAGCGGCTCAAGGTTACCCCCTGCTGCTGCTGCCCCTCCAGGCCTCACCCACCCAGTCGCCTCCGCAGTTGGGAGAAAGGATCAGGAAGACACAGCAACCAGGCTAGCAGAGCGAGCAGGCTTTCCCCGATTGGATCCACAAGATTTGGAAGGAGCGTTTTGCCTGCGCCCTTTGAGACGGCGCAGTGCCCTCTCGCTCGTTCTCGGGGAGCTGGGATGCGTCCTTCCGAGGGAGCTGCGGGGCTCAAGAGTAAAGAGTGGCTTTGGTTTGCCTTGTAGGACTCCACATCAGCCCCCGAGCTGCAGGCCTGGTGGGCAGGGACGGCCCCTACGACAAGCAGCCCTTCATGGTGGCTTTCTTCAGAGTGAGCGGGGTCCACGTGCGCACCACCCGGTCAGCGTCTGGCCGGCGCCGGCAGCAGAGCCGCAACCGCTCCACTCAGTCCCAGGACGTGTCTCGGGTCTCCAGCGCTTCAGGTAGGCGTGGCGGTGCGTGGGCGGCGGCCTGGCTGAGAGCAGAGGGCCTGCGGGTGGTTTCAGGTGTGCTTGTGCCCAGCACACGCCCAGGCCACTCGGTAGCTGTGGACCACAGCCCCTTGTCACAGCCACCGGTTGTGTAGCTGGGTCCCTAGGGCGCTCGGTGCAGACGCCGCCGAGCGTCTTCCCATTGATTGGTCAGCTTTCTCCCGATTCTTCATTGCCATCAAAATCCTGAGAGCACCTAGCTGCTTCTGTCTAGTTGCACCATTGCCTGGAGGGTCGTGGGGCTCAGGCTGAGTATCCCTTCCCCAAATGCTTGGGACCTAAAGTGTTTTGAAATTGCTTTTTTTTTGGGGGGGGGGGTTGGATTTTGCTATATTTGCATAAATGTGATGCAAAGCTTTGGAGAATGGGACCCAAGTCTAAACATGAAATTCATTTATGTATCATATATATCTGATGCCCCTAGCCTAAAGATAATTTTGCACAATATTTTTAATGTACTTGCGTTTTGACTGTTGGATTAGGTCTAGAATTTCCAGCTTGTGGCGTCATGTGGATTTTGGAGCATTTTGGATCTCAGTTTTTCAGTTTAGGGGTGTCCAGCAGCCACACCTGGTACATTGTAGAATTTGGACTTGGGTTTGTCAGTGCTCTGGGCTGCTGGAAAGCCCATTCAAATGGCCTCTGCGAGGGGTTTTGTTGGCTTGCGTCGCTGGGGAGTCCAGGGCTCCCCCGGTAAGCATGGCTGCCTCTGTGGACTCGGGTGACACTGGGAGTCTCCTTTTCTGCTTTCCTTTGTCGGAGACTGTCTCAGAAAGACTGTCGCTGTGTGCGGGCCAGGGCGGCAGCCCATAGTCAGAAGATCTTGTCACCTCGGAAGAGGAGGCCCCCTGTTGTCACAGCTTCCACAGAAAGCTTGTCTAGGGGGCTGTGCCCTACCCTGCAGCACCTGCAGGGCTGAGGCAGCTCTGATTGGCCAGGACTGCACTGGGTGTAGTACCCAGATGGGCAGGAGGAGCTCTGATTGGCCAGGACTGTGTTGTGTGCCTACCCTGGAGCTCAGGAGCCGGGTCAGCCCCATGCTGTTCAGAATACACAGGTACAGAGGTCAAGAGAAAGGAAACTGCCCCTCTTGCCTGAGTGCCAGCTCAGTGGACCTCCAGTAATGTCCCCAGCTTTGCTGTGTCTATGACTTCCAAGTCCACTCGTGGAGGCATGGGGCGAGGGGAAGTTGGTCTTCCCTTCTGACAGCCAGTCGTATGGTGAGAAGGCATTGCATTCAGCCCCAGACAGCCTAGCCCTAAGCCAGTGTTGCAGGATCTGGGGTTAGAGAGTTTGCTGCCCTACCACTTTGCACAAACCTAACCTGATTCAACTTCAGTGTCTCTCTCTGAAGTGGGGATGGTGACTATTTGCTGATTTGCTGGGATTAAATGAGAAGCAGGGATCTACCTCGCAATAGCATCCATTCTGGGAAGTCAGAGCTCAGAGTTTATATTAGGATTCCTGGAAAGGAAGTAGCATACCTCTGGCCAGGGCATGAATTCTTCCAGGGCACTGTTTGTAGATGTCCTCTTGGGGCCTGCATTGTGGCACAGCAGGTTAAGCCGCCCTTTGCGATGCTGGCTCCCATATCCAAGCACCGGTTCAAGTCCCAGCTGCTTCACTTCTGAACCAGCTCCCTACGGACGCACCTGGGCAAACGGCAGAAAATAGTCCACATGCTTGGGCCCCTGCCAGCCATGTGGGTCACTTTGGTGGAGTTCCAGGCTCCTGGCTTTGGCCTGGCACAGCCTTGACTCGTGCAGCCATTTCAGGAGTGAACCAATGGATGGACAATCTCTCTCTCTCTCTCTCTCTCTCTTTCACTTTGCCTTTCAAATAAGTAGATAAATCTTTTTTTTTTTTTTTTTAATAATCGTCTTCAAGGGCCAGAAAGAGTTAATGCAGCTTTCCAAAGTGTACCCAGTTTTTCTTCTGGGAAAAAGTCTCTCTGATTGAGTCTGATTTAATCAGCCATCCCCTCGGCCCGTGGCTTGGATGTGGCACTTGAGGCTCCACCACCCAGTGGGATGTGACATTTTGCTTCTTGTTGTCCGGGTGTTTCTTGGAAGCGTCACACAGCATGGGTGTTCCTGTGTTTACCACTGGAAATGGTCATGGTTGGGGTTTGAGCAAAAGGAGGAGAAACGCTAGCTTCCCTTCAGATGTGGCCTGCTGCGCGGAGTTCCTTGTCTCTGCTTCCCTGCAGGGCACGGTGAAGTCTGCCAGTGGTAGGCTTCCATTCATTAATGAGCTGTGGTCAGTGTGCTACCGTGACCTCAGATGCAGAGGCATCTCTTGAAACGTTGATTGCTTTTGAAAATTAAAATTTCACTGGATGTATTCAGTATCTCCCCCGCTCTGCCCAAAGCACACACCAATCTTTCTTAATTGAGAAAACATGTTGTCCTTGATGTTGGTTTCGGCGATGTCACCCAATTATTATTTTCCAGGTCCCTTTCAACTTTTGTTTTTCAACTTGATGAGATGAAATTAAATGTGGATATTAAAATTGATTTAATTTGTAATAAGATGCAAGGATCTGAATTTTTCCTTGAACTCCCCACCCTCTTCCCCCGCCTCCCAAGCCAGGGCTTCCAAGTTTGCTTTGCTCTTTTCAGCAGAACCAAAGCACAAGAATTCACAGAAAATCAGTCTGGCTTCAGAGGTCAGGGGTGCTTCCAAAAGTTCATGGAAAATGGACTCAAAGGAGGTTTATTTTGGTGCAAAAATTTTAAAAATATTCCATGCACAGTTTTCCATTATACACACTTTCCATGAAATTTTTGAAAACCCGTATGCATGGAATAAGCTTTTAAATTCCATTTCCATGAACTTTCTGAAGTACTTCCTAATTAAAAGGCCCCAGAAGGCATCACTGTGAGGGCTCCCCCCTCTTCCTCTCTTCAAGGACCCTATTGAGTGGTCTGAGAGATCACTTGGGTCTGACGCACTGACATACTGCTTGATAAATTTGCCTCTTCCTTATTTATTCTTCCATTAATGGAGGTGGACACATGGAGGGAGAGGTCCTCTCCAAGAAGAGATTTCCAGAAAGAAGGCCTCCTACCCGGAAAAGTGGGCCTGTGGTCTTAGGTGGGGGCCAGACGATGCTGAGCTTCGTGAACCAGCTGGCTGGCCCGGAGACAGAACACTTGTGGTCTTTGTGAAGCAGGGCTCTCCCCATGTCAGTCTCTCTCGGCGGCTTGAAGGAAGGCATTCCTTTGCCTCTGCTGCCCCCTTCTTCCACAGCATGCTTGCAGGGAATTGATACTTCTCCATGGAAACCAGAAAGAAGCCCACTGGGGATCGGCCGACATCTGGGTAAAGAGGTTCCCGTCATTCATCAATTGCCTGTCATCAGGACGAAACAGGGCAAGAAGTCCATGGCTATTTTTAGAATGGAGCTGTGTGTGCCTGGGACAGCAGGGCTCACGCATAACAAAGGAGAGAGGCCAAGAACCCCGGCCGCTGCCTCCCTGCCGCCCACCCAAAGCTGCTCGAACATTTGTACTTGGCTTGCGAGCTGGACTTTCCAAGCACATGTGCTGGCTGGTGGGTCTGGACGAGCCCTGGATGACGGCTTCCACTCGCCCTCGCTGCTCTGCAGCTGTCTGCTCCCTGGGAACGAAGGGTGTTGGCCATGCTGTGCATCTCCAGTGGGCCGGGTGGCCTCTGGACAGCACCCTCACACAATGGTCTTTGCACACATCTGACTCGCCTCCGTGGGAGCCATGCGTGCAGCCTGCAGGGGTCCCAGTGCCTGGCAGTGCTCTGGCAGCCTCCCGTTCCCTGAAGTGCTGCAGCTTCATGGTGTTAGTCACTTTCAACTTGCAGCCATTCACCTTGTTGGCTACTCTCAAGGTTCACGATTTTATCTCCCGGGGGATGGTGACACCACTCGGACAATCAATTAACAGATCCAGATGGTCTTGAAGGACGTGGCCATTCCAGGTTCTGATCACACGTTCCCAGGATCTTTCCAAGTCCTCTTTGGTGGGGGAGGGTGGTGAGAAGGAGGTGGCTAATGGGATTTAAAGTGAGCTGGTGATGCTGAGGTCCTGTGCAGTGTCAGCCGGTTGACTGCTGCCCAGAATTGGTCTTTGTTTTGGCAGATGACGCTTTGGAAACATTATTTGCCACTTCTAACAATTCGTGCAAAATTGGAGTAGTCTTCAATGTCTATGTCATCGTCACCTGGCTCCTCTGCGGCCCTGGGATACGTGCGTACGTGATGACCTTCCAGTTGATAGTTCCTGTGTGTGTATCCCTTATACTTTCCCACTGAGACTGTCTATGCTTTCAGAATAAGAAAGGCAACCAACATTCATTCCTCCTCTGCAAGACAGCCGTTTAAGCAGCGCACCGTGGCCATGCAATCTTGTGCTGTGGTCTGGGGCTCTCACTGTCACAGTGTCCCCAGCGCTTCCTCGTGGGCATCCGTGGGGTGGACGGTAGACAGGGAAATCTTAGAATAGATTTGGCTCAGGACTGCAAGTTGGTGGTTTGTGTGAGGTCAGAGGAGTTGGGAATTTTATTGTATCATCATGATCTTACATTAAAATTTTAGCACCTACAGCTTGGCTTCCAGATATCTGAGTTGAGAGATAAAGGTATGTTCATGGCTTCCTAAATGAAATCAAATCTTAATTCTCCATCGAGGAGCAGGACAGGTGTGACGTTAGTGATTCAACGAGCCATTCCAGCTGCACTTCCATGATGCCCAACTCTCATCCACACAGTTAAGCCTCTTTGGGATAATGGTTACCAAGCAATTGAAAGAGACTAGAAAGTTCTTTCCTATCTCATCTCTAGGTTTATCACTTGACAATATACAAAGGACCAGCGGTGCTAAACAGCAATAATAAAGAGGCGTAATCAGGGGCTACAAAGGCTAAGTAACTCACCGACTGTTAACCCTTTGGGGGGACTGGAGATTGGGAGTGACAGAGAAGAGACAGTACTTAGAGCAAGAGAGTCTTGGAGCTCCATCTTTAAGGAAAACCTTGGTCTGTGTTTAAGACGCTTCATCCGTGATCTTTATAAGATCAAAGCTCCGGCTGTATTAAATGGAGCACGCTGCAGTCCTGAAGTCCCAGAGCAACACAACCTTTCAGGAAGTAAACAGAATCTGGACTCTGCAAATCAAGCTCTCCTCCTCCCCTTGTTCTGAGATGATCGACACAAGGGATCACAGCCCACGGTGGTTCTGGGCCTCCCGTAGAGCCCATGCCACAAGGAACTGGAGCCTATGGCATGTTCCTTGATGGCTGTATTGATTCTGCAGGGCGAGTGGGTGCCAGAGACTTGTTTTGGATAAGATGGGTCTGATGAGCCGGAGGCAGGACAACAGGCAGCCAGGCCGGAGAGGACAGAGGTGCCATTTTAACAGCCACTATTTTGTCCTCGCCCATGTTGCTCTAGGAGAGATGGAAACTCAAAGTAGTGAGTTGTTCCCTGTGAGGGTAAGTTTCCTTGGGGGAGCGCCTGCAGCCTGAGCTCAGGAAAACTCCAGAGAGACAGCGCGGGGCGTGCACTGTGTGACGTGCTGAGCGGGGACAAGCCGGCAGAGCTGCACACCCGCAGCAGCCCCAGGAGCCCCTCTGCAGAGGCCTGGCCAGTGAACCGGCTGCCTCCTTGCCTCTCTCTCTCCTTCCTCTCCCTTGGCTGCGTCTCACAGCCCCGGTCCCTGCCTGTGTTTTCCCCTCTCCGTGTCTTCCCCTTTGTTTCTCTCCCCACCCCGACCCCTAATCTGAGATGAAAAGGAGAGCAGTGGGCCGGCTGCCCGGAGCCCCTGGGAAGTGGGCTGGGCTTTGGCTGGTGCAGCTCAGGTTTGTTGCCCTCCTGGAGCTCACGGACTCGTGACCTCAGATTCCTGTCGTGTTTACAACTGTGGTGTGCGCAGTGGCCCGGGAGCCGGAGTAGTGCAGCCTCGTTGGGTGTTGTCAGGATGATTGCTGTACTCCTCTTCTTGGCTCCAACAACAGGGTCTTGGCCAGGAGCCAGGAGCTTCTTCCAGGTCTCCCACATGGGTGTAGGGGCCTAAGGACTTGGGCCATCCTCCACTGCTTTCCCAGGTGCACCAGCAAGGAACTAGATCAGAAGTTGAGCAGCCGGGACTCGAACCGGCGTTCACATAGGATGCTGGCACTGCAGGCCATGGCTTAACCCAGTGTGCCACAGCCCCGGCCCCTGTGCCCTTCTCTTGCCATCCTGGGCTTAGCCCTCGAGCCTCTCCTGGCCATCGGTGCCGGGAAGCCTGCTCATCCTGGCCTCTCACTGCTTAGTGATTCAGCCTCAGAAATAAACCATCAGTGGACTCCATGCTCTCCCATCACGTGGCTTCCTTGCACTTCACTCTGGGTGTGGCTCTTTGGGAGGACCACATACAAAGAGTGCTGCATGGAATTAGCCCTGATGTCATGATCAGGGCCGTGGGGTGTGACTTCCAAATCAAGGTGCCTGCAGCCCAGTGCGGTGCCCGTGGCCATTGCCTGTACACATGGGTTCTGTGTGGAGGTGCCACCCACCTGTCTGCCCTGGGGTCGGGGAGACCCCACCATCACCTGGGCCCCAGACTGGCCCCTATCTGACTCCTGCCACCATAGGGAAAGCTGGGACCCAAGGGTAGGAAGCAGAGGCTGTCACCAAGCCGGCACACCAGGTTCTAGTCCCGGTCGAGGCGCCGGATTCTGTCCCGGTTGCCCCTCTTCCAGGCCAGCTCTCTGCTGTGGCCAGGGAGTGCAGTGGAGGATGGCCCAGGTGCTTGGGCCCTGCACCCGCATGGGAGACCAGGAGGAGGCGCCTGGCTCCTGACTTCGGATCGGTGCAGTGCACAGGCCGTGGTGGCCATTTTGAGAGTGAACCAATGGAAGGAAGACCTTTTTCTCTGTCTCTCTCTCTCTCTCTCTAACTCTGCCTGTCAAAAAAAAAAAAAAAATCCACAGATGCAGAGCCAAATACACACGCGAGGCTTGGGTGAGGAAGCCAGAGCCGTGGGGGGAGCTGACACTTCAGCCCAACCCCCGCCCTCTCTGGTTGTAGAAGAGGGAGGATGGGGCTCACTGGCACAGCCACGGGGACCTGTGGGATGCTTGTGCCTGATTGTGTGCTGCTGGCTAGCGGGTGAGACTGAGCGAGACCCTGGCCTCCCTTGGCCAAGTAGCGGGAGAAGAAAGGCTCAATAAGGGGCACACTTGGCGTGCAGCGGCCTGGACCGCTGCTCAGCTGTGCGCCTGTGCCTGCCTCTCGGTCAGCACGCCTCTCCCAGCCCAGAACGTGAAGCGGCTTCCTGCTCAAGAATCTTTCTTTAGGGAGCAAGTGGCAGGGCTGTCTTGGGTCTTTAAAGTTCATCCTCGGCCGGCGCCGCGGCTCACTAGGCTAATCCTCCGCCTAGCGGCGCCGGCACACCGGGTTCTAGTCCCGGTCGGGGCGCCGGATTCTGTCCCGGTTGCCCCTCTTCCAGGCCAGCTCTCTGCTGTGGCCAGGGAGTGCGGTGGAGGATGGCCCAGGTGCTTGGGCCCTGCACCCCATGGGAGACCAGGAGAAGTACCCGGCTCCTGCTTTCGGATCAGCGCGGTGCGCCTGCCGCAGCAGCCATTGGAGGGTGAACCAACGGCAAAGGAAGACCTTTCTCTCTGTCTCTCTCTCTCACTGTCCACTCTGCCTGTCACCAAAAAAAAAAAAAAAAAAAAAAAAAAAAGTCAAGTTCATCCTCACCACCTCTCCTGGACCCTGCCAGGCAGCTTTTGAGGTTTCCTGTGTGATGGTCCCCCTGTCGTACTCACGGGTGAGGTGAACCCCATTTCAGCCTCCCTTAAAATCCAAGTTTAAATGTCTGTAAGGTTTACTGGGAGAAGAGAAAGATTTGGGCCTCCCTTTTAAAATAAAAAAGATTTATTTATTTGCAAGGTAGAGAGGGAGAAAGAGCTATCTTCCATCCTCTAGGTCACCCCCTACATGGCCACAGTATCCAGCACTGGGCCAGGCAGAAGTAGGAGGCTGGAACTCCATCCAGGTCTCCCTATTGGTGGCAGGGGCCCAAGCACTGGTGCTATCATCTGTCGGATCAGAAGCAGAGTAGCCAGGACCCCAACCAGGAGCTCGAATACGGGATGCAGGCATCCCAAGCAGTGGCTTAACTCACTGTGCCACAGCTCCCACCCCAGGGTTTTGGCTATTTAATAACAATCATGCGAAGGTCTCCCTCCTGAAAAGATTCTAAAAGAACGTGGAAGCCACATTCCTAAAGGCAGTTAATATCCTTCTAATATGCGTACAGCTCAAACATCCCTGATGAGAGGAATGTTTTTCTCCTGTACAAGTGTAGACTAGGGAGGCCGGCATGGTGATGTAGCGGTAAAGCCGCCGCCTACAGTGCCAGCATCCCCTAGGGGCTCTGGTTCAAGTCCCAGCTGCTCCACTTCTTTTTTTTTTTTTTTTTTTTTTTTTTACAGGCAGAGTGGACAGTGAGAGAGAGAGACAGAGAGAGAAAGGTCTTCCTTTTTGCCGTTGGTTCACCCTCCAATGGCCGCCGCTGCAGCCGGCGCACCGCGCTGATCCTGGCAGGAGCCAGGAGCCAGGTGCTTTTTCCTGGTCTCCCATGGGGTGCAGGGCCCAAGCACCTGGGCCATCCTCCACTGCACTCCCTGGCCATAGCAGAGAGCTGGCCTGGAAGAGGGGCAACCGGGACAGAATCCGGCGCCCCAACCGGGACTCGAACCCGGTGTGCCGGCGCCGCAAGGTGGAGGATTAGCCTATTGAGCCACGGCGCCGGCTTGCTCCACTTCTGATCAAGCTCTCTGCTATGGCCTGGGGAAGCAATAGAAGATGGTCCAAGTCCTTGGGCCCCTGCATCCATGTGGGAGACTCAAAGAAGCTCTTGGCTCCAGATTGGCGCAGCTCCAGCCATTGCAGCCATCTAGGGAGTAAACCAGCAGATGGAAGACCTCTCTCTCTCTCTCTCTGTCTCTGCCTCTGCCTCTCTCTAATTCTGTCTTTCAAATAAATAAATCTTTAAAAAAAATCTAACAATCTCATGAATGCCTTCCACAACCAGAAGAAGGTAACACCCCCGTATGGGATGCTGGCACTGCAGGCGGCGGCTTTACCTGCTATGCCACAGCACCGGCCCCGAGATTGTTGGATTCTGTCATTTGATTATGCAGTAGCGTTCTTGCCCAAGGCCACCTACAGCTTGGCCTGTTTGTCCGAGTTGCCCTGGCTCAGTCCCCAGAGCCTTGTCTCAGGCCTGGGCTGCAGGGACTTGCCCAAGCCTATACTCCTGTGCCAAAGAACTGCACGGAAGACCAGATTTCACTTGACTTTATTTTTTATTTATTTATTTATTGACAGGCAGAGTGGACAGTGAGAGAGAGAGACAGAGAGAAAGGTCTTCCTTTTGCCGTTGGTTCACCCTGCAATGGCCACCGTGGCAGGCGTGCTGCAGCCAGCGCATCGCACTGATCCGAAGCCAGAAGCCAGGTGCTTCTCCTGGTCTCCCATGCAGGTGCAGGGCCCGAGCACTTGGGCCATCCTCCACTGCACTCCCGGGCCACAGCAGAGAGCTGGCCTGGAAGAGGGGCAACCGGGACAGAATCCGGCGCCCTGACCGGGACTAGAACCCAGTGTGCCAGCGCCGCTAGGCGGAGGATTAGCCTAGTGAGCCGCGGCGCCGGCCTCACTTGACTTTAAAGAACAAGGTCCCTTAAAAATGTTTGAGACCAAGACTGCACCTTCCGCAGAGCCATGTCCAGGGTTGCCAGGGAGCCCTGGTGTCCAAAAGCAGACTGTGTCTGAACGGTGCGCCAGCATCCCCGACATGCGAGCCTCCAGGCTGGAGGTCAGGTCTCCATTCTAGTGTCTGCAGCCCCCAGACAGCAGCAGGCCCATTCCTAGTGTTTCCCAACTCATGGGGTTGGGAATAAGGCCCAGGACCCTGCACTTTAAACTTCCCGGTCATTCCCATGACTCAGGGCACAGGCAGACCACCTATGGGAAACAGGACTGCCGCTCTCAAAGATCCTGGCAGCAGCCTCGAGGCGCCTGCTCTGTTTTTTTTTTTTTTTTCCTTAACTTTTTATCTATTTGAGAGGCAGAGACCGAGAGAGACACAGCCGTGGAGATCTTTCATCTGCTGGTTCTCCCATCAAATGCCAGCGACAGCCAGGCTGGGCCAGGCCAGATCCAAGAGCCAAGAATTCCATCTGGGTCTCTCACGTGGGAGGCAGGGACCCAGGGACTTGAGCCATCATGGCTGCCTCCCAAGATGTGCATTAGCGGGAAGCTGGCACTGGGAGTGGAGCTGGGACCCAAACCCAGGCACTCTGATGGCAGCTTAGCCGCTGTGCCAAGTGCCTGCCCCTGGTGTTCTGTTGCCTTCTCTCCTCTTCTCTCTCTCTGTCTCTCTCTCTTTCTCTCTCCCTCTCCCTTGCCTGGTGATCCCACAGAGATAAAGCTGGGTGACCTCCCTTCCCCCCACTAAAACGGATGTTTTCCTACTCGATTTTAACTGGCTGTCTTCAGACCACTTATCTAAACAAAGATCAAGGCTTCTGGGAGTGGGGTGGGGAAGAGTTTATCTGTGATCTGTGTGTTCCAACAAACAAAGCACCATGAGTGTCTTCCATTAGAATCCCAGCCACCGACCCCTGGCCCGCAGTCACAAGTATTCCGACCTGCACAAATATTTATTCATTCCTTGCCAGTGCCTGACATGGAATTGTATGGAAACTTCGGTGTGGCCTGCAAGTATCTGTAGGAGGAAAAACAGGAGAGTTAAATTCCCCCCTTTCCTCCCTCTGGCCCCAATCCCTACTTAACAACAAAAATGCCAGTGTCTAAGCTCTAAAAGAAATCGCTGTTCTTAGAGAGAAAGTTCTCTTTGTTGAGTGGTGGGAGAGGCAAATCACCAGCAGGTTCGCAGACAACTAGAACTATTGGTGATGTTACAAAGGCCTGCAGTGATGTCATGTTGGTTCCACGCGGCAGAAAAGAAACACAAAGAGGTCATCCTGGTCTGCCTTCTGATAGCCACGTTCCTGCAGCCTGGATGGCCCGCTGTTCAGTTCAGCTCTGACACCTGATAAAAGCACAGCTCAAGTTCAAAGTTCAAGGACAAGTCCCCAACAAGGCTGCCCTCCCTTCAGACACTGGCCATATGTGAGGTCCCCAGGCCGCCCGCCCATCTGTCTGACTTGCCTCAAAGTCTCCGTGCCCCCTCCCTTCCTGTTTGATTTTCTAGAACAATTCTGTTTTATTAAGAGGAGCAGCTCAGGGCCAAAATGAAGAGGCCCGTCAGGCAGGGTTGGCAGGCGTGGGGTCAGGTGGGGACCAGGAGTTCCCACACCCCTCCAGCTGTACCATGCTCAGGACATCACCAGGTTCACCAGGCCTGAAGCTTCCCTGAGCCTTGCTTTATGTTGCTGTAACAAAACATCTGAGACCAGGTGGTCTACAGGGAAGAGACATTTGATTTGGCTTGCAGTTTGGGGGACTGAAAAGTTCCAGCTGCGGTGGCTGCGTGTGGCGAGGGCTCCATGCTGCAGCATTACGGGGCAGACGGCATCCCGTGGTGGGAGCTCCTGCAGGAGTGGCCCATAGTGCATGCAGCAGCCATGCGACCCGTAGGAGGACCTTACGTCATAGCCATACCCTACCAAGGTAGCCAGTTTTGTCTCACAAGACCTGACCCACTCCCATATCGATGGGAATGAATCCCTCCCAAGGGTGGTGCCCTCATGACCTGATTACCCCCCACCTCTTAAACCCCGCACCTACTGGTGTCATTGCAGTGGGGGCCAAGCTTCCAGCACATGGAGCTTTGGTGGGGGGGGAGCGGGGAGGGGCAGTAAACTACATCCAAACCATAGCATTAGGGCATCATTGCTATGCACAGGTGATTAAATCATCGGCTGCCTGATTTGTTCCACCTCCATCCACCTCCCCTTCCCAGAATTCAAGTTCCAGCTCTCTCTAATCAAGTGCTTGGCATGCCTAGTGACCAGCTCCCCTCCTGGAGCTGTCTAGGAGCCCATCCCAGGCTATCCAGGGTCCTCGTTTGCACAAGACACTGCCAGGGTTTTCTATGCTGTGTGCCAGGGACAGGGCCAAAGAGCATATCTGCTCTATCGACTCTTTGTTGTTTTGCTCGCCTGTGTCTGCCTGGCCTGGAGGGAAAGTTGTTTTTAGGAATCTCTGCTTTTTTAGTGACCACTGATTCCAAGCTGGAGTTTGGAATCTCCGAACTTCCTCTTGCAGAGGAAGACTTGGGTTGCTAGCCTGGAGAGGGCATTTGGGAGGAAGCTGCTTTTGGGGGAAACACAGGCAGAATGAGGTTGGGCAGGGAACATTTCAGAAGGCAGGAGGGCCGTATATCATTCTAACCTAGGGCACCTGAACAGGTGAGAGGGACCAGGGCCAGTGTGGCCCCCTGCACCCAGCTGGCAGGAGAGCAAAGAGAGGGATGGGGGTTTGGAAGAGGCCCCTCCCTTCTTCCCCATGGACATGGATGCAGGTGGAACTCAGGCATGGGGCCACACCTAACAGCAGTAGAAAATGCTGTCTGGCCCTGTGTCCGAGAGGTGGAAGAAGATGTGGGATTCTAATGAACACTCGGCATCCTCCTCCATGCTTCCTTGAACCTTCACATCCTCACTCTATGGAATATTCCTCCCCCGGACAGCCTCGTGCCTCACTCCCAAGGGTTCCTTCAGCTTTCTGCTTAGTGGATGCCTTAATGCCAAGATAAGCTTATCAATGCAATAGTGAGCCCACTCCCACCGAACATTGAATGGTAACTTAGGGTTCTCCAGGGAAACAGACCAAGAGGCTATGTCTTTGTCAGCAAGGAGGTGGCTTATGGGAATTGGCTAAGAAGACCCATGATATGCTGTCTGCACACTTTAGTTGGAGTCCGAGCTGAGCCTCAGGTGAGCCGGTGGAGCAAGTCCCAGGCCAGGGCCAGTGGCTGGAGGACCAGGAAGAGTTGCTGCTCTCAGTCCTGCAGTCCAAAGGCCTGAGGTCCGGGAGCACTGGTGTCCCAGGGGAGAAGATGGAGGCCCCCACTCAACCAGAGAAAACCTGTCCTTCCTCTGTCTTGTCTTTCTATTGGAACAGATTTGATGATGCAAAGATCTTGCTTAGTTTGCCAATTCAAGTGCTATTCTTTGGCTAGATATGTGGGCCTCTCTTAGCCCACTCAAGTTAACACATACATTGGCCATCACAGGGCTCTTGATTGCACACAGAAATAGACTTTTATTAACTTAGAAAAATCAATATCACGGTGTCAGGGAACTCAGTCAACAAGCCTAGAAAAACAAATGCAGATGGGAGGCGCTCAGTCTGGTCATGGTCCATGGAGACGTCACCCTGGACACTGGCTGCCGTGCCACCGTTCTTGTGTTGCCATTACTCAAGTTCTGCGTGTGTGGTTGGGGAGGAATTGTGTTTCATTGGTTTTTGATGACATCATAGCCTCTCTGCAGGGGGACAGAGAGGGGAGCAGTCATTCCCACTTACCTAGGAATTCCCCACCATGGGAAGTGTCCCTCGAAGCTGAGTGCTCGATAAATATCCATGACAGCGGAGTGTGGAATTCTAGGTTTATGGCATGACTTCAATGAAATTAGTTTTTAGTGAATATTTTTATTGTTTGCTATTGATCTACTTTGCATTCCATTGTAGAGAATGTTCATTTTAATCTCTTGGTAGCTTCTAAGAATTTCTTGTATATATTTGGTATACTAATTTTACCAGATGTGGGTGGCTAGGTAGGAATTTATAAAGATACTTCAAAAAACTCATGGGAAAATGTAATTAAAGATAAATTCATTTTGGTGCAAATTTTGAAATCTATGCAGTTTCTTTCACAATGTATGTTTTCCATGAACTTTCTGAAGACCCTTGTTTGTTTTGTTCAGCACTCATGCCTCTAAAAGATATTTTTGTCTGTCTCCAGTTCAAGAAAATATCCATTATGTTTGCTAATATTACTTTTCCCTTCTTTCTGTCTTCAGAAATCCCTATCAGAAATATGTTGGGTGGTAGGTAGTGGTCCAGATGCCCACATCCCATATGGGAGGACCTGAGTTTGACACCTGGCTCCTGCCCCCTGCCAATGAAGGTGTTAGTGGGCAGTGGTGATGGCTCAAGTGGTGAGGTCCTGCTACCCATGAGGGGACCTGAATGGAGTTCCCAGCTTCCAAAACTCCTGGTTTTGGCTTAGTCCCAGACACTGTAGGCGTTGGGGAGTGAATCAGCAAGCAGAGTGCACGCTTACCCTCTTTCCCTCTCTCTCAAATGTATACAATGTTTTTAAAAATATGCCAGACCTTGTATTCTGTCTTCCATATCTCGTTACAGAGTGTTGTATTTTTTGGCCATTTGAGTCTGTGCTATATATGAAGGGTTCTCTTTATTTTGTCCCCAGAAACCTTATGTTTAATGAATACAGATTTCCTAATTACAGCTTTAGGAACATAGTGATTGTTCCCACCGTATCCACCCTCTCACCCACACTCCCATTCCTCTCCTCCTCCCTCTTATTCCCATTCTTTTTTACTAAGATCTATTTTCAATTAACTTTATACACATATGATTAACTCTATGCTAAGTAGAGTTCAACAAATAGCATGAAAAAAAAAACTACCTCAACAACTGAGATGAGGGCTGTTCAATATCATTACTTCTCAAAGTGTCAATTTCACTTCCATGGATGACCTCTTAGGCACTCTAGTAGTTATGGGTCAGGGAGAACATCTGGTATTTGTCCTTTGAGGACTGGCTTATTTCACTAAGTATGATATTTTCCAGTTTCATCCATTTTGTTGCAAATGAGTGGATTTTGTGGTTTTTTTAACTGCTATGTAGTATTCCATGGTGTACATATCCCATAATTTCTTGATCCAGTCTTCAGTAGATGGGCATTAGGTTTTATTCCATATCTTGCTATTGTGAATTGAACTACGATAAATACGAAGGTACAGATAACTCTTTCATATGCTGATTTAATTTCCCTTGGGTAAATTCGCAGGAGTGGGATGACTGGGTCAAATGGTAGGTCTATATTCAGATTTCTAAGGTATCTCCATATTGTCTTCCACAGTGGCTGTACCAGTTTACATTCCCACCAACAGTGGATTAGGGGACCTTTTTCCCTACATCCTCGCCAGCATTTGTTGTTTGTTGATTTCTGTATGAAAGCCATTCTAACTGTGGTTTTGATTTGCATTTCCCTGACGGCTAGTGATGCTGAGCATTTTTTCATTTGTCTGTTGGCCATTTGGATTTCCTCTTTTGAAAAATGACTGTTTAAGTCCTTTACCCATCTCTTAACTGGGTTGTCTTTTATTGTTGGCGAGTGTCTTGATATCTTTCTATATTCTGGTTATTAATCCTTTATCAGTTGCATAGTTTGCAAATAATTTCTCCCATTCTGTCCGTTGCCTCTTCACTTTGCTGAGTGTTTCTTTTGCAGTATAGAAGCTTCTCAATTTGATGTGATCCCATTTTTCAATTTTGGCATTGATTGCCTGTGCTTCTGGGATCTTTTCCAAGAACTCTTTGCCTATGCCAATGTCTTGCAGGGTTTCCCCAATGTTATGAAGAGGTTTCTTTAAATATATTGTCCAATTCTTTAATTCTCTCTTCAGTTGTGTCTAATATATTTGCTCAGCTGTTTCATTTTTATTTTCAATGATTCACCTTTATAAGCTTCTATGTGGTATTCTTCCACATCTTCTTGTTCTTTTTCAAGCCCCTTTTTTATAGTATACTTGCATTAGGGTTTCCAGTCCTCCTCTTCTCTCTCCCCTTTTTTGGACATTCTTTCTAGCCTCAGCAGTGACGCTGACCCGCAGTCCCTGGGGGCCCCTGTCTCCTCTGTCTTGCACGCCAGCTCTCCTCTTGACCCTGTTTCTTTATGCAGCTGATTCTGGCTGAGGTATCATTTCCAGCTAGAAGTTTCTGTCTCTTCTTGTGTTGGAGGTTGATTGGTTGGGTGGTTGTTCTGAGTCCTCTGTGCCCAGCACTTTGACAATTCCTCCCCCCACCCCACCCCCCACCCAGCATTGAATTTGCTTCTCCTGGTACCTGAATTTACAGTGAGGCGAGGCAGGCAGGAAAGAAGAGGGAGTAAGTTCAGAGTTAGTAACCACCTCAAAAAGTTGGCCTTTCCTCCTATTGCAGGTCACTGGCCTGAGTTGGTATCATTTGTCTCTTTTTCTTACAAGATCATGAAATCGGCCTGCTGTCTCCTGATTCAGGGCCAGGAAGTCCAGGAGTACAAAGACAAAATTCTAGTCCAAACAGGCGTTCAGTATCGGGTAACTTACCGGCACGGTGCTGTCTTGAGCAGTGCAACCACATTTGGGTCAGTGATAGGCTGCATATATGATGATGGCCCCATTAGATCACAACAGCTGAAAAATTCCTGTTGTTGAGTGATGTCCTGGCCATGGTGATGTCATAGAGCAAAGCATGGCGTGTTTATGATGATGCTCATGGAAACACATGCAACACCAGTCATAAAGATACCACACACAATTCTGTGTGGTGCAGAAGACGTGGTGATAACACAGCAGTAACTACGTTCCTACTGGTAGTTTCTGTATATACTGTGCTCATTAGCATCAGCCTTGTGACACCAGCAGCAGCTCGGTGCCTCTGGCATCCACTGTAGCTCCTGTTTGCATCGTTTGCTCTTGATTCAGGCTTGTGTTGCTTTGTCCATCAGGAGCCCATAGCACACTGCAGTGTGCACACAGTGACAAAGTCACCTCATGACCCATTTCTCAGAAGCAATCCCCGCCATTAAGCAGTGTGGGATTCAGAAGGACAAAGGCAGTGTGCAAATGGCCTGGGCTTCTGTACCCATAGAAGTCTGCGTTCAGTGAAGGACCTTTCTCCTAAGTCTTCTCCCTAACCTTCATCTCCCCCTCTCTGGAACGTTCCAGCCCCACTATGATTAAATATTAATATGAAAAGAAAGGTTAATCCTTTGGAATCGCAGCTCTGAACAATCATTCTGTGGCTCTGAAACTTTCAAAGGCTCACTGTGCCCCTCTGGTCGGAAGCCCACATCATTGTGATTGGCAGTCGAGGCCATTCGTTTCTCCCACTTTTTCTTGCTCGACTTCTCTTTACATACAAGGGTGCTTTATCAACTGCATGGAAAGATAGAATTAATCAGCCTAAGTTTATTTGGGTTCAAAATTTATTTTTAAGTCCATGTGTGGCTTTTTTATGTCACTCATTTTTCATGAGCTTTTTGAAGACCCATGATAGGCAGGGATTTCAAAGTTTGGGGCACAAAAGTAAACTTTTAATTCCATTTGGCATGATTCCCTGGTTCCCTGAAGTCCATTCCAACAGGACCACTCTCTTCTCTTGCTCCCACCCTGCACTGCCCCTTCTCAACTCCCAGTGTTGTCCAGGGCCCTTGCACAGAGCATTCAGACTGGTCAGTGTTGGGGTCACTCATACACGTGTCTCCCACTCCCACTTCCTCAAGGTTTCAGGATGGAATCCACATCTGACTTAGCTTCCTGATCTGGCAGTGCCAACAAAAGGCACAGAACGGCTGCCCCCATGGGCCTCCAGGGCTCAGCCTCTCGCTGGGGATCAGACTAAGCCAAGCGGGTGGCACCTGTATCACATGGGGTGGGTGCAATGGTCCCCTCTGTCCTCGGTTGCAATATTCAATGGAAAACCCCAGGAATATACAAGTCACGTGTTTGAAAACTGCTGTCACAGAATATTGTTACACTTGTCCAATTTTCTTGTTATTGACCTCTTACTGTGCCTGGTGAACTCAGCTTTGCCAAAGGTAAGGATGTATAGAGAAACACATAGTGTAGTGGGGGTCTTGGTGCAATGTGTGGTCTCAGGCAGCCACTGGGGGTCCTGGAGCATATTCCCCGTGGATAAGGGGAGACACTGACTGTAGGCGTCAGCAAATTCTGGGACTGCTGGTTCAGGGTCCTGGCTTGTAGTGCAGAAGGGCTCAGCCCTGGCTGTGAGGGTGGCACCCACACGTGTGCATGCCTCCCGTGTGGGGTTTCCCCTCCCCCACTCCCAGGCCCCCCTGGATAGGCCTTATGCCACTCCTTCAAGATGTTTCCTGGCCTGGCAGCTCCTGCCCACGCCTCTGGGCTGCTTCAGGTGGCCTCTGTTTGATATACAGCAGATCCTGCCTGCCACAGTCCTCTGTAAACATCAGTTCAAAGTCGCCAAGGCCAAGGCCATCTGGGCTTATCCTTCCCCAGGCCTTGCACATGGTGGGGCTCACAGCCCACACCTCTGGGGCTTCGAGGTGCCAGCCCAGGTCAGCGGCGCGCTCACTGCTGACTGCCGAGTGGAAAACGGAGTATAAAGTGCTCCAGCCAATAACCTGGAATCCGGAGAGCCTTTGAGAGACCACGTGTGTCCGACAGGGCTGTCCTGCACCTCCTACGACGCCCAGCCCTTGGTGAACTCCCCGCGTGTGTTTTTAAAGGAGTTAACGTGTGCGTCTTGAATTTCCTCGGACAGATTACAACAGCAGTGAGCTGAAAACAGCCTGCAGGAAGCATGAGCTGTATGTGAGCTTCCAAGACCTGGGGTGGCAGGTGAGTACTAGCCGCGGCCATCATGCAGAACCTCCCAGGTGAGGGCTGTGATGTTTCCATCCGTCCCAGCCGTCCCAGGGGCCCAGGCTCCTGGTGCACTGAGCGTCCACTGACACCTTCTGGGCTTCCCAAGCTCTGTGATCCTTGAAAACCAATGCTCGCATTTCCCAGGACTCTTACCTCATTCATTCAAAGCCCACAGGACTTATGTTTATGTGGGCGTTTGCACAAATTTTAATAGTTTTGAGATAATGATGTAATAGTTAGCGTCTCCAGCGGCCATCAGTTGCCTCACCCAAACCATGCAGAAGAGCACAGAGGTTTTGCCCCACATGGCAGAGCCACCGCTAGTCTGTAAGCAGCAAATTAATTACAGGTGATGAGAGGTAGTAGTTTCTGTAGGCAAGTGGCAATACTCTGACAGGGGCACCCTGGGCTCCTGGAGGTCCTTTGGGTCCAGGCACCTGCGGGCTCCCAGGCCTAACGTGCAGGTAGCAGCTGAGGCTGTGTGGGCCCAGGAAAGGAGCAAGGGCTCCTGAGGCAGACTGACCAGGTCCACACAACTTTGCCACTTGCCTGTGAACTTGGGAAAATCTTCCCAAGCCTCCCTACGTGTCCACCACAAATTCTCACAGGGCTACAGAGCACAGAGGGTGTACGGAGGTGGGTCTATTCATCTTTTGTTGCTTCCTTGTTATCAAGGACTGGATCATCGCACCCAAGGGCTATGCTGCCAATTACTGTGACGGAGAGTGCTCCTTCCCCCTCAACGCACACATGAACGCAACCAACCACGCCATCGTGCAGACCCTGGTGAGCGTGCCCACGTGCCACTTTGCAAATGGGACCAAACCCAGACCAGGAGCCTTTCCTAAACGGTGCTCTTCCTGCTGCTGTTTCCTAACAGGTGCACCTTATGAATCCCGAGTATGTCCCCAAACCGTGCTGTGCTCCAACTAAACTCAACGCCATCTCAGTTCTCTACTTTGACGACAACTCCAATGTCATCTTGAAGAAGTACAGGAATATGGTTGTAAGAGCTTGCGGATGCCACTAGCTCACAGCCGTCTGCTGGGGACACGAAGTCCACTCTGGATTCCTGGGTGACAACTGCCTTACAAAGCATTCAGAACCACAGTGGAAGTGAGATAACTCTGAAACCCATCTCATGCTGGTGCCTTACTGCCCCACGGAAGGCTTGAAAGGACCTCACTGGTTTCGTACATAACGTGAATAGTCGAATGTTTCACAGGTTGAGGTCTGGCGACTGCAGAGACAGAACTTTGAAGAGCTCCCTGCCCCCGCAGCCCCCCAGAGTTAGCTGGAGCTCAGGCTGTTTGTGATGTTAGTGGGTAAGTAGGGAAAGCAACGTCGGGGAGAGTGAAAGCATCCTTGTCTCTGGTGTCAGCGGCTCAGTAGCATCTATCACAGGTTGGTTATGCAGGATGATGCAGGTTTTGCTCCCAGGAGGGTCAGTTCCCATGGGAGAAACAGCCCCACCTGTAGCCAGGTGCCTTTTGTCTCAGTCATGGCTGTTACATGGTTTGTGCTGTAGTTTGTATGAAAACAGACTTGACTTCAGCCAGAGCCCACCCCATCATTTCCACACCTCCACCCTCTCCCGCCTGTATTCTCAGAGACAGAGTACGCAGAGGTGAGGCGCGGCGCACTCACCGTGGCCCTCGCCTTAGCAAGCAGCTCTGCACCCCCTCTACATTGGCCTGCTACCTTCAGGAACGTCGGCTCTGAGCGCTGGTGCGTTAACGTGGTTCTGTGCCTGTTCCTGTACAGCCCATCAATGCTGTAGTTAGAACCGCTAAAGGAGACATCGAGAAGGGGCGCCTGGCCGTTAGGAAAGGGTTGGGGGTGCTGAGTGTGCTGTTTATAAACTGAAATCTGAAATCAGTTTCCTCTGGTAGAAAGCTAAGGCTCAGATTAAATCTTAGAATATTTTTAAAGATGTCTTTTTCACAATTCATGTACTGGGAAATCAATTTCATACTAAACTGATTAAATAATACATTTATAATCTATAGTTCTTTGCACTTACAGCTTTTTTTGTAAATAGGAACTATAATTTATTGTCTATTTTATATCCCTTTTGCTGTAACATGTAAGGAAAAGACTGGGCTTTGTTTTTTTTTAAAAAGTTTATTTAGAAAGTATAGTGTAAACAAATTGTACCACTTTGATTTTTCTTCCAATACAAGACTCATGATGCAAAGCCGAAGCCTTACCCGAGGCCTGGGCTTCTGGAGAAGGTTGGGTTTTTCAAGAGTATCTGTGAACCACACGTGATCAATAAAGATTCCCTGTAAGGCAGGGGCCGGCTCGAGATGCGGCTGTCCCCTGCCACGGCACACGGCGCCGGCGGCTGCTCTGTGGAGGCGGGCAGAGGGCACGGGCCACAGAGTGGCTCTTCCGAGAATGACTCGCTGGTAAAGGACAGGACAGGTCTGTATCTCACGGGAGCTCAGTCCTATGGCTGCTCACTTCCAGGGGGCAGGGAGGCGGCGGTGGGGGTGGTGACAGTTTAACGGCAGGATGACACCAGACCCAGGACACTAGCATCCATGACTGTGCACACCTGGGACCAGAACAGGCTGCCGGCTTCAGTCTTTGGTCTTGAGGTCAAAGGAATCCCCTCCTTCATCCGTCAGCCACCTCGTAGGAGGGAGGCAGGTACTGCAAGCCTCCGGGTCTCCCTGGGGGCCTAGGACCTAGGAAAGCAGCCATAGGACCAGACCCTCCCCGGGAGTTAACAGTTGGGACGGCGCCGCGCGGGACTGCCCGCGTGCACGCTTCTACGGAAGGCAGCCACTCTCAAGGCTCTCACGGTGACGTCGTCAACTCCTGAGCCCTTTTGGCCCCTGAGGAAGAGACGGGAGCATCCTGGAATGATACTAATGGACCAGACGGGTAGGAACGCATCGGGGGCATCACGGCGTTGGAACCCGCACCCTCAGGCACGTGTCAGGAGGACCCCTGCTTTCGCTCTGGCTAACCTCTTGTGGGGGGAGAGGTGTGGCACAGAAAATCCACTGGCAGCCACGGAGGTGTCTTCTGGGCGCGTGGGTTCTTCTTTCTCCCTCCGCTCCCGGCCTGACCACGTTTGTTAGTAAGTCGACGTCAATGGACGGTGACACTCGGATCAGCGGTCGCAGGCAGTCCCAGACACCGTGCTTTGGGGGATGCTTGCTTGCCACAGAATCACCCAGGAGCCGAAAACAGTCCAGTTATTTGCTTTTTCTCAATTCATTTTAGCCTCAAAGGATACGGTTTAATTTCATCAAGAGAAAGTTAGAAGGGGGTGTGTCGCCACTGACAGCAGCGAGTGTGCACAGTGACCCCGGGTTACACGGAGAAGGTGCCACACGGCCCGCGAACTTGGCCGTGACTCCCGGAGGCCGGCGCCTGCCCGCGGGGCTCCTAGAGCTCGTCTCTCGCCTGGCGCAGGACGAAGCCGTGCAGAGAGTCCAGGTCCCGGCCGCCGCTGTGCTCGCTCACTTGTTTTCCTCCCCGGAAAAGCAGCAACGTGGGGTAGCCTCGCACCTTCACGAAAAAGAAGAAAGGTCTGAAAACCCGTGCTCCCCATCGCTCTCTCACACGCTGCTCCTGCAGTTTAGGGGCTGGGAAACTCGGCGGCTCGTTTGCAAAGATGTACAGAGCATTGAAAAAAGACCGGAGAGTTCAGCAGGCAAAACCTCGGGGCTGCACGGTCGACTGAAGATCAGTACGGGAGGGATGGCGCTAGCCTCTCTCCATCTTTAAGGTGCATGGGAGAGGCAGGGGGCGGGGGCGGGGGCTCTGCACTCCTGCCCAGCGCCCTGGCCCAGCCCCACCGTGAGCTGCAGCAAGACTCTCACAGCGTGCACCAGGCAGGTGCAGCTCGCTTCCTTGGGCCTACTAACCCGACAGGCATCTACTAGTAAGTGAACCGCGTCTGTGTTACCTCCACCCTCCCTCCAGCGAGGGCATCAGCTCTAACAGGGCAGGGCGGGGGTGGGGGGATGCCATTTTTCCTCCAAGGGCCGTCTGGGTATTTATAACAGTCACAGACCATACGAAATCATCAACTTCTTAAACAATGAGCCTGCTACTTGCGACGCCTTGTATGTGACCTTACACAGCCCGTGGGCCAGGCATCACCGCCCCCCTCCCCACCTCGTGGCTCTACCACCTGCAAATCATCCCGGCCGTTAGACCAGGAAGACAGCTCGGCCCGTTCCGAGGGAAGTTTCTAAGTGTGTCTCTGCAGCGCAGCAGAGGGCAAGCCTCGAGAGCGCCCCCGGAGACTCAGGAGGAGGGTGGGCCCTCGGGGGAACCCTGCGTGTGTGCGCCCGCGTCTACTCACCGCATGCCTGCTGCAGATCTCCCGCTCAGCGGTACAGTCCACCTTGGCGATCTTGACCTCCGCCAGACCAGGGAACTCCTTCTTGGAGAGCTCCTCCCAGGTGGGAGCTAGGTTCTTGCAGTGGCCGCACCTAGAGAGAGAGCAGGGACAGCTCCGCTGGGGTCGCCGGTGCGGTCGTGCACCCACGCACCCACATGGCACTGCCCAGCTGCTCCGAGACGGCCTGCAGCGGTCACCAGGTTCCCGCTGTGCGCGTGCTCACTCCACCACCTCCCGCCCCAAGTCCATTTCCAGGTCACCTAGAGAAGCAAGCAAGGTCTGGGTTCTGAGCTGCTTTCGTCTGGTGAACAGAGCTCACTGGCTCCTGCATGCACCGGGAGCAGGAGAGGGAACAGATGTCCTAGCCCGCCGGCTTTCGGGCGCAGCGCGAGCTCAGGGCTTCCGTCTCGTGCGTTTCACACCTGCCCCCTGGCCCCCCTTTCTGATCCCTTCCCTCCGCGTGGACGGCTTCTCTCCTGTCTTCTTTCTTTATGCTTGATTGGTACTCATGTAGCTTTAGGGCTTGTGAAACCAAAAAATTAAGACTGCAAACTGGGGCTGGTGCCGGGTTCTAGTCCCGGTTGCCCCTCTTCCAGTCCAGCTCTCTGCTGTGGCCTAGGAAGGCATTGGAGGATGGCCCAAGTGCTTGGGCCCTGCACCGATCTGGCTTCAGATCGGTGTAGCTCTGGCCTTAGCGACCATTTGGGGGAGGGGAACCAATGAAGGAAGACCTTTCCGTTTCTCTCAAAAAAAAAAAAAAAAAAAAAAAAAAGGATTGCACACTGCACGGCTCATTTGAGTCACTGTTCTCGGTTGTTGCGGCTTCTCACGGATACCCAGCCTGAACTAAGCTCAAGGCCTACAGTGATGCGTAACCTCGGCCCGTCTACACAAGGAGGACCATTCCCCTCAATGCCCTGTGTGTCCAAATGGACCTGCTGTCTTCCCACCAGCAGCCGGTCTGGGTCTCGGACCTGCACCGTCCATTCATGCTCCCAGGACCACGTGGTGGGAGGGATCGAGCACTGGGTCACGTACCGAGTGGCTCCCAGAGAAAGCTGAGCTCCGCTGGCCTGCTCTGCACCACTGCTGAACGGACCCGGAAGAGCTAAGCTCTAGCCTGATGTGCGTGGCTCTCCCCAACAAAGATTTGGAGAAAGTACAAACGTGTGTCTGACTGTCGTACTTCACTGCTATGTGCGTTCTCTCCAAAGCAGAAGGGGCTTTAAAATAACCCCTCTACACGTAATTGCGAACGAGGCCCCCGAACCTCAACGCGCCTGCATCCGAGGGCGGAACGAAGCGCATGACCCCCGTGTTAAGTGGACCACCCGCCCGCACTGAGCCCGCAGCGTTAGGCCAATGATCGGGGAAAAGGACGTGACAGCACCGCACCAGGCGGCCACTTACCACGGAGCGTAGAACTTGACGAAGGTTATTCCCTGCGCGACGGTGTCGTCGAAGTTCTTCTCTGTGAGTGCCAGCACCATGTCCTTCGTGGGGGGAGAGAGCCACGGTTTCTAACACGTCACTCAAGCAGGGCAAGGCCGGCTGTTTTTCTTAAATGCCGTCTTATACGTGCTCCAGGTTCACACACACGTACCCACACAAGCTCCACCCCGGGGCAAGGAGGCCAGCAGGCTGAGGGGCCCGAGCCCAGGAGAGGCCCGAGCCGGGCGCTGCACAGACACTGTCTCAGGAAAGACGTGCCAGACTGGAAGCTCCCGGGGGGACGCTCAGCCGCTCTGCCCGGCAGCCAGGACAGGTTCAGCCCCGTCCTCTGGAGCCCGGTGGTGTAGACATCACTCCGTGCTAGCGTCTGCGGCGCCCAGGCTTGTAGCCTCCAACCCCGAGATGGGTGAAACCACCACCCCCCTCTCAGCTCTGCCTGGGCCCCTCCTTCACCCGAAACTTTTATCTTCTCTCTGCTACAAAAAGCACAGGTAATGCTGGGTGTTTTTACTTAGAACGGGCTTTCGACTTTTATGCTCAAGGGAAACGTGAACTATGTCCCCCTAAGCTCTGGCTGGGGAATTCCTGGGAAAGGTGCTCCCGAACACGACTGCTTCAAAAAAGTGATCCTGGGAGCTGGTGCTGTGGTGTAGCCAATAAAGCCTCTGCCTGCAGTGCCAGCATCCCATACGGGCACCAGTTCAAGCCCCGGCTGCTCCACTTCCAATCTAGCTCTCTGCTGTGGCCTGGGATAGCAGGAGAAGATGGCCCAAGTGCTTGGGCCCCTACACCCATGGGGGAGACCTGGAAGAAGCTCCTGGCTTTGGATTGGCTCAGCTCTGGCCATTGTGGCCACTTGGGGAGTGAACCAGTGGATGGAAGACCTGCCTCTGTAACTCTGCCTTTCAAATAAAAAAATAATAAAGTGATTCTGCCCTATAGCTCTCTACAGCGTTATATCGATGTGTGGTCCTCTCACATGAGAATAAGAACAAGACGACTTGGCCCGGGGCTAGCACTGGGGCACACGTCTGGGGGTCCCCAGGAGCCACTGGGGAACACTACCCTCTTTCCCGAATGTGGAGACCTACAGTAGAAACAGGCACGGCTGTGTGATGCAACCACCTGTGCTGTTCAATTACGCCCAGGACAGCCTTTCTACCCACCGTGACACACACCCCCTGTAACGTGTGTGCTCAGAACGACTACAGCATCCTAAACCCAAACACCCTGACCGCCCCCGGCCTGCGCGTCCAGCGAAGATTGGGCGGTGGAGGGGGCGAGGAGGCCCCAGGAGGAGGGAACACGTTAGGGTTCAAAGCTCACTGCTCTCACACCCTCCCCCCACCACCGAGGAACAAGGGCCCCTGCCCCTTCCTTTGCCCTCAGTGTCCCTCTGGGCCCCCGGAAAGGACTCTGTGCTGAGAAGTGAAGTAGTGAGTTTTGTGCTTCAAATGGAACTCAAGGGTAAGTTTATGTTGGTGCAAAGAACCACATGTGAACTCCATGTGTGGCTTTTTCATTAGGCATTATTTTCCATGAACGTTTGGAAGACCTCTTGTATGCTAACAGGCCTTCTGGGCCTGGATTTCCTGGGGAAGCGCTTGTCCACCCACCCATCCCACCCCCTACCCCTGAATAGCCTTGCCTGTACCCACGGCCTCCACAGGGATCGGTGCAGAGCTCCTGGACGCCTTTAGTGCCCGCTGATCACCACCACCAGAACACACAGCCTGGAAGACCTCGCCCCTGCCGTCCTCCCCTGCGGCCAGTGCCATCCCACCCCCGGCCAGGGATCTGAGCACCTGCCCGCTGGGGCTCCCTTCAGCTCCTGCAGAAGCCGCCTCCCACTCCACACAGCTCGGAACCCTCCAGGGCTCCTATAAACACAGCGTGGACTTCACAACCTCGAGCCCCTGGGACGCGCTGCACGGCACCCCCGCCCTGTCCCTGCCCACTCCCTCCAGCCCGGCTCGGGCCAACCCATCTCAGAGCCCTGGTGACAGGCCTCACGCAGGTGTCCCCGCCCCTGTGACACCTCCTGCAGACACGGGATGAAACTCTCGTGTGTGTTTGCTGCCCTGGATGCCTAGCACCGTGCTGACAAATGCAGTGAAGACAGACACGGGCCCACAGCCTGGCCCCACGCTGCCCTGTCTGCCACCTGTGCCTCTCGGGGGCGCTGCCGGGAAGACAGCAGCTGGGAGTCCACAGGGAATCCCCCCAAGGCCTGGATCAGAGAGGAAGGCGGCTCTAGAGACTTCAGACCACGCACACGGTCCCAGGATCCGTCTCGCCCCTGTCTCAGCAGGTCTCCCATTGAACATGCAGAGCATGGGGCAGCAGATAAAGCAAAATGCTTCCAGCCAGCCATCAGAAGGGCTCCTCACTGTCCCCCAGCTGTCATTCTGTTCCCAGTGTTGGAGGAGGAAGGGCCACACTGGGTCAGCCCAGCAGGGTAGGCACCTACCTTGTCGGCCACGGGCTCAGCGTCCAGCACGGGGGCCTCGGTGGGCTTGCTGGCCTCGGGGGCACCCGTCTCTGGTCTCTGCAGCTGCGATGCCACGTAGTCCCTCAGGGACTCCAGATCCCGCTTTCCCTTGTACTGATCGACCTGTGGAGATGCGAGACCCCGCTGAGCCAGTGCACGCCCCACCAGCTTGCTCCCGGCTGTCGGGAAAGGAGCCGCTACAATCAGCACGTCTTGGTGTGGCGTGAGGATGTGGCCACCCCTCCCCTCTGTGGTGACAGACGAGGCCTGCTGCCTGGAGGAGTCTAAGTGGGCTGAGATGGGCCAGGGGCTGTGGGCGGAGGGAGACCCCACCCAGCAACGACACAGTTACCCTAAGACTGCAAATTTGGGTTACCCTTGCAAGGACCTGAGCCACTGAAATGTTTCCAAACAGTATAACGGGGTTGGCGCCTTGGCGTAGTGGGTAAAGCCACTGCCTATGAGGCTGGCATCCCATAAGGGCGCTGGTTCTTGTCCTGGCTGCTCCACTTCTGATCCAGTTCCCTGCTGATTGCCAGGAAAGCAGTGGAAGATGGCCCAAGTGCTTGGGCCCCTGCACCCATGTGGGAGACCTGCAAGAAGCTCCTGGCTTCTGCCTGGCCTGCCCTGGCCATTGCTGCCATCTGGGGAATGACCCAGCAGATGGAAGAGTACTCTCTCGCTGTCTAACTCTTGACTTTCAAATAAATAAATATCATACTTATTTACTTATTTGAAAGGCAGAGTTACAGAGAGGCAAAGGAACAGAGAGAGGTCTTCCATCCAATGGTTCACTCTCCAAATGGCTGCAACAGCTGGAGCTGTGCTGATCTGGAGCCAGGAGCCAGGAGCTTCTTCCGGGTCTCCCACACAGGTGCAGGGGCCCAAGCACTTGGGCCGTCTTCTACTGCTTTCCCAGGCCATAGCAGAGAGCTGGATCAGAAGTGGAGCAGCTGGGTCTCGAATCGGTGCCCATATGGGATGCTGGCACTGCAGGTGGTAGCTTTATGTGCTATGCCACAGCGCCAGTTCCTATAAATAAATCCTAAAAGAAAATAAAAAACCACAACAAAAAAAACAGTGTAACATGAAAGCTTCTCTCACTGCCTGCATCTCCTCACTCTCCGAGGGAAGCCGCTTGTTCCACTGCACACGTTCCCCAAACCAGTGCCCAAACTATCAACACTGCCCGCCTGCTGCACCCCTACCCGCCCCACTTCACCCCCGCCGACGCCTCAGCCCACGGCGGATAAGGAAAGGAGAGCTTCAGGCCAGCGCTGAGAGCTGCACACCTACCTTCTTCCCGTCCCGGAACCAGAGCAAGGTGGGGTAGCCGCGGACATGGTTTCCTGAGCAGAGTTGGTAGTGCTGCGTGCAGTCCACCTGAATGCAAAGGACGACAAGGCTCCCCGGTCAGCTCTCCACGAGCCTTCTCGCAAGAATGACTGCTGGATACCTCCTCTTTTTAAAAAACCCTGATTCTGCAGTGTGTCTGCCGGCGAGCTGCACTCTGGAGAGAGACTTTTCCCAAAAGCTGCCCGAAACACACTTGAGCTGATGGAGCAGGGTGATGACAGGGTTTATCTTAACTCAGCTAAAAATGCCAACTGGTACGGCAGGAGCTGTGGCCCAGCGGGTTAAGCTGCTACCTGCAGTGCTGGCATCCCATGTGGGCACCAGTTCGAGTCCTGGCTGCTCCACT
Organism: Oryctolagus cuniculus; assembly: GCF_964237555.1. Lineage (NCBI taxonomy): Eukaryota > Metazoa > Chordata > Mammalia > Lagomorpha > Leporidae > Oryctolagus > Oryctolagus cuniculus. The sequence goes on along the minus strand of NC_091436.1, from coordinate 162,671,290 downwards.
TCCAATCCAGCTACCTGTTAATGTGCCTGAGAAAGCAGCAGAGGGTGGCTCAAGTGTTTGGGTCCCTATACCCACACGGGAGACCTGGAGGAAGCTCCTGGTTTTGGCCATTTGAGGAGCAAACCAGCAGATGGAAGATCTCTGTCTCTCCTCCTAACTCTGCCTTTCAAATAAATAAAAAAATAAATCTTAAAAAAAACAAAAGTCAATTTATAGGAAGCAACATTTTAACATGAGCAGGTTATGGCTGAAGCCAGGCAGCCTAGAGAGGCATCTGACGTGGCTGTGGGTGAGTGGGACGCACCCCAGTTCATACCCCAGCTCAGAATCCTCCTCTTAGGGTGGGTGTTCAGTGGAGCAGGTAGACACCCACAGCCCAGGTCAAAGGGCCCAGCTTTGTGCACCAGCTCTGCTTCAGAGTCCAGCTTCCTGCTCAGGACCACGCCAGGAGGCCGCAGCTGACGGCTCACCTGGGAGACCAGGACTGAATTCCCAGCTCCCAGCCTTGGCCTGGCCCAGCTCTGGCCACCATGGGCACTTGGGCTGGGAACCAGCAGAAAGGATCCTTCTGTTTCTAGAAGCGGCCATCTGGCGCGGGGCTTAGGATGCCACTGGAGAAGCGCACATCCCAGATCCCAGTGCCTGGGTCAGTGTCTGCTCTGATTCTATCCCCCTGCCAAGGGGCAGCATTGGGGGTAGCAGCTGATGACCCAAGTACCTGATTCCCTGTGATCCACGTGGGGAGACCTGGACTGAATTCCACGTTCTTGGCTTCAGCCTGGCCCAGCCCCAAGTATTGTGGATGTCTGGGGAGTGAACCAACAGATGGACTATCTCTCTCTATTGGTCTCTCTCTCTCTCTCTCTCTCTGCCTTTCAAGTAAGTAAAATGTTTTTAAAAAGGAAACTGACTCTCGTAGTTTTAAAATGAAAGGGGGGAGGGGAGCAGCAATCCATTTTAAACAGGATCCGGCACATAATAAAGGGAAAACCGTGATGATGTCAAATTAAGATTGCAATCTGGCCCTAAGTCTGTGGGCTTAATTTACCGACTGTCATGGCTCTTCAAGGTTTGCGCTTCAGTTACATCTTAGAGATTCTGCTTGCCCAACATTTCCATGAAGCTAAGTAACCTCTTTCTTTTTGATTTGCTACTGGCATTGTAATCATTGAGGCAGGACTGAGTGGATTTTCAGTATATTAGCAACATAGGGTTAAAAAAATTAAAATGACCACGGTCGGACAGCAGCCGAAGTGCTCAGCTGGAACAGGGGGCCTCTGCCTGAGGTGTGGGAAGGGAAGAGCATTTGTCAGGGCCTGAGCCAGGCGCGTGTGCCGGGACAAGGCCTCTGCGGGTCGCCTGGTCCTGGGAGGAGACCTCAAAGGGCGTGCACTGACCTTCCCGCGAAGGATCATAGTGATACAAGACTGCTGCATGATCACGTCCATGAAAATGTTCAGTACGCATAAAATCCTTACAGCTAACTGGAACCCATGACTCCGAGTGTCTAACAGGCAGCCGAGCAAACTTCACTCGTGTCAGTAAACACAGGAGGACAGTTTAGCAACACCTGCTCCGGGCCGAGCATCCTCCTGAGCGCAGGCTCTCATCCCCACGGCCAGCAGGCGGCTGACCTGGCTCAGCTCTGACCTCCAAGATGACGCTTTCAACTACCGCACAGTCACACTGACGTTCACCCCAGCAACGACTGCTCCCACACACACAGCTCTGCAACATGAACCCCGTGCATTAAAAAAGATTTTTTTAGAAAAGGAAATCCACATGGACCAGCTGTGTGTGGGGGCCAGAGGTTGGACAAGATTAAAAGTGACCGATGCAGGAGGGGGCCTAGCAGTTAAGATGCCTCCGTCCCTCATGGTGGCCCTGGGTTCCGTGCCCGGCTCTGGCCCCCAACTCCAGCTCCCTGCCAGTGCAGACCCTGGGAGGCAGCAGTGAGGCCACAAATAGCTGGGTACCTGCCACGCGCATGGGAGAGACCTGGGCTGAGCGCTGGGCTCCCAGCTATGGGCTGGCCCAGTCGGCGTGAACCACCTGAAACGGGAGGTCTCTGTCTCTCGCTGACTCTCTACTTCTGCGAGGGAGGGAAGGAAAGCAAGGGATGGCCCAGGAGCGCTCCTAGACACGGCTATGAACGCGTCCAGAAGAGCCCGTCACACAGAAGTTGCTGGACAGCTCTTCTGGCTCCTCTGCGTAAACGGGAAAAGCTGGAAGGCGCCCAGGCCAGGGAGCGCCGAGAGGGGCCCCTTCTGTGTGCCTGTGCAGAGCCCGGCGTCCTTTGGGAAAGCACTCTTGGGTGAGATCAAATGTGGATGCTCTCCCAGGACATCCAGGGAACATTCTCCAAGGCTCTGCCCCGTATCTCTGCAGAGCAGAGCTGGAGCTGCCAACTCAGGATCGGCCATCTCTTCAAAATAAGCACAGCGGCCAAGGCTGTAATTCATCTCTAGGCCATGGAAAAGCCAGCGAGCTCAAAACCAGACTGCCATCCGCGAAGGTGAAAATGAATTATCAAGGGGCACGCTCAATGGAATTAATAAATCAAGCCTCTGCGGCTGTGCACGGAGAAGGAATAACGGGCCACTCCGCTCACGCATGCAGCCCAGAGCAGTCTACTTCCAGTTTAATGAGGGCTCTCGCTTACCTTGCCAATCTTGACAGTTTCAGAGTGTTCAAGGCCCAGGGCCAGCTGCTCCCAGGTCGGGGCCAGCGCTTTGCAGTGGCCACACCACGGGGCGAAGAACTTGATGAAGTGGTCGCCTTAGGGGGGGAGACAGAGGAACCATGACTTACGTCACAGCTTGCCGCACGTGTAACTAAGAATCACATGTTTGTTCTCTTGCTTCTTGGCAAATCTCACTTTGGTACTGATTAAAAAAGTGACTCTCCACCCAAACACGTCTACATCTGTCCCCGTGAGTTCATAAGAACACTCGAAAACCGAACCGGTCGTCTCGGAGGGGTAACAGAACTGGCTCGTAGCTGGGAGAAGCCGGAATAAAGGGCAGGGGCAGGCACGTATCCAGCCTTTCCCACACAAGCTGTACCCCGAATAACCAAGTGATAAATGCCAAAAATAAAAAAACAAAGCAGAGATGCTTGCATTTGAGAACGGGTACGCGGTACAGCTACCGAATGGACGGGGCCAGGTGGCGACTGGCACACCTGCTCACAGCCGAAACAGAGACAAGCAGGTGTGCTGTGCTCCCAGCAGCCATGGGGTTTCCCTGGGCCTCTTGAAAAACACCACGCTGAGACTGTTGGGTCCCCGGAAAGCAGAGCCCGGGGAGACGCGCACACCACACCAAGGAGGCCGCCGCACGGCTAACAGTCTCTGTCCTCAGCGGCTGCGAGTGTGAGGGGAGAGCAATGCGGGGACACGCAGACTCAAGGAGCCTTCACAGAGACGCACAGGGCTCCTCCCTTACGCCAGGGCCACTTCCCCATCCACCCTGAGTCAGAAACATCGGAGATGCATTTGGTCGCCTGATAAACATTGTAAAGTTAAACAAACAATCGTGAAGTCAACCCACCATTAAGTCAGGGATCTCCTGTGTATAAAAATGACCAAATCAACCTACAGAGGAATACACACTTGAGTGATGATGACACCAAAGAGAAAAGGAGCGTTTTCTACAGAAGACAGGGACGTCCCCCTCAGGGGAGGAGGGGGTGGGCTGGGCTCCCCACGGGGCACCACCAGCAGCTGGCAGGGTTATGTCTCGACCTGGATAGCAGTGACAGGGTGACTGCCTCACAATCTGCTGGGTCCTGGGGCTGGTGCCGTGGCACAGGGGTTAACGCCAGCATCCCATATGGGCGCCAGTTCAAGACCTGGCTGCTCCACTTCCAATCCAGCTCTCTGCTGTGGCCTGGGATAACAGTAGAAGATGGCCCAAGTACTTGGGCCCCTGCACCGGTGTGGGAGACCCCGAGGAAGCTCCTGGCTCCTGGCTCCTGGCTTTGGATCAGTGCAGCTCTGGCTGTTGCAGCCAACTGGGGAACGAACCATCGGATGGAAGACCTCTCTCTCTCTCTACCCCTCCTCTCTCTCTGTAACTCTTTCAAATAAAAATAAATCTTTAAAAAAAAAATTTTTGCTGGGTCCTACATTTGCTTTTATGCGTCTGCATTTAATCTTACCATAAAATGAAAGATTAGAAAACCGAATCGGGGCTGGCTCTGTGGAGCAGCAGGTAAAACTGCTGCCTGTGACACCAGCATCCCAGATGGGCTCTGGTTCCAGTCCCACTGCTCCATTCCCAAGCCAGCTCCCTGTAACAGCCCGGGAAAGCAGCAGAGGACGGGCCTAGTGTTTGGGCCCCTGCAGCCATGTGGGAGAGCCAGAAGACACTTCTGGCTTCAGCCTGGCCTAGCACTGGATGTTTCAGTCACTTGGGGAGTGAACCAGCAGAACAGACTCTCTCTCTCTCTGTAACTCTACCTTTCAAATAAATAAATAAATAAATAAATAAATAAATAAGGAAGGAAGGAAGGAAGGAAGGAAGGAAGGAAGGAAGGAAGGAAGGAAGGAAGGAAAAAAGAGTATCACACCCTTGGCTAGAAACAAAAAAAATGAAACCATCACCAGAGCACCCCTTGGACACCGCAGATTGGTTAATCTAGGCTGTTCTACTTGGATGTCAGGCAGACAACGACTGAAATCGGGCTGCAGTTCAAGGCAGGAGCGGAGCAAAGGGTGCTGGCGGGCCCCTGGCCTCCCCGCAGGACTGTGCCCCACAAATGCTCACGGCTGCAGCCTCTTGGCCACAGCCATGATGTGCTCAAGGAAATGCACACGAAGCCTTGACAGTGCCCTGCAGCACGGAAGCCGTCATCTAGGCAGGCACCCTGTGACGCCAGGGTCCCCAGGAGACTGAGCAGCACGTGGTGGGAAGCCAGCGAGGGCGGGAAGTGCCGTGTTTAGGGAAGCGTTGGGCAACAAGGTGAGCTGGGGGGTGGCGTATCACAGGCAGCCCGAGTCGGTCTCAGGCCAAAGTGGATCTCCTGGAGGGGAGAACGTACCAGGAGGTTCCGCTGTTTAGAAAAATGACGGACTTGTGATAACAATGGAGGGAGGCTGGGCCCGGCGCCGTGGCTCACTTGGTTAATCCTCCGCCCGCGGCGCCGCCATCCCATATGGGCGCCAGGTTCTAGTCCCGGTCGGGGCGCCGGATTCTGTCCCGGTTGCTCCTCTTCCAGGCCAGCTCTCTGCTGTGGCCCGGAAGGGCAGTTGAGGATGGCCCAAGTCCTTGGGCCCTGCACCCGCATGGGAGACCAGGAGGAAGCTCCTGGCTCCTAGCTTCAAATCGGCTCAGTGCCAGCCGTAGCGGCCATTTGTGGAATGAACCAACGGAAGGAAGACTTTTCTCTCTGTCTCTCTGTCTCTAACTCTACTTGTCCAAAAAAAGAAAAAAGAAAAAAAGGAGGGAGGCTGGGGGTTCCCCCACGAGTTGTCTGGGCCGGTACCAGTGGTGGACAAGCAGTTCCAGTGCTCAGTGGGCCACACTGCAGGACCACAGCGAATCCCCCAATGCGTTCACGGATAATGGGAGGCTCACCAGTCCTCATGGGTGAGTCTGTGCGTGGGTCACTGTGCTATTTAGTCGAGTGTTTGCAAACGCCCAGGTGTGGCTCAGAAAGGTGCTTTAAAGTGTGGGGAAGAGCTTGGGGGGTCACGAGTGACGGTGGCTCCCCCAAGTCCCGGGTGAACAAACAGCATGTGCATTTCTGCCCGAGGCCAACACGCCGGAGAGTAACATGGGACAGCAGGAGAAACCACGTCCCAGAGGAGAAGCATTCAACAAGGGGGCCGAAGGGTCCCAACGCTGTAGGCAGGAGAGCCCGGCGAGGCAGCCCCCCGCGGGGCCAGCCGCGCCCCCTTACCTTGTGTGATGTGCTGCTCGAAGTTGCTCGCCGCCAACTCGTACAGCCCCTGCTTGAGCTCGGGGGCTTTGGGAGGCTCTACCTGCGGCGCTGGGGTCTGGCAGGAGGAAACAAAGCCACGGTCAGGGACACCGTGAAAGCTGCCGCGGAAGGGACCTGCCTCTGTGTGGGACCTCCCCTCCCCTCCCCGATGGACGGCCTCAAAGCTCTGCGCGACGCCAAGTCAGGATGCTTCGGGCGCACACACCTCCCTGGCCTCACCGGATGGCTGGGCGGCAGCTGTGCCCATCCCCAGACCCAACCAAACGCAAACAGAACAGACGGATTTCAGGGCGGTGCCACCCCCAAAGCCTGCCCCTTCTCTGACATTTAATGAGATTTCACAAGGAATGCAAGAGGGAATCCCCGGTGAGCTCACTCCTAAAGACACGAGCAAGCAGAATGGACGGAACTGAGTGTGAGAAACCTGCAGGGAGCACAAATGGTGGGGAAAACTGTGAAGGGAGGCGACCCTGTGAAACACTGATCCCAGAGCAAGGCAGGTGGCGAGGAGGCAATGGGAGGATGAGGGGCAGCGTAGAGAAGACCACCGGCTAGGCATAAGCTGCCCTTTGAAAAAGAAAGATTTATTTATTTAGAAAGTCAGAGGTACAGAGAAAGAGGGAGAGGGAGAGGCAGAGACAGAGATCTGCCATCGCTGTTTTACTCCCCAGATGGCTACAATAGCCAGCGCTGGGCCAGGCCGAAGCCAGGAGCCAGGAGCTTCCTCCAGGTCTCCCACGTGAGTGCAGGGGCCCAAGCACTTGGGCCACCTTCTCTTGCTTTCCCAGGTGCATTAGCAGGGAGCTGGATCGGAAGTGGAGCAGCTGGAACTTGAACCAGTGCCCATATGGGATGCCAGCGTTGCAGGTGGTGGCTTTACCCACTATGCCATAGTGCCGGCCCCAGCAAGTTGACTTTTTACAATGCCATCCCCTGAGCAGACACCAGTGTGCACCGCGACCTGGCCACCACGGCACCACGCTTCCCTGAATCCGTGTGGTTAAGGTCAGGTGCAGCTGTGGCTTCCAACCAAAGTAACCACGGGTGAAGAAAAGGTCAGTGGGTCACTGTTTTGCTGCAGGCCCAGGGGTGCACACTGCTCCATTCTCACCAGGTGGTTCACGTTCCTCTTAAAAAGAAAAGCCAGGCTCAGTCATGAAGGCGTGGAAAGCGCCGATGGCTTGAGGCCGCGTGGAGTCGAGCTCAGAGCAGAGACGCTTTCCTTTCTGCTGCTAGCCTGTGCAAACTCTCCTCTGAGTGCGAGATGCTCACCCAAAGGAATTCCCAGGGCCGGCGCCGCGGCTCACTAGGCTAATCCTCTGCCTGTGGCGCCGGCACCCCAGATTCTGTTCCGGTTGCTCCTCTTCCAGTCCAGCTCTCTGCTGTGGCCCAGTGCTTGGGCCCTGCACCCACATGGGAGACCAGGAGAAGCACCTGGCTCCTGGCTTCAGATCGGTGTAGCAAGACGGCCATTTGGGGGGTGAACCAACGGAAGGAAGACCTTTCTCTCTGTCTCTCTCTCTCTCACTGTCTAACTCTGCCTGTCAAAAAAAAAAAAAAAAAAAAGGAATACCCAGGAGAATGACGGCAAAGCCAATAGTGAGTTCAAATCAGGTGCAAAAAAAACAGCCCAAGCCACCCCTCGCACGCGATTCAAAGAGCCCCCCATAGGGCTGGTTCACGTATGGCACTGCAGGGGCGCTGTCACTTCCTGTGCTCTCAGCCAACACCAGGGCAGTCCCCATAGAGTACTTCCAAAACCCCGTGGACTGGCGGCACTGTGGCACAGGCGTTAAGCACCACCTGCAATGCCAGCACCCTGTATGGGAGCACTGGTGTAAGTCCCAGCTGCTCCACTTCCGATCCAGCTTCCTTCTAATGTACCTGAGAAGGCAGGATGACGACCCAACTGCATGGCCCTTGCCACCCACGAGGGAGACCCGGATGGAGTTCCTGGCTCCGGGCCAGCCCCAGCCAGCATGACCATTTTGGGAGTACATCAGTGGGAGGAAGATCTTTCTCTCCATTTCACTCTGCCTTTCAAATAAATAATTATAACTTGGGTCCAAAAACTTTTCAAATCCCTGCAGTTTCTTCATATTATATATTTTCCAATTTTCCATGAAATTTTTGGAGAACCCTTGTATGCAGCGATACTCAAATTTTTTTTTCCTTGCTCTAACATACACTTGACTGCAGGAAGCTGGGAGTCAGGAGCTGGAGCTGGGAGGGGGACCCGGTTATTCTGGTTGGGACACGGGCATCCTCACTGCCAGACTAAATGCCCACTTCCTGAACTGCTCAGTTCTGTTTCCCTGGCGCTTTCCCAAGTTCCCCTGGGAGCACAGTGTTTGACAGAAAAGGGTACAGTCTCCCCCAGCTGGAGACCATGTGAACTAAGAGTCTCCTAAGAAAGTCAACAAGAACCAAATGATGACTTCTTCGTGCCTTGCGATTTTATGTGTTGTAACACATTTGAAAAGTCATCATGGGGCCAGCATTGTGGTGCAGTGGGTGAAGCAGTCACCTGCAATGATAGTATTCCACACAAGTGCCAGTTTGTGTCCCAGCTGCTCTGCTTCTGATCCAGATCCCCACAGATGGCCTGGGAGAGGCAGTGCAAGACAGCACAAATGTCTGGGCCCCTGCCACCCACATGGAAAACCAGGATGGAGCTCCTGGCTCCTGGCTCCAGCCTGGCCCACCCCTGGCCATTGCACCCATCTGGGAAACAAACCAGCAGATGGAAGGTTGATCTTTTTCTCTGTAACTCTGACTTTAAAATAAATAAATAAATCTTTAAAAAAAAATTCATCACTGTACTCATCAGTATGTACAAATGTGTGTCAATTAAAAATTTTTAAAGAAAGGGGAAAAATCCTTTATATAGATAAACGTGTTCCTTACATTACTAATGCCATAAAAATAATAAATAACCTAAATATTTACTGACAAAACAGTCCAATTACAACAAATCCACACAATATAAAAATTATGATCAGTATAAAGACAATGTAACTGTGTGAAAGTCAAAGAAATAAAACACTTGTATGATGACAACCGTGTATGCAAAAAAGTACAGAAGCAAACATGGAAATACAAAATTTGGGGTAAAGTATGAGAAACAGATTTTCTTTCTCTAGGTTTATTATTGCCATAACATGAAGGGTGTAAAAAAAAATCTCTAAATTTACCTTGTATGGACATACAGAAAGTATGTGTGAAGTTACTTGGGTAAAACTTTTTTTTTGACAGGCAGAGTGGACAGTGAGAGAGAGAGACAGAGAGAAAGGTCTTCCTTTGCCATTGGTTCACCCTCCAATGGCCACCGTGGCCAGCGCGCTGCGGCCGGCGCACCGCACGGATCCGATGGCAGGAGCCAGGTGCTTCTCCTGGTCTCCCATGGGGTGCAGGACCCAAGCACTTGGGCCATCCTCCACTGCACTCCCGGGCCACAGCAGAGAGCTGGCCTGGAAGAGGGGCAACCGAGACAGAACCCGGAGCCCCGACCGGGACTAGAACACGGTATGCCGGTGCCGCAAGGCGGAAGATTAGCCTAGTGAGCCGCGGCGCCGGCCGGGTATAACTCTTAAAGGAAGTTTTCACTGCAAATTGAGAAGAATTTCTGGTTTGTAGACCGAAGATTTAAAATCTGAAATGCTCCACAATCACGAATTTTGTGAGCACTGACGTGATGACACAGGGAGAAAATGTGACACTAGATTTCACACAACCACAGGGCGCATAAAACCCAGTGTGCCTTAAAGTCACCTCTAAATCTACCTTTGAAACTCTGGAATTGAAGCATGAATGAATTCTGTGTCTAACCTGGGTCCCATCGGCAAGCTACCTCGTTATATCCTCGCAAGTGCTCCCAAATGAGAAAAAACATCCGAAGTCTGAAACAGGTGCAGTCCCTAGCGTTTTGGATGAGGGAAGCCCCACCCATGTGCAGTGTGCACACTTGAACTTTCCGCGGTCAGCAGCACCGTCATGGTCACTGTTTCTGGAAACCCCCCAAGGCCCCGACTGCTCGGAGACGCAGCCACCTGGAGTGTGGGTGACTGGCTCAGTGGCAGTGACGGCCCTGCCTCCCGCACCCGGAGGACACGGGCCGCCCCTTCAGGTGGGTGCTGAGCCCAGACCCATCCCTCAGTCCTTCCCAGCCTCCACTCGGGGCTGCTGTTCCCCTACAGGGAAGCTGACCCCCAAAACGAAGTCTTTCTCCCATCCTGCTACTGGCTGCTGGATAAGCCAGCACCTTCAGTGAAAAACGTTAGAATACAGCGCATGGGAGGCTGTTCACTCCCCTCTGCTTCCCCCCGTCCCGCACCCCTCCCTGCACAGGAGAACATCTTCACAACGGGCGCCGAGGTTTAAATCTGTGTGAAAGCTGCACCTGCTCACCCGGCTTCCTTCTCATGAATGAGATGCAAATTTCCTCTCTCCGAGGTCTGTGGCTTTCCCTGCTACCCAAAATTAGATGTCTCTGGTCAGCGCTTGTTCACGTCCTTCACCACCCAGCCCGAGAGAGAGTTGCCGGCTGCGTAACAGCTGCTGCGGCTGCGCGAGCCCAAGGACCACCTTCCAATCAGTAGGTGACCCCCGACACAGCCACGTAGCGGTCTCAGTTAACTGCTGACACTGTAATTCCATGCATGGACTTCAGGCGCCCGTACGGTTACACTGAAACAGACAGCGGGGTGAGCGCTGGCCACTGTTCCAGTCCTACGGACACAAGTCTAACCGAGCCTCTGCGCCCACAGGGACGCACAGTGAGTGGCTAAGTCACCAGGGCTGCAACCAAACGAGCACTCCCCCTGCGTCAACTCGGGAAGGCAAGGACTGCAGCCTGGGGACCGCAGAGGGGACAAACGAGGGTAACAAAACCCCGGGAACTCCTCAAGCTCCTCTCTACTTTCGTGAATGTTTGAATGTTTCTGTAACAAAAAGCTTTTCTTAAAAAGTTAACTTTAGGGGCCAGTGCTGTGGCACAGGGAGCTAAGCCTCTGCCTGTGGTGCCAGTATCCCATTTGGGCGCCGGTTCAAGTTCCGGCTGCTCCACTTCCGATCCAGCTCTCTACTATGTCCTGGGAAAGAAGTGGAAAATGACCCAAGTGGTTGGCCCCCAGCACCTGCAGGGGAGACCCAGGAGAAGCTCCTGGCTTCGGATCTGCCCAGCTCCAGCTGTTGCAGCCATCTGGGGAGTGAACCAGCATATGAAGGACCTTTCTCTGTCTCTCCCTCTCTCTGTAACTCTACCTCTCAAAGAAATAAAATCTTAGAAAAAAGACAAAGAACCACAGGTACACCTACTAAGATAAGTTAACTTTACTGGCATCCCATATTAGAGTAGCAGTTCAAGTCCCAGCTGCTCCACTTCCGATCCAGCTCCCTGCTAGTGCACCTGGGAAAGCAGCAGGAGATGGCCCAAGTGCTTGGGTCCCTGCACCCACGTGGGAGACTTGGATGGAGTTCCAGGCTCCTGCCTTGAGCCTGGCCTGGCCCCGACTGTGGAGGCCGTTTGGGGAAGTGAACCAGCAGATGAAGATCAATCAATCAATCTCTTCTCTCTCCCTGCGACCGCCCATCTCTCCCTCCCTGCATCTCTCTTTCAAATAAATAAATCTTTTCTGAAGGTTAACTTTCCCTTATAGCATCAATGGACTCTAGAAGTGGACAAAACTGCTTTACAAGGCAGCCTTACTTGCTGAGGCTGGCTGACCTCTGCCCAGTGCCACCCAACCCCCACAAAGGCAGCAGGAGGGCAGGGGCAGGGGGCCAGGGGCACGGCACTCACCGCGCTCACCGCGGGCTCGTCCTTCAGCGTCTGCAGCATCCAGTTCTCCAGGCTCTGGAAGTCCCGAGGACCTTGGTACTTCACGGCTTCTTGGCCAGGCTTAAAGAACTTCAGGCTGAGGAGAACCACCACAGATCAGACTGAGCCAAACTCCCAAGCACTTCCATTGCTCCCAGTCCAGGGTGTGGTCTCTTCGGGGAGCAAACTCAGCTGGGGAGGGCGTGGGGAAGGGGCCGTGCAAGGGCGGCAGCCTACAGCCAGCTCCCACTGTCCCATTAAAACCTGGGCTTACTACAGAAATGTTCTCAGGGGTTCTGCATTCATGTCATCCTAAACTTTCAGAAGCTTCTGATTTTATCCAAGGAATGTAAAAGCGAGGTGAAAACATCCAGCCTCCTGCTTTGAGTTTAACCCCAAGCTGCAGGTGTTCCAGGCTCACCTGCAGGAGCCCCAGGCATTTGCCTGCGGGGTGTGCGACCATCCCCAGGCTTCAGCAGAGGGAGCTGGGGTGAGGGTGTGTGTGTGTTCAAATTCAGACTGCAAGGCGTTTCCAGGCTCCCTTGGCTGGTACTTGACTGCCTACCCAGATATTCGGAGAACCCGAGTTCCCTACTGTAGAACATCTTCAGCGCTGGTGCTGTTCTCTCACACTCTCCTTTCTTTCTGAACAGAGGCTACGGGAGCAGCTCCTTTAAACGGTGAGCAAAAGACACCACCGCGGGGAGGAAACCAGCACTTCCGGTTCCTGGGTCACTCCGCCAGTAATAGAAAAAGAGGCTCCTTAACTGCGTGCAAGGGGCAAGGAACTGGGGGAGAAAATGAGGCTACGGACAGAAGAAAAAACAAATTCAGGGCAGCAACTGCCGGCAAACCCTACCCACCTAAGGTCTCCACCCTCTGCCATGACCAATGTGTAGAATCGGAATCGTAAAAAAGGCACCGAGCCAGAACTGGAGGTCTGCACGGCGCCTAGGTTCAGGCAGCTGTAAGGTGGATGCCCAAGACTCGGGTGGGTTTCGACCCACAGATTTCCACAGAGTGCTGTTCTGGAGTCTGGAGCTCCGAGATCCAGCTGCTGGCGAATGCAGCATCTGGTGAGGGCCTTCTGGTTTGTTGATGGGGCTTCCCAGCTACAGCCTCACATGGCCAAAGGGGCAAGAGAGCTCTCTGTGGCCGCTCTGTAAGGACACCAGTGCCAGCCATGGGAGCTCCACCCCCGTGACCCCAGCAACTCCCAAAAGCCCACCATCACTTCGGGATTTAGGATTTCGACCCAGGAATTTTGGAGCACAGCAACCTTCAGGCTACAACAAATAGCTAGCTCTCCTTAAAATGAGGCCACCCAGCCACGGCTAGACCAGGCACTTACATTAAAACGGGCAGACTGGCCTTATGCAGGACCTAAGGCCATACACTGCCCACCCTCGCTCACCGTCCACCATGGGGCCTAGGGTCTCTGGCTGTGGGACCCAGGCCCACAGGGAAACAGAGGGCCTACTCTGCCATCCCAGTCCCCTCCCTCCCTCCCTGCCAGTGCTTCCCCACCCTCCCAAAGTCTTCAGGGCAGGAAAGAGAAAGGATCAGGGTTTGTCAGATTTACTTCTTACTCTTCTGAAGCTAAAAATACACCAAGATTGGGGCTGGCATTTGGCAGGGAGATAAAGATACCACTTGGGATGCTGGTATCTCCTATCCAAGGACCTGGATTCAAGTCCCGGCTCTGCTCCCAATTCTAATTTCCTGTTAATGCACTTGGGAGGCAGTAGGTGATGGCCCCATTACCTGGGGCCGTGCCACCCACGGGGGAAGACCCAGATTGAGCTATGGCTCCTGGCTTTGGCCTGCCTCAGCCCAAGATGTTGCTGACATCTGGGGAGTAAACCAGTCGATGGAAGAGGCTGTCTCTCAGCCTTTCAAAAAAGTAAAATAAACACTTAAAATAATAAGAAAAAAGCAGCCGTGGCCAATCATTTTAAAACAATACAGTAAAGGCAAGGGTTTGGCACAGGGGCTTAGTCAATGCCTGAGTTGCATGCATCCCTTATCAAAGTGCCTTGGTTCAAGTCCCAGCTCCTCTACTTCTGATCCAGTTCCCTGCTGGTGCATACCCTGAGAGGCAACAGGTGACGGCTCAAGAACTTGGGTCTCTGCCACCCACAGGGAGACTTCAATTGAATTCCTGACTTCAGCTTGGCCCAGCTCTGGCTGTTGCAGCCAATGAAAGACCTCTCTTCTCTCTGCCTTTCAAATATAATGAAAATAAATAAATAAGATCTATCTAGCCTGTGATTTTTCTAACTTGGTATGTGCTGACAAAACAAAAAATAAATTAAAAAAAAAAATCTCTCCTGGGACTGGCGTTGTACTTTAGTGGCTAAAGACGCCACCAGCAATGCCAGTACCCCATATGGATGCTGGTTCATGTCCAGCTCCCTTCTAATGGCCTAAGAAAGCAGCAGAAGATGGCCCAAGTGCTGGGCCCTGGCCACACACATAGGAGACCCAGAAGAAGCTCCTGGCTCCTGGTTTTGGCCTGGCCCGGGGCTAGCTATTGCAGCCATCTAGGGAGTGAACCAATGGATGAATGATCTCTCTTTCTCTAATTCTTTCAAAATAAATAAATATTAAAAAAAAAATCTCTGGCCGGCGCCATGGCTCAATAGGCTAATCCTCCATCTGTGGTGCCAGCACCCCGGGTTCTAGTCCCGGTCAGGGCGCTGGATTCTGTCCCAGTTGCTCCTCTTCCAGTCTAGCTCTCTGCTGAGGCCAGGGAAGGCAGTGGAGGATGGCCCAGGTGCTTGGGCGCCTGCACCCGCCTGGGAGACCAGGAGGAAGCACCTGGCTCCTGGCTTCACATCGGCACAGCGCGCCGGCCGTGGCGGCCATTTGGGGGATGAACCAACAGAAGGAAGACCTTTCTCTCTCTAACTCTGCCTTTAAAAAAAAAAACACACACACACACACACACACACACAACTCTCCTTATTGTGCTGAAGATCTTTCTAACCTGCCCCAACTCAGACCTTCTTCCTTAATTAAGTTCATGGAGCACAAGGATGGAGCTGGAGCTTCCATTTCAGACCTTCCAGTAGAAGGGACACCCGACTTCAGTTCTCACTGTGGATGGAGGTGGAAGACGCGATGGAGACTGGGCCAAGGAACCCAGGTCCAAAGCACAGCCTGACTTCCCCGCCATCACCAAGCCTCCCCGTGGGCATCTGTGCACTGCGATTTCTCTTTCAGGGAGCCCAGGGCAAGGAAAGTCCCCAGTGGGCGCCACTCTGGACGGCTGCACGATGAGGCTCTACCACTATGGAAAATAACGGGTGACACTTCAAAAACTTAATGGGGAAGAAAGCTCCTATCTGACTTCCTCCCCGAGATGCCCCGGGGCAGCCCTGGGCCAGGCTGGGGTCGGTTTTAGAGGAAGTAAAAGCTCCCCCAGGCAACCTGTGCAGGCTCCGACGTGACACAGCTCACGGCCTCCTGCATTCCAGGCTTGGAGGACCCCCCTCGCCCTCGCCCCCGGCCACATTCACGCTGGTGTGAGCTCATATCCATGCTTTTCACCAACATGAAACCAGTGCTTGTCTCACTCAGGGAGACCAGATCTGCTAGAGAGAGCTTTTTGAGTCTGTGAACGCATCTATGGAACACCCGAAGTTGCAGCCAAATGGTGCTTTGAGCGGGTCCGGTGCAGTGCTCCGTGGCTTGCACAGCCTCACAGTCCCAGAGAGCTACTTATGAGTGGCCAGACACCAGCACCACGCCACCTGTGCTGACCCCCTGCACCTTCAAGTAAGAGGCTCCCAGCAGCAAAGCAGCACCCTCGTCCCCCTTCACCGGCTTCTCTGGGATGCTCGGTAGCCGAGCAGAGTTCACGTCAAAGGCAATGCCATGGAGCACGAGGCAGCGAATGCCTTTAGTAGGTGCGGACAGTAGGGACCTTCCCCTTGATCTAATTTGATGTGACACTGGGATTATGATACTTAGATTAGCAAGCGGCCACCGAATGGAAACGCCAAACGTGTACCCTGACATTTACTGGGTGTGCTTTTCAGTCTTGTGCTTGCACACAGATGGTTCCATCTAACCCCATAACAACATGGGGGGGGGGGGGATGGGCACCATCACCACCTGACTTACACACAGGTGACATGACGCAGCCAGAGCTGCACAGGAAGTCGCTGGTAGTGTTGGGACCCCACTGTGGCTGCGATGTTCAGCCCAGAGTTCCCCCCACTGCCTCTCAGGTCTTCAGATGGCTGCTGATTTTAGACACTTCATCGACGGCCCGCTATTAGTCAAGTAATGAATTACACAGACGTGGCTTCACTACTCAACTGTGACAAGTGTTTAGAGTGTCATGGGGGCCAACTTTTGGAAACAGCATCCTTACTTCTTCAGAAAACCACTTCCCCATCCCAGGTCTGCCGCTGGCCCCAGGGGGGGTACCGTCTTCCTCTGAGACCATGGCTCCCTGCCCCCACGACTGTTCCTGGAATGAATGTTCTAGCCCAGTCTGCCCACAGGAACACAGGTGCTGAGCTGCAAAGTTAACCAACCTGAAAGGAGGTGCAGGAGAAATGGACCCCCCCAGCCCTGGGCTGGGTCTCAGGAGCTCACCCCAGCCTTTTCATTCATCCCTTCTTTGGAAGAACAGGTCATTTTTGGTTTCTGCTTCTTATAACCAAAAAACAAAATAGGCCTTGATGTCCAGGGGCAAGCAGGATCACTGATCAGAACTGTACTCCGGCATGTCACCTCCCTTCCCTGTGCCAGTCACACGGAAAACAACTCGAGGTGACAGAGTCTGTGCACATCATGGAAGACAGATGGGACATGGGCCCCGGCAGGATCTCAGGGAGCCCCATGACCATCCTGTAGACACTCCCCCTTACAAACAGGAAAACCCGACACTGATCAATTCACACTTTTTCCAAAGAGGACACAAGGGGCATCTATAACAGACGTGCAATAAACAGAGCCGTCCCCCAACAACAGAAATGCCAGAACGACAAAGCAAGCTGTTTAACCTGGGGCTTCCTTCTGCAGCCAGCAGGTGGGGAACCACCCGGGAGGCGCGCACCCTCCCTCCCCACTTACGTGGGGTATCCTCGCACCCCCTGGGCGGAGCACACATCTGAGCTGGCCGTGCAGTCCACTTTGGCCACGTACACCTTGGCGTCTTCCATGCTGTTGTACTTGTCTCCCAGGTCATTCCAAGTTGGCTGCAGCCGCTGGCAGTGCCCACACCTGTAATGAGGGGAGAGAAACAGGACGCTGAGTGCCTGGGGCCTGCGTGTCTGAGCACGCCAGCCCTCCACCCTGGGGTCATGGGCACTGGTCCTTTCGTTACATGGCAGCAGATGGAAAGCTCACCATGGCTGCAGGACCCCACTCCCTGCTGAAGCCCCTCCAGAGAACTGCCGCAGAGCGAGAACGGAGCAGGTGCTGTTCTGGGTCTTCCCTGATCTGGCCTCTGCTGACCTCCCACATTTGACTGCTGTATCAGAGCCCACCACAGCATGTGCCCCTCTTCCCCTGCTGTCTCCCCCTGAGTGTTCCCATGGTGTTTGTAGCTTTCCTGAAAGGCCACAAACTGGCGTGCCTCCGGGACTCTGAACACACGCTCTCTCCCTCTGACATGAAATTCTACCTAATTCCTAGCTTGGATGTCACCTCCCCCAGAAAGGCTTCCCTGACTCCCCAGCTGCTTGGGTCCAGCCTCTCCCCCCCTCTCTGGAAAGCTCCTTGCTCTCCAAGTATGGCAGTAGCTTCGCACTTCTTGCTATAATTGCTCCTTTATTTGTCACAAGCTGGTCACATAACCAGATAGCCACAAACACGAGGCGACCTCAGAGTTCAGTCACTACTGCATTTTCTCTAATGAGAAGCTATGGCTCCCCAAACTGAAACAACCGAATGTCTACTTGTAACAATCACTGTGTAAATTCGGTTACATCGTAGATATTTTCAAATCACCTATCAGTTACAATAACGCTAGTTAGTTGGGGTATGGTGTCCTGCCACTCTTCATGGGGGCACCAGCGCCTTCCTCTGCTAGGGCTACCCCGAGTCATCCGGCAGGAGCCTCTCACTTGGGCCCAGCTGTCTGCAGTGCCACATTCGAATTCCCTAGGAGACAACACTGGAAACTTTACTGCACTCTTCAAACGCAGTCACACAGCACTATGAGACATGGGTTCTTTCTCACTTATCTGCAAGTGCACATTCATGTCGACAAGGTCACTACTCGCTGCACTGCCTCTTAAAGTGATCTATATCTAAAAAATGCTTGTTTGCCAGAACATCCAATACATATAATGGTGAGTTCTTCCCCAAAATAATATTTCAATAAAATCTGCACTAACAACCCTCTGCCTCTTCTCTTTTCTGACAAATGATCTCAGAAATAAGCATCCAGGGGTTGGCAATGTGGTACAGCAGGTCAAGCTGCTCCCATCTGCAACACTGGCACCCCATATGAGAACTGAGTTCGAGTCCCGGCTGCTCCATTTCTAATCCAGCTCCTTGCCCATGTGCTAGGAAGGCAGCAGAGGATGGCCCAAGTGCTTGGGCCCCTGCCACCCACATGGGAGGCCCGGACAGAATTTCTGGCTTCTGGCTTGAGGCTGGCCCAGCCCCGGCTATTGCAGCCATCTGAGGATTGAATCAGCTAACTGAAGATCTTTCTCTCCTTCTCTCTGTAACTCTGCAGAGTTGGAAAAAAAAAAAAAAGAAAGAAAGAAGGTATCTAAAGATGGTGCTGAGAGAGTTTAAGTTAATATGTTTTTCCTGAGTAGCACTTTCTTGGTGAGCTAAGAGAATCTGCTTCATATGAGAGTGAAATAAAATGATTCCCTCTTTTTTGGAAGTTAACAATGAAGGAAAGCCCAGTGCTGTATTTAGGTATATTTGGCGTGAATGCCAAGGAGACAAGTATTGTCATTTTCACCAATGTATTCCCAGGAGCTAGCCAACTCTTAGCAAAATGAATGAAAAACAGCACAGTAAAACTGCACGTGTGGGTTTAACTTCTGAAGATTCAACAAAGTGAGTCTGGCAAAAGGGAGGGGGTGCAGAGAGAAAGGTAAGGAAAAAGTCGCCAAGTTCCACAGAATTCCAAAGCACGCAGACAACGGGATATGCGAATTCCTTGTCCCTTTGCTGGCCTGAGATCCAGCAAACTGCTTAGAAAGCGAGCGTCTTACCACATGATCTGTGATGCTGTCATGTATAGACACGACCTTGATGGCAGGTACACCTGACGCTGAACCAAAGACGCCATGGTCTGTGCTAATGCTGGACTAGGAGGACTTACTTAGTGACCACGGGCTGGCCTGCACCAAGGCCTAAGACTCTGGGGCAGTTTGGTTAGAAATGCTCATTTTGGAAGCAGAACTCCTCTGAAACACTGCTAAAACTGACACAAGACTAGACGAAGAACAAGAATAACAAGTCAGTTCACTGGGCACTAAAACCAAACGGGCCACCTCAGCCAGCACCAAGTTGAGCACGGCCCTCCCCCGGGGATGGCTGTGACAGATCTGCAGGTGCCAGCTAGTCAGTGCTTCTGGTGCGGGGCCCTTGTCGCCACAGCAGCCACAGCACGCACTCTGTGAGAGCCAGCTGCATTCAGGAGGTAGGCCTGTGGCCAAGAAACAGAGCAAAGACACCTGGTCCTAACCTTGACCTCTCTGCCAACCAGGTTCAGAGTGACCCACAAACTGGCCAGAGAAACTGTGACCTGATGTTGGCCCCAAATCTCCAGCAGCAGGACAACCTCATGCCTGCCAAGTTCAGAATCCACAGGTCAATGTTTTCATTACATGGTGTCCCTGCCCCCTTCCACAGTAGCCAAGACTGGAAAGAGGTGCCAAGTGGGGACGGTTCACAGCGGATTCCATCTAAGCCCCGAACTGCTCTGAAAAAGTTCACCTTCTTCACTCCAGCATGGGAGCCCACACATCTCTTTTTAAATATGTAGACAGTTAAGAAGCAAACAAATAAAAATTGAGTTGCACAGCGCCAGCGTTGTGGCGTAGTGGGTTAAGCCACCATCTCTGAAGCCAGCAGCCCTCATGGGCACCCATTTGTGTCCCAGGTGCTCCACTTACAATCCTGCTCCCTGCTAGTCCACCTGGGAAAGCAACGGAAGATGGCCCAGGGACTTGGACCCGGTCAAGCACGTGGGAGATCTGGATGAAGCTCCTGCCTTCAGCCTGGACCAGCCTGGCCATCGGAGCCATCAGTGGAGTGAACCTGCAGATGGAAGATCTCTGTCTCTCCCTCTAACTCTGCCTTGCAAATAAACAACCTTAAAAAAAAAAAAATTAAGGAGCCAGTGCTGTGGCGTAGCAGGTAAAGCCACCATCAAACAAATTTATATTTAAATTCCATGTTCTGGGGCTCGTGCTGCAGGGAAATGGGTAAAGCCGCTGCCTGCAGTGCCGGCATCCCATATGGGCACCAGTTTGAGTCCTGGCTGCTCCACTTCCAATCCACCTTTCTGCTGTGGCCTGGGAAAGCAGTGGAGGATGGCCCAAGTCCTTGGGCCCCTATACCCACGTGGGAGACCCGGGAGAAGCTCCTGGCTCCTGACCTGCACAGCTCTGGTCATTGCAGCCAGCTGGGGAGTGAACCAGCGGATGGAAGACCTCTCTCTCTCTCTTTCTGTCTCTCTGCCTCTCTGTAACTCTTCCTTTCAAATAAATAAGTAAATCTTTTTTAAAAATTTAGTTACTTTTTCTAAGAGCATCCACCTAAACATCTGTAAGCTACATACAATGAAAAAGACACGAAACACCCAGTGCCCAGACTGGCCAGGGCACTCGCAGTCCAGGCTAGCTGGTGTTTATTGCACAGACCTCACAATTAAACACCACCATGGGCACCACCGGCCCTTCCTACATCTCCACATCACCTCTTCTTTAGAAAGAGAGGAAACCCATAGGCTCATTCTGCCTATACTGGCTCCAGTGAGGTGTATCCCTGGAACGCTTAGCACGGAGTGACTACTAATGACTGTTATGCTAGAAACACTGCCTCCATCACTACTCAGTGGGTGCCAGAGACCTTGAAGCACAACGTCTTCCCCAGATACACTGTCCATAAGCGATGCCTACGATTCGGAGCAGCCCCAAACTTCACCTCGGCTCCCAGAGAGCGGAGACGCTGCAACAGCTAGAATCTAGAGTGCACAGAGACGTCTACCCCACGTTAACAGGCACAGTTGTCCCAACAGGCCAGTTTCTCAGTGCCTCTTCTCTCTTCCTCCCTACACCTTCCTCCCCAGTGAACCTCTCCGAGCTCCTGGGAGGAACACTGAATTCTGCAGCAAGCAAGCAGGCAGGCGCCAGGCCATCCCCAAGTCTCTCTGCTCAGACGCACGAGAACGCGCCGGCCTCGGGACAGGGACACGCGGGCCCGGCAGGACGGCGGCCGTGGGCAATGCCCGGGGTGGGGGCTCCCGGGGCACCGCGAGGCCCACACTGCAGCCCCAGGCTGAGAAGCCGGGATCACCCGGAGCCGCCGCCGCCTCCTCTCCCTCTTCCCCAGTGGGGACGGTGGGCTCCGGTCTGGGGACCCCTACTCTCTCCTCTGCATGGCACAGCCCCCCCACCCCGACAAAACACGCTCCAAGTGGGAACCACACTTTCGAGAGTTCCTGTTCTCAGTTAAACCAAAGGCGCACGGCCGATCTCCGTGGCCGGCGGGAGGGACCCTCCTGGCGGGCCGGCCGGCGCAGAAGTTTGGGGCGCAGGGCTGGCCGGGTGACAGCTGGGCTCCAGCGGCCCTGCGGGGGCACAGAGGAGCGGGGGAGCGCGGCCGAGGACGGCCTTTCCCGGCTCTCCCCTCGGGGACCGCCCCCTCCTCCCAACGCCACGTCAGCGGCCGGCGCCGGCCCGCGGAGCCCACGCCCCCCGGGCTCCCGGAGCCCACGCACCCGCGGCCGGGAGTCCCGAGCCCACGGCATTCATGCAACCCGCCCCCCACCCCAAGCCAGGACCCGCGCGGGGCCCACGCGCCCCACTCCCGCCGGCCCGGGCCGCTGGGGCGCGCGGGGCAGGGGCCAGGCCGCGTGGCCCGTTACCAGGGCGCGAAGAACATGACGAAGTGCGCGGCGCTCTGGATCCCGTGCGTGAACATGTCCGCCGTGTACAGGTGCTTGGAGTGCGGGTCCTCCCGGGGCCCGGCGTCGGCCGCCGGCTCCTGGGCCCGGGCGCCCCAGTGCCCGCCGCCGCCATGGCCCAGCAGCAGCAGCGGCAGCAGGAGCGCAGCAGCGGGGGCCGGAGGCGGGAGGAGGCGTCCTGGGCGCGCGGGCATCGCGGCGGGGCTGGGCGCGCTCTCGCCGCGGCGGCCGGTGCCCTCGCCGGCGCCCGCCTCCTGCCGCCCGCCCCGCGCCCCGCCCCGGGGAGGCCGCGCCCCTTCCTCGCCCCGCCCGCGCCGCCGCCGCCGCGCGCGCCCGCCGCCGGACTGGGGTCTGAGTCCGCGCGCCCCCGAGCGTCCTGGTGGCTGGGGAAGGGGCGAAGGGCCCGGGCCTCCAGCAGTTCCCGGGACTGTGGTGGGGGGGTTCCCCGCGCCTCCCCAAGCCCAGGCCGCTTACCGGTCTTTGCACCGTGGGCACAGGGCAGGTCGGCCTTGGGTTCCCCTCCGCACGCGCAGCGACCCCGGGCTGTCTGCAGAGTGTAAGAAGTTGGGCCGACCTGGGTAGGGCTTGCACCTGCGTGACTCAGAGTCCTGGCCAGACCTGCTAATCCGTGATTCTGGGCCTGGGCTCCGAGGTTTGAGCCGCTTCCCTGGAATCCCTGCGCTGCCCTAACCTGTTGGGGACCTGTGGCAAGTAGGGAGGAGGCCAAAGCAGCCAGATCCTTGCGGGACCGGCGGGCACCCCGTTCATCAAGGGAATTGCCACACCCCAACTCCCGGCTGAGCGCGCCCCTGTGGAGGGAGCAGCTGAGAGGCAGCCCCTGGGCTGGAGGCCTCACAACACACACCTGTACATGCTCCTTATCACAGGTGCTAATCGGAGCTTCAGCCCTGCCCTGGGGATCTGCAGGTGAATTATAGGAGATCACTGGGCGGCGTCCTGGTTCCTGCTTGGTCCCTGAATATCCTCAACCCAGCAAACCCCAGGTACCTGGGGTTGAGTCACCTGTAGGTTTGAACTTTTCTCCGTGGTTTGCCAAATCCCTCAATTTCCCTCCAGACCTTATCCTTCTGACCCCTTAAGCTTGAAGCGCTTGTGTCCCCATATTCAAACCCACGGCATAACCAGCATCCGCCACTTCTTCCCACCATCTTGTGTTCACACCTTGGCCAGACCACAAGCATCTCCTTCATTCACACGGCTGGAGCATCAGTCTGCCCACAGCCTGCCTTTGGCCATGACAGTTCTGGGCTACAACTTGAACCAGGACCCAACCCCTGCCACACTGGCTTGGCCTGTGTACAGGGTAAAAGGTAAACTCCTGGTTCTGCCATTCAAGGCCCTCTGTGGAGTGGCTTCCTCTCCCCCCACCCCCTTCCCCGTGTGTCCCTGGGAAACTCTTCACTAAAACCCAGGAAAGTGGCCAGTGCTCCAGAATATGGCCCCTACAGATTCCCAGGTCCTCATTCCTACAGCCTCTGATGGCCACTTTCTATGGCAAGAAAAAAGAGACTTTATAATTAAATGATGGGTCTTGAGATGGGGAGATTCTCCTTGGTTATCTGGGCCCTTGGTTACAAGTGTCCCTGTAAGAGAGAGGCAGAGGGAAACGTGACCACAGAGAGGGAGGTGACATGACACCAGCAGAGACCTTGGAAGATGGCAGGAGGGAGCAGGGCCAGGAATGCAGCTCCAGAAACTACAAGGGGGTAAGAATGGGCTCTTCCCAGAGCCTCGGGGGGGACCTTCGGCTTCTGAGAGCTTGACTTGAGTCCGCTGGAACTGCTTCTGGACTCCGACCTCCAGAACTCTAAGAGGATTGCTTGTGTATTGTTTGAAGCAGCCACCGGAATCTCACATGTGCCCCAGCCCCACATTCACCTGCCGAAGGGCTTTCCCCCTGCAGCATCCTGTCTTGGGCTTGTGCAAGAATCTCCCATCACTGCCTCCTGCTGGGAGGCAGGATCTACAAACCAATCTACAAACATGCTTTAGTGCCTCCCAGTCAGCTATCCCCATTTGTAGCAAAACTGTCTCGCTAAGAATTAGCTACATTTTGCTTCCGTTCACTCTTCAGCCTATGCCACTGCGGCTCGCAGACCTACCCCACTCTGAAGCTAATCTCAAAGTCACCCAGGAGGTCCATGGTCGGGAGTCAGGTGAGCACTTTGCTCCTTGATGAGGCTTCCCGGCAGCACTGCGGCAAGTGGCACTGGTCCCATCTCAATCTGCTGTCCTTTCTTTTTAAAGATCTATTCAAAAGACAATGTTAGGGGGAGAGAGAGCGGGAGAAGGAGAGAGAGATTCCATTAACGGGTTCATCCCCCAAATGCCTGCAGCACCTGGGGCTGGGCCAGGCTGAGGCTAGGATCCTGGACTCCATCTGGGTCTCTCACGTGGGTGGCAGCGGCCCAAGCCCCTGGGCCAACTGCTGCTGCTTTCCCGGGTGCACTAAGGAGCTGAATGAATTGGAAACGGAGCATCTGATGGAGGCAGTATACAGGGTAAAATGGATCAGATTTGTGAGCTGGAAGACCACGCCTTCACCACGACCCTGTGTGACCTCACCCCCCTACCTGACCCCACCTATATGCCCACCTGCCAATCGGGCTACATAACCACTCCCCTTTGGAAGTGGATTAAAGACTTGAAGCACGGTGGGCCTGATCCTGTTTTTTCCTCCCTGCGCTTGATCCCCTTGCTGCCCCACGCCTTCAGGGCGCATGGCCTTTGGGCCACCCACCCCATGCTTTCTGGCTTGCATGTTCCTCCACATGGCTGGCTCCTGGCTCCTGGCTCCTGGCTCCTGGCTCCTGGCGCTCAGTATGAATCTAGAATTCCCTTTCTCTTTTAGATAGAGCCCTGGATCTCCTATGCATTTCTCTCACTAAATAAAAAGCTTAAAACTTATGCTGCCTGGTTTATGTGCCAGTATTCAGAATTCTCTGAATTCATGGCAAGAACCCACATGGCTTATTAATTTCTGATATATTAATAAGCAAATGGGTAACACATCTAGGACTTCAACCAGCACCCATATGGGATGCTGGCACTGCAGGTGGCAGCCTAACCCACTGCACCACAGCTCCAGCCTTTAGATCTGCTGTCCTGTCTTTTTTTTTTTTTTAATTTGACAGGTAGAGTTATAGACAGAGAGAGACAGAGACAGAGAGAAATGTCTTCCTTCCGTTGGTTCACTCCCCAAATAGCCGCTACAGCCTGTGCTGCGCCGATCCGAAGCCAGGAGCCAGGTGCTTCCTCCTGGTTTCCCATGCTGGTGTAGGGGCCCAAGCACTTGGGCCATCCTCCACTGCCCTCCCGGGCCACAGCAGAGAGCTGGACTGGAAGAGAAGCAACTGGGACTAGAACCAGCACCTATATGGGATGCCAGCACCGCATGTGGAGGATTAACCAAGTGAGCCACGGCGCCAGCCCCCTGTCTGCTTCTTTGAATTGCCTCCTTCTTCAACCTGTTGTTCCTCAGGCTCCTAGATGAACCTGTGGATGTTAGTTTCTCAGGACTTAGCCTCCAGCCCTCGTTTCTCCTTCAACACTCACTCCCTAGGGTGCTCTCACTCAGCCTGGCTCGAGACACCATCTATGTCCTGATGAGGCCAAGAATATCTAATAGCAGACGGCACCTCTCTGAGTTCTCCCTTCTTACTGCATGCCTCCTCTTGTCGTCTTGCAGGCACAGCCAAAACCAAACTTGGAACTCCTGTAGCCATCTGCTACCCTGTCTCTCCACCTCGGAAGTGCTGCTTCCTTGGTGTTGGCCCAAGCTGGAACCCTGGGTCGCAAACGTCCTCCTCCCTTTTCCTCACTGCAGTACCTCACCCCCTACCCCATCTCCCACCCCCAACCCACAAGTCCATCGTTCCCATTCCTGACACATCACAGTGGTCTCACTCCTCCCCGCACTGCTCTTCCACTTCTCATCCTGACTGTGGTTTCCACCCCGCTCCCTGCAACCCACCCTTTAGGCCACAGCTGGGATGGAATCAGCTCTGTCACTGGCTTCCTTTTCACGTGCAATAAAATTCCAGGTGCTTACACTGCGCTTCCAAGGTCTTGATGGAAGGCACAATTTCATCTCACACCACTCTGCTCCGTGCTAGATCCTAGCTATTAGGGATGATCCTAAACACCACCCAGGCCAGCCCTCCCCTCAGGCATTCGCACTTGCAGGGTCCTGTGCTTGTTCCCTCCCTTGTCTTCTGTAGTGACCTCAGGGCATCCCCTTGGGGACACCTTTCCCAGGCACCTCTCTGTAGCAGCCCCAATCTGTCTGCTGACTTCTCTTCATCCCTGCACAGTGGAGTTTCTGCACGGCTCTTTTCAAAATCTGATGCCACTTGGGGCAGATGTATGTATTTACTCGTGCTGTGGGTTAGATACGGCTTGTCCCCCAAAGGTTCATGTGCTGAGCGCGTGGTCCCCAACACAACAGCACTGAGTGGTGGTGGAACATTTTAGAGATGGGGCCAAATGAGAAGTAGTTAGATCGCGGGACACCACCCTTCGAAGGGATTAATGCACCTTTTCTGGAAGTGGGTTAGGTCTCACAGGACTGGATTAGTTAGCACGGAGCTCTGGCTCTCGCTTCCTCTCTGGCCACGTGACCTCCGTCTCTTGTCCACGTCCCTGCTGAGTGATGCCATCTTCCAGACGGTGATGCAGCAGGAGGCCCTCACCAGGTGTGGCTGCCCTGTCTTCTGCCTCCAGAACTGTGAGATAAACAAATCTCATTATAACGTACCTAGTCTTGGGTATTTTTAAAAATATTTATTTATTTATTTTGAAAGTCAGAGGTACAGAGAAAGAAGGAGAGATGCAAAAAGAGAGAGAGAGAGAGAGAGAGAGAGAGAGAGAGAGAGAGAGAGAGATCTCCCACCCACTGGTTCACTCCCTGGATGGTCACAATAGCCAGCACTGGGCCAGACCAAAGCCAGGAGCCAGGAGTTTCTTCTGGGTCTCCCACATGGGTGCAGGGGCCCAAGGACTTGGTCCATCTTCCACTGCTTTTCCCAGGCCACCAATAGGGAGCTGGATCAGAAGTGGGGCAGCCGGGACATGAACTGGCACCCATAAGGGGGGGCCAGCATCTCAGGTGGCTTTACCTGCTATGCCACAGCACCAGTCCCCAGTCGGGTATTTTGTGATAGCCACTCTAGACAAACTGAGGCAATCCGTCCTCTGGCTCTCATCTCCCATGAAGGCCAGACACCACCTCCAGACTCCCCTCCACCAGAACCTGTGCCTGACAGGTGGTAGACAATTGAGTGTTAGACGAAGGAACTCACCTTTCTACCCATGTCTCTTTCCCAGGCTCCATGGACACCAAATGACTCCCTCTTCCCAGACACACCTGGAGCAGCTCCCTTTGCCTGGAAGGACCTCACAGTTTCCGTGGGCCGATCACCTCACTGCCTTTCCTGCATGACCATCCTGCCCCCGGGTCCACACCCAGCAGCTCAGCATCTTGGCTCTCTCCTCTTCCTCCCAACTCCCAGCTCTCCTGCAGGACTGACATGTCCCTTCCTGCGGTAGCATCTCCCAGTGGGTCTGCTTAGAGAGCCTGGCTTCTGATCAGAGAAGCCCAAAAATAGAGGAACAACTTAACTTTCACAACAATGAAATAAATGCAACTTTTCTAGGAAAGAATTCTGCTGCCCAGCAGGAGTTAATCCCCCCTATACTAAACTGTGATAACATCTGCTTGTCCCTCATACCCCCAAGCAGGGCAGTCATTGTTTGCTTTGTACCTTTTTCGGGTAGGGCCAGACTTCTCCCCTACACTTGGGAGCTCCTTGGGCTGAGAGATGTGAACACGGTGTCTGGTGCACAGCAGGTACTCAATATGTGTTTATTGAAAGTGTTAAACCAAGGAACAGACGAGAAGTCTCATTTGTCTACTTTCACAGCATGGATTCCTTGAAAGAGGCTTCCCAAAATCACAGCCCGAGCACGCAAGGCAGTAGGTATGGGGGTCCACATTCTCACTGCTAACAAATGAGTGTGGCTGCATGGCTGCTGTGGCTTGACTCTTTGTCCCCAAGAACTCAGGCATTCAGTCCCCAGAGTCTCCTGTTAGTGGTAGAAACTAAATCTAATTCTGGGGTTCAGAGGTGAGGCTCTTTGGGAAGCAACCGGATAAGGTTATTAGGGTAGGGCCCCTATCACTGACTCCTGGTGACATCTGTGAAACCACAGAGACACAAACAGCTGCACCCGCTCTCTGTCCCTGGCCACATGGTGCTCTGTGCTGCCTCGGGGCTCGGACAGCAAGAATGTCATCACTACAGGCTGAGCCAGGAGTGCCTGCCTGATCCTGGATTATGAACCTCGTTAATCAAGGGCCAAAATAAACTTCTTTCCTTTATAACACTGCCTGCCTCAGGTATTTTGTTATAGTAATGAAAACCCGACTCCTATCACTGCCTTTTTACAACTTGCACATCTATAGCCTTCAAGGAATTGCACTCTTGTCTGACAGCAGCCTGAATGCTCGCTGGCTACCACTCTTTGTCAGGCTGTCCTCATCCCAGACAGCACCATGAGGACGGAAGGGGGAGTTGCCTGGGACTGGGACAAACGACAGCTTTCGTTTTCCACTGTGTGAGAGGAATGCAAACTCCCAGGTGCTGTCACCTTGGGAGGAGGACCCAACAGAACATTCAGAAACCAACATGCTACGGTTTGGAGCATGCACTTTGACAGGTGCATCTTGACTTATTATTGGACTGAAAACGTGATTATTGAGCTAAAAAGGGTACTTTGAGGCCAGCACTGAAACTATTTACATCCTTTTCTTCTACTTTTGGGCACACCTTTCTAGGAGGTGCTTCTGAAGAAGAAGATAACCTGGTTTTTCTTGATGAGCGTTGTGAGTGTTCAAGTGTGTTTGCTGAGAAGGGGGCCAAAGCTAGGGTGCTGATAGCATCAGAAAAAAAGTCAAAAGGAAAAAAACAAAGAGCAAAGCAGTTCCCAGCCGGGAGTCATCCAAGGAAGCAGAGCTATTTCCAAGGTTTTAAATTGGTTAATGGGAATTTGATATTTACTCACTACCCACACATGCATCTTGGACAACACAATCTACTAAATAATTAACAGGCAAACAAAAACACATTATAACATAATAGACTCAGGTGCTTGGGAGATAAAATCCTTCAAGATCCACGTGGGCTTTATGGGGGGCAGGGAAAGGTGTGGGTAAAGGGAGTTCCTCTTTTGAGTGGATTGTGAGCCTTCATCTGAAATACAGCGCTGCTGTCCAAAGCCCCTGGCTCCCCACAGGCTCACCTGGTCTATGCACACTCTGGCTCTCTACCTTCTCACCCTGCCATTCTCCCATCTCTTCGCCCCTAGCTGATGCTATGATGTGAACATTTCTGTCCTCCTCTCACAGTCCACTGGGGTGCAAGGCCCCCAGGGGCTCGCCCATCAGCACCGGGTTTGAGAGCCAACTTCCCACCAGCGATGAAAGCTGCCCACTAAGCCCCTGCTCTGCTCTTGGTCATGCTAGCTGGTGTGGATGGCCTTGGCCTTGCAGCTGGGATGATCCACATGGGCGTGGGAACACCCTTCTCTCAGGCTCCAGCTGTTTATGGCCGCCTCAAGCCCTGAACACTATCCTAAATTCTGAACTCAGGGGAATGGTTTACCTTTTTTTTTTTTTTTTTTTTTTTTTTTTTTTTTTTTTGACTGGCAGAGTTAGACAGTGAGAGAGAGAGACAGAGAGAAAGGTCTTCCTTTGCCGTTGGTTCACCCTCCAATGGCCGCTGCGGCCAGCGTGCTGCTGCCGGTGCACCGCGCCTACCCAAAGGCAGGAACCAGGTGCTTCTCCTGGTCTCCCATGGGGTGCAGGGCCCAAGCACTTGGGCCATCCTCCACTACACTCCCGGGCCACAGCAGAGAGCTGGCCTGGAAGAGGGGCAACCGGAACAGAATCTGGCGCCCTGACCGGGACTAGAACCTGGTGTGCCAGCGCCACAAGGTGGAGGATTAGCCTAGTGAGCCGCGGTGCCGGCCCATGGGTGTTTTCTTAAGCACAGGGTTCTGACTCCTCATGTCTGAGGGACCCTGGATTTAAACAGAGACGAGCAGCCAGAAACAATGCCTATAGTACGCCACAGTGGTGCTCGGATGGAGTCCCCACTGCTGTACTCTGGGTGCAAACTCTGTCTCACCTGTGGCACAGGTCCCTGGACATGACCCCTGGGAGCCCTGCGTTGTCTGCCCTGCCACCACCCTTGCAGGAATGGGGTTCGCATGACCCCTGCTTCTTCACAAACCGGTGGAGGTCTCATGTGCCAGGGCCAAGTGGTCCATGCTCTCTCTCTTGGGGAGGCTGGACTTGAGGCTCCACAGAGGTAGGGAAGGTGTTCAGAGGAACACCTCACCTCCCTGGTAGACTGAAAGAGGGTCAAGCATTTCCATGCCAAGTTCTGGTGGATACTTAAGAATTGACCCCATGAAGTAAGGATGGGGGAAGAAAGAAAAAGGTACGAGGTTATTTTACCAAAGGATTTCTCAGAGATTCATACAAATCTTTTTAAAGATTTATTTGAAAGTCAGAGTTACACAGAGAGAGGAGAGGCAGAGAGAGAGACAGAGAGAGGTCTTCCATCTGCTGGTTCACTCCCCAGTTGGCCACAACGGCTGGAGATGCGCCGATCAGAAGCCAGAAGCCAGAAGCCAGAAGCCAGGAGCTTCCTCCAGGTCTCCCACTTGGTTCAGGGACCCAAGGACTTGGGCCATATTCCATTACTTTCCCAGGCCACAGCAGAGAGCAGGGTTGGAAGTGGAGCAGCTGGGACTCGAACCAGCGCCCGTATGGGATGCCGGCACTGCAGGCAGCAGCTTTACCCACTGTGCCACAGCACCGGCCCCCAAGGATTCCTTTCTGTTTGTGGTGTCTCTTGTGTCCTCCAAGCTCTGGGGAACCTTTGTGAAACGCTGCATGGAGGTAGGGGTTGGGGCAGTTGTGGCGCAGCGGGCGAGCAGCCGCCTGGGACACTTGCCTCCCATATTGCAGCGCTAGTTTGAGGTCCCAGCTTCTCTACTTCCAAGTCAGCTTCCTGCTATGCAGCTGGGAAGGCAGGGCATCATGGTCCAAGTGCTTGGGTCCCTGCCACCCATGTAGGACATCTGGATAGGGTTCCTGGCTCCTGGTGTTGGCCTGACTGTTGTGGCCATTTGGGAAGTGAACCACTGGATGGAAACTCCTCTCTCTGTCTCTCTCCCCCTCTCAGTATGTCACCCTACCTTTCAAATAAATAATAAAATCTTTAAAATATTTTTAAAATGAATGTTGGAGTCATACAAGAGGGTTTTAAAAGTTTACAAAATTATCTTTAGATTCCGTTGCCCCACCATCTTCTTCCCTATTTTATTTAAATAATTGCAAGTAATTCACTCACAAATATGTCCTGGGAGTTTAATTTGTGTCAGGCACCATTTTAGGCTCCAAAGATTCTGTAACAACTGAGAAACAGAACCCTTGGCCCTAATAGAACTTCCGTTCTCTCTGGGGAAACAGCCAACGCACAAGATGAGGCAGACGACTTCTGCGGTGGGCAGTGGGGAGTGCGAAGGTGAGCGCATCAGCAGGGAGGGGCGGGCATGGGTGTCGGGGACTGCAAGGGCTCTTGGGGGATGCGGCTTTGAGTGAAGATGTGCAGACGGACGTGAGCAAAGCACTCATGGAGATTTGGAGGAACAGCATTCCAGCCACAGGACCAGCAGCTGCAAGGAACTCAGAGTGGGGCTAACGAGGACAGGTGTTCGGGAAAGCGGTGAGAGGTGAGAGCGCAGATGAGACTGCTCACAGGGGGAACGTGAGCCGCGTGGACGCGGGGGCCATTGGAGAGTCAGTAGAAATGGGATGTGACCTGGCTTCCGCCTGCACAACGTCACCCTGCGAGCTGTCAGGAGGAACAGGAGGCGGACAAGCACAGACCTCATGCAGCCCGTAAAGGATCTCTCGGAGTCCTCCCAGCCAGAGCGGCTGGTGACTCAAGCAGGGCGGAGGTACTGGGCTGATGGGAAGTCAGGTTCTGATGTAAGTGCCGACAGGTCTGCTGACTGGGCAGATGGGCTGAGGGCTGAGAGAGAAAGAGAGGAGTTAAGGATGATTGAGGGTTTTTGCCAGGGCAACTAGGAGTCGTCATGAAATAAGTTGGAAAACGTGTTTGGAGGGAACAGTCGCTCAACACTGACCATATTTAATTGGAGATGTCTGCAGATCTGTAGAATGGGCAGTTGGATATTCGAGTCCCCGGGAGTGATGTGGCCCGGACACGCAATTCAGAGTCGACAGGATAGGGATGGCATTTAAAGCCCCGAGCCAGGGAGCAGCGAGTGCAGAGGAGAGAAGAGGTGCTAGGGCTGCGCCCAGGGGACATCTCGCTATTTTTTAGAAGAATTGGAAAAAAAGAATCTTACAAGGAATAGCTAGGAAGGTAGGAAGAAAATCTGATACTTGTCCAAAAGACAAAGTAGAACTGTTTCAAAGAGGAGGGAGGAGCAGCTGTTTGAGATCTGTAAATATGTCCTGAGCGGCCCTGGCAAGCCAGGTGACACGTGTTGACTTGGTTTAATCATTTCTAGCTCTCCGTTCACCCTGAAATGCATCCTAGCCCGGACAATACAATGACAGGTCCCCCTACTCATAGGTCAGGGGTGATGAGCGTTAAAGACACACCTCTAGACCTGTTGATGTGTAGGTTACTGATGACCTTGAGAATAGAAGTTTCTGTAGAAAGGGGGCAGAAAAAAATCCAATTGGAATGGGTTCAACAGGGGAAAGGAGGGGGACAAAGTATAAACAGTACTTTCAAGGACTGCTCTCGAGCAAAAAAAAAGGAACACAACAGTCAATAGAGGAGAGAGTGGGTCAAGAGGGTTTTGTTTCCTTAACATGGAAGAAAACACATTTATTTTATTTTATTCTGGATCATAAAGATGAACCATAGAAGAAGAAGACATTGATGCTATAGGAGACAGAGGAAGCATTTCCAGGATGATGTCCTTGAGTGAGTGTAGAGGGAGACCACCAGATAAGTAGGAAGGGGGCTGGCTTCCCAGGGAGCAGGGACAGCTGTGATGAGCGGAGGGCAGGCATCACGGGTGAGCACAGATACAGAGAGATGGGCCAATACTGTGGGCAGGGGGAGTTCCCGTCGGTCCTCTTCTGCTGTTTTCTATTTCCTCCTTGTATGGGAAGCCCTGTCATGAAGCAAGGTGGAAGGTGGAAGGAATATTGGAGGTTTGGGATGGCTGAGAAGGTCTGAAATGGAGCTCCAGAAAAGAACGGGAGAGTGGACGGACCAGGGCAGCGGGCTATCATTGCCTGGTGGCCTGGTGGCTTGACCTGAAGCCAGTGTAATACACCTGGACCCCAGGTTGGTTCTGCTGCATGGTTCAGTTGGTGAGTAAACAGGGGGTTGGCTTTTGCTAGGCTTGAGACTTAAGCAAGTGAAGTAGCAAAGGCAGAGAGAGAGGCAACAGAGTGTGTTTAGGGAAGAAATAATACTTGACTATGGGCTTAAGCTGAGTCGATTAATGCAACAATTACCAATGAGCCTGTAGTTCCCAGCCTTGTGCACAAACAACATACAGGTTCATCACTTCTCTGATATGCTGATAATTTCTAGAGGGTCACCTGTTGATTGGTTTATTGAGAGGTTGTATTTCATGCCTTCCCTTCTCGTTCTATTATTGCTGTGTAGCTCAGGCCTTGACCACTTCCTGCCCGATTATCTCTATCTTGAGTATTTCTCCTGGTGTCGTGTGCTCACTTCCAACAACGTACACTTACTTTGGCCAGGGTCATCGCGAGATGACAGGTTTTTAATGTCACTGTTCTGTCCTAAATAAGGAATAGCTCCACGCCTCCAGTCACACACCTCACTGATCCTCTGCCCAGATTTCTTAGCTCTTTCTGCTCTGCAAACTTGTCTCTCACATTGCGTTCACTCTACGCCAGCAGACTGGCTTCCTTACGGCCCCTTTCTGCTTTGGCATTGTCGCTCCCCGTCTTCGTGGAGGAACGACACAGGACCCTGCTTTGTTCTTTCGTCTGCTCGGCCCTCCCCGGGTTTGCTGCTGGTTCTTCCCGGGTTGGCTACCGACCCTTCCACCTCCGTGGAAGGGCGGTTCCCCCTGGCCACTTTCCCCACTTCCGCAGGAGAGTGGCACACTGCCGGCCGGCTCTCTCGGGGGCTGCTCAGGTGTTCCCCTTAGATGTTCCCTTTAGATGTTCCTGGTGCATGTTGTCTCTCTCCTCCTTTATAGTCCTCTTCTACCAATCCCAACTCTGCTACCCACACGCCGAGTACGCTGCTCTCCTCCAATCAGGAGCAGGTCCTATTTATTGGTTGAACTGGAGGCAGCTGCATAGAAGCTGTTTTCTCCTCTCCCAGCGCCATATTGTGGGAGAGCAGATGCATAGAATAAGTCTTAATTCCAGTAACTTAGTCTAGTCCGAGTTGCTCCCAGTTGCTCCCCACAGGCATGCTGTGCCTTCCTCTGCTTTTCAGAATTCCACCTGCTACTGGCACTAAAGGGCCGTAGCTGCTGATACAAGCAGGAGTGGGGTTGGAGTCATGGATAGATACACACAAACATATATGCTCTCATACATACACATATACATACAACTAACATTTGCATTTGAAATTTTTGCAATAAACATGCCTTCATATCACTTCTATAATTTTATAATTAACAAAGTTTAAATTTAATTTTTGAAGAACTCTTTCTAGGTACTCTTTGACAATAGGTATTTCTTTTGAACCAGCAACAGGTCTAGTACCTTTATCTTTGGGGCATAAAACATAATTTCCTTACAACATTTTTATAATAGCAAACCATTGGAAGCAAATTAAAAATTCCAAATTGAAGTTTATTAAAAATTAAATTAAAAATTAAAAATGACAAATTCATCACATCCTGCACAATGTGGTTCATCTTAGTGTTTCACAGTATAGCCTCCACCATCAGACTATCTAGGTTTGAATTTCAGCTCTTACCATCAGCCTGCAGGCAGCTAAATTTTCTGTGCTTCAGTTTCTTTTAGTATTTATTTTGAAAGTTAGAGTTACAGAGAGAGAGAAGGAGAGACAGAGAGAGAGAGAGAGAGAGAGAGATATCTTTCATCTGCAGGTTCACTCCCCGGATGGCTGCAATGGCCAGTGCTGGGCCACGCTGACGCCAGGAACCAAGAGCTTCATCCAGGTCTCCCCTGTGGTGGCAGGGGCTCAGATACTGGAGCCATATGCTGCTTTCCCCGGCCATTAACAGGGAGCTGGAGCAGAAGTGGAGCAGCCAGGACACGAATTGGCACCCAAATGGGATGCTGGTGTTGCAGGGTGGCCCCACCCACAATCCCACAGTGCCTGCCCACCTGTGCTTAAGTTTCTTCGTCGTGAGGAAGAGATGGATTATTACATGCAAAGTAGTTAAAATCTTGCCTGGTTCACCTACAATGTAGAAAATAGGAGAAAGTACTTCCCCAACCTGATAACAGAAAAATAAACTACAAACAAAACAAAAGATAGATAGATAACTACAAGATTATAACTTTTCATAAACCTACCAGAAAGCTGAGGCCATAGGGCAACCAAGTATCCTTAAATTTATGGAAATGAGACCCTCCAAGGAAGGACAGAGCATGAGGGCTGATTCCCGCAGGACCCAGGAGAGGAGGTGCTGGGACCGCACACGTGGTAACAAACATTCAGCTAAGCTTTCCAGTACACTGTGGAAGACCAAGTGTGGGTTGGCATGAGAATCCAGAACCCCGGAGAGCTGCAGACACAAAGGAAGTTTGCACTCACATATAAGATTTTCTTATGGCCGGCACCGTGGCTCAACAGGCTAATCCTCTGCCTTGTGGCGCCGGCACACCGGGTTCTAGTCCCAGTCAGGACGCCGGATTCTGTCCCGATTGCCCCTCTTCCAGGCCAGCTCTCTGCTGTGACCAGGGAGTGCAGTGGAGGATGTCCCGCATGGGAGACCAGGAGAAGCACCTGGCTCCTGGCTTCGGATCAGCGCTGTGCGCCAGCCGCGGAAGCCATTGAAGGGTGAACCAATGGCAATGGAAGACCTTTCTCTCTGTCTCTCTCTGCCTGTCCAAAAAAAAAAAAAGATCTTCTTCTACAAGGGCTGCTCATGGGAAATGCTGGGCGCAGAGCAGGAAACCAAGAGAATCTCCTGTGGTGGTGCATACCTGGAAAAGAGGAGCAGATGTTATTGTAGGAAAGGCACAAAACCCTCACTGGATCCCCTCTCCTTTAAAAAACTTAAGTTGACGGGGCACTGGTGCAGCGAGGGGAGGGTAACAGGAGAAGCAACATGCTCTACTCCTGGAGAAAGGACAGGAGAGGGTTCTGGGTCTAGGATCATACATCGGCAGGATAAAGGTCTCCTACGTCTTGGGGAGGGGCAGGGAGCTGTCCATAGGAGACCCACTCCGGACACCAGGCAGTTCTTCTCGACCAGGAAAAGGATCAGGGTCAGTAAGAAGGCTCCGTCACTAGAGCCTAGACAGGTGGGACCACCTGAGACTGAGGGGCCCACACAGCAGAGAGCCCTCCCCTCCCGGCTAGGAAGCAGCAAGCAGTGAGCAAGAGCAGCCTGCTCCTGGGCAGGGACAGAGGCCACCCCTTGGTGGGCACAAGGAGGACTGAGCTGAGGATGGAGCAGGATAATGGAGAAAAATCCCTGGGAACCCTGCCCTAAGCACCGGGTAATGTCAGAGGAGCTGGAGCTAGTGACGGGCTGATGGTACTGAGGCAGCAATAAAACCAAACCCACCGCGACTCCCGAGTGGGTGTACTCATCAGAAGGCACTATGTCACGCCGCGGCTCACTAGGCTAATCCTCCGCCTGCGGCGCCGGCACACCGGGTTCTAGTCCCGGTCGGGGCGCCAGATTCTGTCCTGGTTGCCCCTCTTCCAGGTCAGCTCTCTGCTGTGGCCAGGGAGTGTAGTGGAGGATGGCCCAAGTGCTTGGGCCCTGCACCCCATGGGAGACCAGGAAAAGCACCTGGCTCCTGCCTTCGGGTAGGCGCGGTGCACCGGCAGCAGCACGCTGGCCGCAGTGGCCATTGGAGGGTGAACCAACGGCAAAGGAAGACCTTTCTCTCTGTCTCTCTCTCTCTCACTGTCCACTCTGCCCGTCAAAAAAAAAAAAAAAAAAAACCTGCATGCAAAGTATGGTCCCATTTGGCTCAAACTGAATTTTTGCTTGGATAAACAATAATCAGACAATAATTTATCTTAGTATTTATGTCTAGTGAGAAGTCAGGAGAGTTTTTGTTTCTCCTTTGTACTTTATATTTTCTTTGAATTAAAAATGAGCAAAAAAGCTATTTTCATGGACAACAACTCTGCCGGTTTTTTGAATAGGGGAGTTTATCCCATTTACTTTCCTAAAAAATGTGTTCTGATTAGTTTTTCATTTTTAATTTTTAACATTTATTTGTTTATGCTATGTGAGCTTTTCTTTCTCAAATAGTTGGCTATATAGTGAATTTATTATTTGGTTAGCATTGCCTTTTTTTAAAATTTGACAGATAGAGTTAGACAGTGAGAGAGAGAGACAGAGAGAAAGGTCTTCCTCCTGTTGGTTCACCCCCCAATAGCTGCTATGGCCGGAACTACAACAATCTGAAGCCTGAAGCCAGGTGCTTCCTCCTGGTCTCTCATGCGAGTGCATGGTCTCTCGACTGCCCTCCCAGGCCACAGCAGAGAGCCGGACCAGAAGAGGAGCAACCAGGACTAGAACCCGGCACCCATATGGGATGCCGGCACCGCAGGCGGAGGATTAACCAAGTGAGCCACGCCGCCAGCCAAAAGTTATTATTGTCTTTAAAAGTTCCAAGAACATTTTTGAATATGTACACACAAGAGTATTCAAAACCTTCATGGAAATATGTATTATGAAAAAACTAAACATGGATTTCAATTTTTCCTACCAAAATAAATTCCGTTTTACCATGAACTTTTAAAAATACTCTTGTATGGGACCAGTGCTGGGGCCTAGCAGGTTAAGCCTCCACCTGTAATGCTGACATCCCATAGAGGTGCGGGTCGAGTCCTGGCTGCTCTACTTCTAATCCAGCTTGCTGCTAATGAGCCTGGGAAACCAACAGAAGATGGCCCAAGCGCATGAGTCTTTGCGCCAGTGTGAGAGACCAAGATGAATCTCCTGGCTCCTGGCTTCAGCTTAGCCCAGCGCTGGCTATTGTGGCCGTTTAGGGAGCAAGCCAGCAGACAGAGGATCTCTCTCTCTCTCTCTGTCTCTCTCTCCTCCCACCATCTGTCTCCCCTTCTCTCTCTCTTGAACTCTGCTGTTCACATAAATAATACAAAAAAAAAGTACCCTGGTATTTGCCTACCAGTCCCAAGAATAAAATATTGCCATATTGAGAATTCTATTGAATGTCTTTGAACCAAATGAAATAAAAAGCTCATTGTATTCCCATCAGCTACTCCTTCTTCCTGTTTATGTGAGGTGTTGGACAATATTTACTTTCAAGCTTTTATTTTACATTGCTGTAAAGTGGGCTCACGGTGCACTGCTTAGCAACTCGCCTGAGTGGGACGAGACAGAACACACTCACAGGCAACGAGCCAGGTGAAGCGGACGTAGGAGCTGTAGTCAGGCATCAGAGGGCTGAAGAAGCGTGAGATCCTTGTGAGTGAGCTCCCCAGGGTTCATGAAGCTGTCCAGAATGGATGGCGTCCTGACCGCACCTGCCTGATCCGCACCACAGCCGGGGAGCAGCCCTCCTGGGTTATATGCCGCCAGGGAGGGGGCTCCCTAGGCTCAAGCTCTGAGGGATGACTGAGGGATGCATCGGGTTAGAGAGGAACAGAGTCTGGCAGTTGAGTGAGGCAGTGCCTCCCTAACTCCAGATGTTGCATTGCCAAGAGGGTCAGGAACCAGGCCCAGCCTGCTCAGGCAGGGGCTCCGCGTGCATCCCAGCGCATTCTACTGCTGTTCGGGAGAACTACAAGCAAGAAGGGGAGGGAGGCTGGGTTGGTCCAAGGCCACCTGGAGCACCGTCCTGCAGGTATACAGGTGTAGCCCTAGACCTGCAATTTATAGTCGTGAAGATGTGATTCTCTGTCTTGAGGGTTTTACGCTGCTTTGCTACAGTAGTCCTTCTCAGACGTCAACGTGCACGGAAACCACACGGGATCTTGTTGGTTGCAGATTCTGCCTCAGTCAGTCTGCAGTGCAATCTGAGAGTTAGAATTTTTAAGAAGCTCCCAGGTGAGGTGGTGACGCTGGCCTGTGGGACACACTTTGGGTAGCGTATAAAGGATTTCACAGTCAAGCAATGGAGACCCAGCATGTGAATAATGGGTACTGCTGAAGAAGACACCAAAAGAAATTGTAAGCCGGCACCGCGGCTCACTAGGCTAATCCTCCGCCTGCGGCGCCGGCATACCGGGTTCTAGTCCCGGTCGGGGCGCCGGATTCTGTCCCGGTTGCCCCTCTTCCAGGCCAGCTCTCTGCTGTGGCCCGGGAGTGCAGTGGAGGATGGCCCAAGTACTTGAGCCCTGCACCCGCATGGGAGACCAGGAGAAGCACCTGGCTCCTGGCTTCGGATCAGCGTGGTGCACCGGCCGCAGCGCGCCAGCGGCGGCGGCCATTGGAGGGTGAACCAACAGCAAAGGAAGACCTTTCTCTCTGTCTCTCTCTCTCACTGTCCACTCTGCCTGTCAAAAAATAAAAAAATAAAAGAAATTGTAGAAAAGCAAGATTTAAAGACATACTTACTCCTCATGTAGGATCTCTGTCCTTAATGTGCTGTACAGTGTGATTTAATGCTATAACTAGTACTCAAACAGTATTTTTCACTTTGTGTTTCTATGTGGGAGCAAACTATTGAAATCTTTACTTAATGTATGCTAAACTGATCTTCTGTATATAAGGAGAATTGAAAATGAATCTTGATGTGAATGGAAGGGGGGAGGGAGCGGGAAAGGGGAGGGTTGCGGGTGGGAGGGAAGTTATGGGGGGAAGCCATTGTAATCCATAAGCTGTACTTTGGAAATTTATATTCATTAAATAAAAGTTAAAAAAAAAAGACATACAAAACTTTCTGGAAAGCTAAATATTCCAAATTAAAAAGCCCACTGGAAACTAGGCAAAACGAAGAGAACCCAACCCTGAACACACGCTGGTGAAAGTTCTGAAACTTATACATAAGGAAAGAATCCTATTAACACCCTGAGAGAAGATCATCTACCGGAAAAAGGGATGGAGTAGGAAATTCAGACTGGTCTCAGCATTATAATCTAGATGCTGTACTTTTAAAAATGTAATTTAGATGCTAAAATCAATAAAGCAAACATTAACTATAGAATTCATTTTTTTAAGATTATCATTTTGAAAATCAGAGTTAGAAGGAGAGGAGATGAGAGAGAGAGAGAGAGAGAGAAATGGGGGGGGGGATTTGATTTTCCACTTGCTGGTTCACTCCCCAAATATCTGCAACATCCAGATATTGTCCAGGCCAAAGCCAGGAGCCAGGAACTCCATCTGGGTCTCCCACATGGGTGGCAGGGCCCAAGCACTCAGGCCATCCTCCACTGCCATCCCAGGTACATCAGAAGCAGTGTAGCTGGGACTCAGATCAGCACTCCAATACGATATGCTGGTATGGTAAGTATAGTAGTGGCTTAACCCAACAATGCTGGCCCCCAAAGCCAACATCTTTACCTGGTTAAAGAGCTGATTTGGAAATCCTGCATCACTTTTTGCACGGACATCAACGCAGAGTAAGTTGGCATCTGTATCTAACCTAAAAAATAGCTTATGAGGGCTACACAGTCAAATGTCTAAGGAAACATCATTATTCCTCTTAATTTCCAAAGAATACAGCCTCATTGAATATATGTATTTCACTTAATGAGATAACCAAAGCCCCTTTGTTCCAACAGAGATTTCTGGCACCTAAGACAATGAAATTCATTTTAAAGTTGTTTATCAATAGAGTCACCTATGGAAAACTTTGAGAGAGGTTGGAAAAAATATATACAATCACATTTTCTCTTTTCTCTTTAAATGTTTAGTAAGGGGCCAGCGCCATGGCTCACTTGGTTAATCCTCCGCCTGTGGCGCCAGCATCCCATATGGACGGCCAGGCTCTAGTCCTGGTTACTCCTCTTCCCATCCAGCTCTCTGCTGTGGCCCGGGGGGGTGGGGGCAGTGGAGGATGGCCCAAGTGCTTAGGCCCCTGCACCCGCATGGGAGACCAGGATAAGTACCTGGCTCTTGGCTTTGGATCGGCGTAGCTCTGGCTGTAGCGGCCATTTTGGGGGTGAACCAGCGGATGGAAGACCTTTCTCTCTGTCTCTCTCTCACTGTCTATAACTCTACCTGTCAAATAAAAAAAAAGTTTAGTAAAATCATATCACCATAAAAGAAAACTCTCCAAGAGTTTTAGGCCATATTTAATATTCTCTGGGTATGTCACTGTGTGTGATTCTTTACCAATTGATTACATCAGGGTAAAAAAAAAAACAACTGTAGGTCCCAAGTCTTTGTGACAGAAATATCAGCAGAATTGTACAGGCATGCACCTTTTGGCCAACTTTAAAATTAGGCCTTAAATATCCAATATTTCATCCGTTGTACCTTCTTGCTCAGGGCTTAAGTACACATAGAAGAATCTACAGTCTCACACATGCAGGTCAGACACAAAGCACACCAAATGCACGTCACAGTGGTGTACTATGACTTTCTGCTCAGTTCTTAGCATCTCTGCGCATTTGTCCTAAACACAGTGCTGTAATTCCTGCTGTTCGGCCAAATGCTGACAGCCACTGCAGCATCCTCCCTGTCCATCAAAGGGAGAGTGGCACGGCCTTGGCCTCGGGGGCGTGTGGGTTGCTACGTGTGGTCAGGCAGCTGCAGAGGCCCCAGCGGCCAAGCCAGCTGCTCACATCTGTGTCAAGGAGGCTTGAGGAGTCTGGAACTTCTGAGCAGCAGAGCTGTCTGCCAAACGCTTCCTGGCAAAGATTTTTGTCTGCAAAATAGACACAATAATGAGGGACTTTAAGAAATGCTCCGCGTCCTGGAAACAGAGTCGGCAGAAGTAGAGGAAGAAAGGCATCTTCCCCTGGGAGACAAATCGTCATGACAGGAGTTCTATGCTTTTGTTTTGTTTTGTTTTGTTTTTTTGACAGGCAGAGTGGACAGTGAGAGAGAGAGACAGAGAGAAAGGTCTTCCTTTTGCCATTGGTTCACCCTCCAATGGCCGGTGCGCTGCGGCCAGTGCACTGCGCTGATCCGATGGCAGGAGCCAGGTGCTTCTCCTGGTCTCCCATGGGGTGCAGGGCCCAAGCACTTGGGCCATCCTCCACTGCACTCCCTGGCCACAGCAGAGAGCTGGCCTGGAAGAGGGGCAACAGGGGCAGAATCCGGCGCCCTGACCTGGACTAGAACCCGGTGTACTGGCGCCGCTAGGTGGAGGATTAGCCTAATGAGCCGTGGCGCCGGCAGTTCTATGTCTTTATTTATTTATTTATTTTTTTATTTTTTTTTTACAGGCAGAGTGGACAGTGAGAGAGAGAGACAGAGAGAAAGGTCTTCCTTTGCCGTTGGTTCACCCTCCAATGGCCGCCGCGGCCGGCGCGCTGCGGCCGGCGCACCGCGCTGATCCGATGGCAGGAGCCAGGAGCCAGGTGCTTCTCCTGGTCTCCCATGGGGTGCAGGGCCCAAGCACCTGGGCCATCCTCCACTGCACTCCCTGGCCACAGCAGAGGGCTGGCCTGGAAGAGGGGCAACCGGGACAGAATCCGGCGCCCCAACCGGGACTAGAACCCGGTATGCCGGCGCCGCTAGGCGGAGGATTAGCCTAGTGAGCCGCGGCGCCGGTCTAGCAGTTCTATGTCTTTATAAAAAAGATTTATTAATTTATTGGAAAGGCAGAGTTGCAGAGAGAGTTGGAGAGAGAGAGAGAGCGAGCAAGCGAGCTTCCATTCATCGTTTCATTCCCCAAATAGCCACAACAGCCGGGGCTGGGCCAGGCTGAAGCCAGGAATGAGGAGCTTCATCTAGGTCTCCCACGTGGGTGCAGGGGCCCAGGCACTTGGGCCATCTTCTGCTGCTTTCCCAGGCCATAGCAGGGAGCTGGATTGGAAATGGAGCAGCCAGGACTTAAATAGGTGCTCATATGGGATGCCGGCATCACAGGCAGTGGCACCATCCCCATACAAAAGTTCTAAACCTTGTCCCTTGTTAAGACAATGAGAGTTATTTTTAAAACGCAAATGAGGCTACTGAATTTTACAGTTCACATGGAAGCAGTTCTGAGTTTCCTAGGGGGTTCTTCCTGGTCATAGGACCCCCGGTTCACTCCCCAGCTGGCCACAACAGTCAGGGCTGGTCCAGGCTGACACCGGGCGCCAGGAACTTAGCTTCTGGCAGTCAGGGACTCTCACGGTCGCTGTTAGGAGCTGAGTCATGTTCCCCCAGTCCTAACCCCAGGACCTCGGAATGTGACTCTAATTGGAGATGGGCTCATTAATGAGGTAATTAATTAAAATGAGGTCATTAGCGTGGGCCCTAATCGCGTATGATGGTGTCCTGATCGGAAGATGAGCCCAGGACTCAGACACACACAGAGGGAAGATGGGAGGACCACAGACAAGCCAAGGAGAGGCCCTGGGGGAAGGTGATTCTGCTGAGTGCTTGATGCCAGGCTTTCAAAACCGTGCGGAGAGAGAGTTCTGGGGTTTGAGCCACCCACGTCTGTCCTCGCCTGGTGATACTGAGCCTGAGAACTCCTTGTGGAAGAAGATACGGATCCCAGGAATTAACTATTGCGAATGGCGTGGCTTCTGTCTCCGGATACACGGTTCTGTGAAGGGGGCACCTTTTTCTGCCATGACTCTGAACTTGCTGTTCTTATTTCCTCCCTGTGCTTTTTGAAGCACAACAAGAGACAACAGGACCAACAAGCAAGACAGCAAGTGAAGTCACTGAGAGAGCTCCGGCCACTGTCCTGGCTCTCTGCGGAGGCGAGAGCTGACGCCACCCCACAGGACCCTCTGCCTGGGACGCTCCACAGTGTGCAGAGGTTATGGGTGGATTCACTTCTGCTACCCACCAAGTAGGCGTTTTCTGAGTTGGACGGATGTTGGCGTTTGTGGGGTACAGAAAGTGAACCCTCCGTTTGTTTACATTTCATGTCACTGCCAGTCCTTTGTGTCCTCTCCCATCCACCTATGTGACCTCTCATTGGCTGGAGTGCACCTGCCAACACCAGGACCCTTTCTCGCTTTGCAATGAGACCAAGTGCCATTGTTGTGTTTCTGTTTCATTTATTCGTGTGGAGAGATCCTTCTCCAAGTTGGGATCA
Organism: Oryctolagus cuniculus; assembly: GCF_964237555.1. NCBI lineage: Eukaryota > Metazoa > Chordata > Mammalia > Lagomorpha > Leporidae > Oryctolagus > Oryctolagus cuniculus. The sequence goes on along the minus strand of NC_091436.1, from coordinate 162,627,004 downwards.
GGGGTTGTATAAAAGACTCTGCCTTTGAGATCTTGATGGCAGGCATGGGGAGTGCTGTTGGCAGACTGTGAAATAATCACTGGAGGCCGGCACTGTGGCTCAACAGGCTAATCCCCCGCCTTGCAGCACCGGCACACCGGGTTCTAGTCCTGGTTGGGGCGCTGGATTCTGTCCTGGTTGCCCCTCTTCCAGGCCAGCTCTCTGCTATGGCCAGGGAGTGCAGTGGAGGATGGCCCAAGTGCTTGGGCCCTGCACCCCATGGGAGACCAGGAGAAGCACCTGGCTCCTGCCATCAGATCAGTGCGGTGCGTCGGCGTCGGCAGCCATTGGAGGGTGAACCAACGGCAAAAGGAAGACCTTTCTCTCTGTCTCTCTCTCTCACTGTCCACTCTGTCAAAAAGAAAAAAAAAAAAAGAAATAATCACTGGACACCCATCTTGGGTATCAGCTGCTGATGGAAGTGCCCAGGCTTGTAGATCCAGGGGTTCTGAGCATGGTGGACGGGCAATTTCTTCTCGGGCCATCTAGGACCCTACTACCCACACTCCACACAGGAGCAAAAGCAATGCTAGGAGCCCCACTGCACCCAAGCCTGGTCTCTCAGCACCTCTTGAACTTGCTCCCGACTCACCCACAGCAGCAACACTTGGGACATTCCATCTTCAATATTCTTTTTGAAAAGGCAAAGCAATTAGGATGTGCTTTGAGGACTTCCCAAGCTCACAGCAAGATGTTTTGTTTTCACAGCTGTACTCACACACTCCCAGGGAGATAGCATGAGGTCATGTTGGCGACAGCACAATTGTCACCTTGCTGAAGAGGGGAGCCTGGGGATCTCCATGGAGAAGCGAGGGGAGGCGTTCAGCTGCAAGCTCAGACCCCGTTTGCAGCGATCATAGCGACCCTGGAGCAGGGCTGGGAGTGGAAACTGCTAGGAGCTGCTGAACACAGATGACGTCATCCCACCACCACACCTGGTGGGGGTCTGACAGCCGGGGAGAAGGCTTGGCCTAGAAGGAAAACAACTCCAGCTAAGTTGACCACTTTTATGTGCTGGGGAGGACACAGTGTCATGAAAGTTCTTCTCTCCTCCACCTTCCCTTTAGGTTCAGCAGTCACCACGTCCATGAAATTATGACCGCGACAGCAAGCTATTAGCGTCCTCCATGGCCATGACCAACAGCTCCAGCCCCGTGGGATTTTGTGAGTTGTGGAGCCCTTCCCGTTAGAGCCGTCACAGCCTGGGGCTCTGGAGGCGCTGGCAGTCCTCATGCCATTTCCCAGCCACAGTACTCCTCGAGGGTTTTCAGTTAGGCCACCAGGGCTTGTGCACACCGCATATACACTGAAGCTGGCGTGGGGCATAGAGTGTCCCCGCCTGCCACATCTGCAGCTGTTCACAGGCAATTGGCAGAATGCTGGACACAGTGCTTCTCTGCTCCAGTTCTCTGCAGTTAAAGGACACATTTTTTTTTTTTTTTTTTGACAGGCAGAGTGGATAGTGACAGAGAGAGACAGAGAGAAAGGTCTTCCTTTTGCTGTTGGTTCACCCTCCAATGGCTGCTGCGGCCTGCGCATCGTGCTGATCTGAAGCCAGGAGCCAGGTGCTTCTCCTGGTCTCCCATGGGGTGCAGGGCCCAAGCACTTGGGCCATCCTCCACTGCACTCCCCGGCCATAGCAGAGAGCTGGCCTGGAAGAGGGGCAACCGGGACAGAATCCGGCGCCCCAACCGGGACTAGAACCCGGTGTGCCGGCGCCGCAAGGCGGAGGATTAGCCTAGTGAGCCACGGCGCTGGCCCGACACACTCCTTCTTTATGTGATCTGGAGCAGCTTCCACAGGCAGCTCTGGACTCAGCTTCTGCTGTGATATGGATGTGCCTCCCCTCGCAGCCCAGGGCAACAGTGCAGAGAGGTGAGGCCTCAGGAAGAGTAGGTCGTGGGGTTTAATGTCATGACTGTGGGAGCAGATTTGTGGAGCCAGCATTGTGGTGCAGTGGTTTAAGCTTTTGCTTGCAATACCAAGCATCCCCTGTTTGAGCGTTGGTTCGAGTCTTGGCTGCTCCACCTCCAATCCAGCTTCCGGCTAATGCACCCGGGAAGGAGATGAGGGCTGCAGTGCCTGGACCCCTGCCACCCACAGGGAGACCAGCATGAAGCTCCCGGCTCCCAGCTTTGGCCTGGCCCAGATATGACTGTTACAGCCATTTAGGAAGTAGACCAGTGGATGGAAGATCTCTCTCTCTCTCTCTCTCTCTCTCTCTCTCTCTCTCTTCTCTCTCTCTGTCAATCTGCCTTTCAAAAATAAATCTTATAAAAAAAGAAAAAGAGTGGGTACGTTAGAAAGCTGAAGTTGGCCCCTCTTGGTGTCTCCTGCATGTGCACTCCTCCTTCTGCTTTCCGCCGTGAGACCATGCGGCACGAGGGCCCTTGACACCAGTGCCACGCTCTTGAACTTCCCAGCCTCCAGAGCTGTGAGCCAAATAAGCTTCTATTGGCTATCAGTTCCCCAGTCCCAGATATTCCGACCTAGGTGCAGAATACAGACTAAGACTCTGTCCTCCTGGGTGTGCTGTCCACCCCAGGGAGTTCGTCAGAATCCTAGAAATGGAAATAAAAAGGGGCAATTGCAGAAACAACAAATGGCACCAAAACCATAAGGCGCCTTGCACACAGATGAGGCTAAAAAAAATCCTTAAGTGCTCTGATTACTCACTCTCAGGGCTTGTTCTAGCCCATACAGAAGTTAGTGAAAAAACTGGTTTTAATTGCATTTTAATCATCAGTTTCTTTCTTTGCCAGGCACTACTGCTTTCATGGTTTTCAAGCCATGTGTTTCAGGATCAACCACCAAGAGTGAGCCTTAGCGTCAGCCAGCTGGGGTCAACGGTCGGTCGTTTCTGAGCCCCACCTGGGCGCTAAGTCCCCTGTGCCTGGCGCAGCACCACCCCTGGTGAGGAGCACTCTGGACCGCTGCCGGCCGCAGTCCAGTGACTGGGCCTTCACGTCCCCGAAGTGACGCTCTCATTATATCCCACATATGCATGCTGATTCCACGAGGCCACTGACGCTCCCCCAGAAAGGCTAGTGAGACACAGGACGTCACTTAGAATAGGGACACCAGCATCCCCTATCGGAGTGCCTGGGTTCAAGTCTCCAGCTTCCTGATAAAGCATACTCTGGGACACACTGACGAGTCCCTGCCACCCACATGGCAGAGCCACATTGAGTTCCAGTTTCCTGGCTCTGGCCTGGCCCAGTGCTGGCTGTTGTGGGTATTTGGGGAATGAACCAATGAGTGGAAGATCTTTCTTACTCTCTGTTTTTGTCTCTGACTCTCTGTCTTTAAAATAAATAAGTAATAAATAAATAAGTAGATAAATAAATAATGTCAAGAACACCAGAGTTTCAGGACCAACATCATGGCTCAGCAGGTTAAGCCACCACATGCAATGCTGGCATCCAATATGAACACCAGTTTGAACCCCAGCTGCTCCACTTCTGATCCAGCTCTCTGCTAATGTGCCTGGGAAAGCAGTGGAAGATGGCCCCAGTGCTTGAGCCCCTGCCATCCATGTGGGAGAACCCGGATGGAGATTCAGGCTCCTTGGCTTTAGTCTGGCCGAACGGGAGCTGTTGTGGCCATTTAGGGAGTGAACCCGCAGTTGGAAGATCTCTCTCTCTCTCTATGTCTGTCTCTCCCTCTCTCTGTATAACTCTGCCTTTCAAACAAATTAAATAAGTCTTTTAAAAAAATATCAGATTTTCAACAGTCTTCTTTCTCTCCCACCCCCAAGTAGTCTGGACATCTTCCCACTTCCTCCTCACCCATCTTTGCCATTTAATTACAACACTGAGCTCCACGGGGCTTGTATCCAATGCAAGGGGAAGTGCAAGCTTCCCACTATAACGTGGATTCCATGGGGGTAGCAATCCCAGCCTGCTCTTCTTTCTATCCCTCTACAAAGTATCTACTCAGTGAATGTTTGTTGTGTTGAATTGTGCCTTCAAAAAAGTTACCAGATCTGAGATTCGTGGATTTGTCCTGAGTAAATCTTTAGAAAGACCAGACTATTTTTAATATGATAACGCATATTCAGGCACACTAACCCTTACATGAAACTCCAGGGGTCAAGTTGTACCGGAATTGTTCATATTTCAAAAAAGTTAACACGGGTGTCATATGGCATATTATGTGGCCTCTTACCAGTGTGTAGGATTACAAAAAGTCTAAGGAGTAAATCCAGAGTAGCCTTACACGCATTCAAGTTACATTTCACCATTAAATAAGTCTGCTGAAAACTTCTGAAATAACTCTGTTTTCCAAAGAGTTTTAATTTCAGGAAAATGCAGGATTGTGGGCAAACAAGGGAGTGGGTATTTGGTTCAGCATTTAAGACGCCACTTGCTTGTATCTGGGTTTGAGTTCCAGTTCAGCTTTTAATTCCAGCTTTCTGCTAACGGGCACCCTGGGAAGCAACCGTGATGGCCCCAGGCGCTGGGTTCCTGCCATCCACACGGCAGACCCAGCTGGAGTTCCCAGTCCCGGCTTTGGGCTGGCCCAGCCCTGACTCCTGCCGCCATTCGGGGAGTGAAACAGCAAATGGAATACCGCCCCCCTCTCTGCCTTTCAAATAAATAGAAGTAAATTTTAAGATCTTCAAACCTAACAACCTTGAGGGACGTAGGGAAAAGTCCCAGGAAGGAAGTGTTACCATCAGAGCCGACAGCTTATTTTACTAATCCGGCATCGAATGCAGTCTGTCAAGACCAGATCAGTACTTATTAACCAAATCTGCTGTCAGCGGCGCCCTAAATAGGACATCTTGTTTGGCAAGAGCTCTTAAGGAACTTGTCCCACCTGCAAAACAATCAAAGAAGCAAAAAACAACAGAGGCATGGGGCTAGCCACAGGGTTCTTATGAAAACGACTCTTATTTGAATCATGTATTCTAGAATCAATGGAACTATGTACAGTGTTTTAATTAGGTTTCTGCAAGGGGCAACCCCTTGCAACCATTTTGCTTGTAGCGGAATGCGTGATCACTTTCCTACACAATAGGGGTGGCTTCAAAAAACTCTTTGTCCCTCACTGAAATATTGTAGCTTTTTTTTTTAAAGAGACGGACATGGGAGGAGACAAGTAGTTTCTTCACTGGTAATTTTAGAGGAAGAATTATTTGGTGTGGTTTTTTTAAAGCAGATATATTTTATTGATTTGCTAGAGTAAGTGATAGAGACAGATCTTCCAGCTTCTGGTTCACTCCCCAAACGGCTGCAAAGGCTGGAGCTGGGCCAGGTCAAAGCCAGGTGAAGCCAGGACCCAGGAACTCCGTCTGGATCTCCCACGTGGGAGGCAGGGAGTCCTGCTGCTGCTCTCCCAAGTGCATTAGCAGGGAGCTGGATCAGAGGAGGAACAGTTAGGACCTGAACTGGTGCTTCCACATGAGATACTGGCATCACAGGCAGTGGTTTAAGCAGCTGTGCTCAGTGCCAGCCCCTAATTTGGTATATTCTAAAAGCGACAAGACCCAATTCTGTTATGAGACCAAATCCAGTTAAACAAGAAAAAGAAGATTAAATTATTCTTTTTTTTTAAGAAAAAGATTTCTTTATTTGAAAGTCAGCGTTAGAGAGAGAGAGAGAGAGAGAGAGGTCTTCTATCTGCTGGTTCACTCCCCAGATGGCCTCAAAGGCGAGGGCTGGGCCAGGCCCAAACCAGGAACTTCTTTTATGTCTTCCACGTGGCTGCAGGGGCCCAAACACTTGGGCCATCTCCAGCTGCTCGTCCCAGGCCATTAGCAGGGAGCTGGAAGTGGAATAGCCAGACTCGAACCGGCATTCAGTGGGGTGCTGATGTCGCGGGCGGCGGCTTTACCCACTACACCACAGTGCCTGCCTGTAAGTTAATTTTTAAGAACAAATCTTCCCCCACACCATTAGCTCTTTGCTTCAGTCACATCTCCAAAGAGCTGCTGTCAGCTGGGTGGAGCGGGTTTTACTTTCTCACTTCTCTGACCTGTTAGCCCCAGTCAGCGCTAGCAAGGATGTAACGGGCAGACGGCAGAAGGAAGGGGTACACCAAGGCCTGAGTCATTACTGCAGTGGGAGCTTGAGAGAGGGGAGCTGGCGTGGGGAACGCTCACGGGGGCCACGGGGAGGTGCAAGAGAGGAAGAGGGTTCTGAAGTTAGACTGGAAGCAACTGTGGAGGAATGACTTGGGAGAAAGAGAAGAGAGAGGAGGGAAGAGGCCAGTGGGAATGGGAGGGAGGAGGGAAGCTGGGCATCGCAGCTGAGAGAGGGGGGTGGCCTCAGGGGACTGGAATCCTGGTCCCGGAGCCCGCGGCCCCGACCAGTGCAGCCACCTCCCCACCCGGTACGAGAGCCCCGCTCCTCTGCGCCCTGTCTGCCCTCCCGTTGGTGGGGGCCTTCAGCCTGCCTTGCCCGACTTGGCAGGTTGAGGGCTTCCTCCAGCCAGTCTCCCGCGCTGTGGTCTTGCCCCTGGCAAATCTGCATTCTCACGTTTCATTCCATCACAGTGTTGCTAAAAACTGATGAAGACCCCCTACTGTCCTGGGATTAAATCCGGACTCCTAATCCCAACCACCAGCTCATTCATCTCGTACGCCTCTCTCTCCCAAGAGGCTGAAGATCTCTCTCCGGCTCTCCCTTTCTCTGTAACTCTACCTCTCAAATAAAATAAACCTTATAAGGTGGGGTGTTTGGTGCAGTGGGTAAAACGCTACTTGGGAAGCTTACATCGCATATAAAAATACCTGGGTTGGAGTCCTGGCTTTGCTTCTGATTCTAGCTTCAATTCCTAGCATTGTGCACTGCGGGGGGCAGCAGGTGAGGGCCCAAGTATTTAGGTCCCTGCCACCCATGTGGGAGAGCTGGCTTGGTTTCCAGGCTCTTGACTTTGGCTTGGCCCAACCCTGGCTGTTGCAGGCAACTGGAGAGTAAACCAGTGAATGGAAATCTCTCTTGTCTCTCTGCCTTTCAAGCAAAAAAAAAAAAAAAAACAAAAAAAAAACAAAAAAACAAACAAAAAAAACAAACCTTAAATAAGTTTAAAATAGAAAGTGATGAGAAAATATATTTATGCTTATTTTATTATCATTAACTTTCCTGTTAAAATTCTGGGTATATTCCAATAGGCCAAATGATCAGGGCAGTAAAAATCATAGTGAAAAAGTGGGATAATTTGTAAAGTCACACATTTAATGAAAAACTTGTTTGAAAACATCAAAATTTAAAACTCAGTGTACAATACTGTGACTTAAAATATTATACCAGGAATTATATTTTCTTGGGCTTAGCTGTATCTCTAGAAGCTAGAAAAGTGTCCTTCTTTCAATTTAATTCATGATTTTATGTTTACCTCAAGGCAAAAAAAAGTTCAGTTACAGTCCAAGGTAGCCAAAGTGTATTGTTAAATTTCATACAGTGATGGCATGAGCTTTTTTCCTTTTTTTTTTTTTTTTTTTTTTGACAGGCAGAGTGGACAGTGAGAGAGACAGAGAGAAAGGTCTTCCTTTTGCTGTTGGTTCACCCTCCAATGGCCGCCGTGGCCGGCGTGCTGCAGCCAGCGCATCGCGCTGATCCGAAGCCAGAAGCCAGGTGCTTCTCCTGGTCTCCCATGGGGTTCAGGGCCCAAGCACTTGGGCCATCCTCCACTGCACTCCCGGGCCATAGCAGAGAGCTGGCCTGGAAGAGGGGCAACTGGGACAGAATCCGGCGTCCCAACCGGGACTAGAACCCGGTATGCAAGGTGGAGGATTAGCCTATTGAGCCATGGCGCTGGCTCTATTTTTAATCTTAACAATATTGTTATCTAAGATACTCCTTACTGACTTTAAGTACTTCTTAAACTGTGGAGGTAGAGTGTGAATTCAAGAAGCCCGTTCAAAAGGATTCGTGAGTAATACAATATAGAATGGGGCTGACGCCGTGGCGTAGTGGGTAAAGCCGCTGCCTGCAGTGCCGGCATCCCATATGGGTTCCGGTTCTAATTCTGGTTGCTCCACTTCCGATCCAGCTTTCTGCTACGGCCTGGGAAAGCAATAGAAGATGGCCCAACTCCTTGGGCCCCTGCACCTGCGTGGGAGACCTGGTGGAAGCTCCTGGCCCCTGATGGGTGCAGCTCCAGCCGTTGCAGCCAATTGGGGAGTGCAACAGTGGTTAGAAGACATCAATCTTTCTCTCTCTCTCTCTCTCTCTCTCTCTCTCCCTCCCTCCCTTTCCTTCTCTCTGTGTAACTCTGACTTTCAAATAATAAATAAATCTTTTTAAAAATACAGTAAAGAATGAAACAAGACTCGCAACGAGCACGCACAGCAGACCAAAGACAACACACAACTGCTTCCCCACTTTCCAAACTAACACAGGAAATAATATTGGATATTTCCAAGTGCTGAGAAGGCCACCAGCCCGCACCTGACATCTAACTGTTTCACTACAGCTCAACTCTGCGAAGCAGAGGGAGCCACTGTTACCAGACACCCGCCACTCAGTGCCTGCTCTGAAGGGCCTGTGAGGGAGTCTAAGGATTTACTTAGAGAGGGAGGAGCAGCGGCACTGTGGCACAGGGGTTTAAGCTGCCACCTGCATTGCTGGCTGCTCCACTTCTGATCCGGCTCTCTGCTAACAGCCTGGGAAAGCAGCGGAGGATGGCCCAAGGCCTTGGGCCCCTGAACCCATGTGGGAGACCCAGAAGAAGCTCCTGGCTCCTGGCTTCTGATCTGCTCAGCTCTGGCTGTTATGGCCATTTGGGGAGTGAATCAATGGATGGAAGACCTCTCTCTCTCTGCCTCTCCTCTCTGTTACTCTGCCTTTCAAATAAATAAATAAAAATGTTATTAAAAAAAGAAAAAAGAGAGAAAAGGAGAAAAGATTAGTATAATTATTTAGAGGTTTTGTTTTTTTTTAACCCATGTGTTCAGTATTTTTTGCACTATTTTCCCAAAGGGACCTGACAAAATCATAAACATGGAATCAAACAATACTAGAGAGAAAGTTTCAGAATAAAATCCAGACAAAGAGGGAACTGGAGATCATGCATCAGGCAGAGGTCAGAGGTCGGATTTGACTCGACCATTATTCTTTAGGTCTTCCTGGATGGAATTTCTACAGTTCTCCAATATTTTTTTTTTTTTTGACAGGCAGAGTGGACAGTGAGAGAGAGAGACAGAGAGAAAGGTCTTCCTTTTGCCGTTGGTTCACCCTCCAATGGCCGCCAAGGCCGGTGCATTGCGGCCGGCACACCGCGCTGATCCGATGGCAGGAGCCAGGAGCCAGGTGCTTTTCCTGGTCTCCCATGGGGTGCAGGGCCCAAGCACCTGGGCCATCCTCCCCTGCACTCCCGGGCCACAGCAGAGAGCTGGCCTGGAAGAGGGGCAACCGGGACAGAATCCGGCACCCCGACCAGGACTAGAACCCGGTGTGCCGGCGCCGTTAGGCAGAGGATTAGCCTAGTGAGCCGCGGCGCTGGCCCAACAGCTCTCCAATATTAACTCAAGGTTGCCATCATCTTTGGGCAATGAGTAGGTGAGTAGAATTTCCTGTGGTGTTCAGGTTCTATAGGGTTGACCTCTGTGATGGGCCCATTATTTGAGCTATGGTCTTGGCATTCACCTATCTCGTGGCAGACCTGAGTGATGTCTTCGGTCCCAGCATTGAGGGCATGCAGGAGCTGGGGACTTCTCCAAGGCTGGGGTGGGTGGTGTATGTCTCCAGGTGCCCACAGCCCAAGGGTGTGAGATCCCAAGACTGATTTCCATGTGCAAACAACCCCACACAGCCAGGCTAGGCTTACCTCTGCTTCTAATAATTCTTGGTAATTCCTCGGCCACATGTCTTACAACTCTGATGTGATGGTGATAGGAGAGGGCTATGGGGGAAAAAAAAATGAAGCGTAAACCTCATTAGGCATTGAAAGTTGGAGAAACTTAGAATTCACTTTGTCAGCTGACTCAAAGCAGCAGCAGGGGATGTCCCCACGTTAAAAGTAGTAACATGAAGCAAGTAAAACGTCCCACGGTTTTGCTGGTCAGACGAGTTTCTAGCAACTCAACATTTGCAGCAGCTCACGAGACAGTGCAAGAGGAGCAACATACTTCACGCAGTGTCCTAACGGAGTATATTGTGGACAGACATTAGACACCCCTCAAGCACCTCCCGTTCTGCAAACATACACACCGGCTAGGAAGAGAAGGTTCTCTTTTGGGCAGTATATACTGGAAGTCTTAAAACTATCCAAGCTCTTGTATTCAGGGTGATTTCTAAGAATCTATCTGAAGGAGAGAAACTTACAGATAACAAGGTTTGCTTGCTTGTTGGATTTTGTTTTGTTTTGTCTGCTATTAAAAACACTATCTTCTCATCACTAGCATTTATTGTGATAGCAAAAACTTCAAAGAGCAATTTCATGAAATATATCTATTTAATCAAATGAATTCAAATACTGTGTAGCCACATAAGTGATACTTTAATAGAATGTTTAGTGAAAAGTTTTACAGATTTATTAATTTAAAAATTGCCAGGAAACACGTGCAAAGCCTAAGCACACTTGTTCATTGAGACACTGCACATGATATGGGCTTAACAGCAAGCTATGATGTTAATTGTTATTATGTGTATAGTAAATTCTAATTATTGTTATAAAAAGTTGGAAAGCACATAGAAACATGATAGTGTTTATACCTGAGGGATGTTACTAAGCACAATCTTTTGGGGGGGTTATATATTCTAAATATTCTACAATGAACATGGAAGAACAAAACACTAGGAAGGCATTGAGCCAATTGGCTGGGTCACCCATATCCCATACTGGAGTGTTGGATTTCAGTCCCCAGCCCTAGCTCCTGAATCCAGCTTCCTGCTAAGGAAGGCCGGAGACAGCAGTGACGGAGCAGATCACTGTGGGTTTCTGTGGCAGACCTGGACTGCGTCCCCAGATCCCAGGTATAGCCTCAGCCCAGCCCTAGCTGTTGTGGGCATTTAGTGAACCGCTCTGTATGGGAGCTGTGTATGTATCTCTCTCTGTCTCTCCAATAAAGAAACAAAAATATTTAACAATAATAAAAAGTAGTAATGTGGAATTAAAAGATGCTTATTTTTGGACCAGCAAAAGCTTAATTTTTAATTTCATTTTCCATGAATTTTTTGAAGTATCCATGTGTATGTGTGCACGTGTGTGTGTATGTGTGATTATGTCTGTACCTTAGGCTTATTAGAAATAAAGTTTCAGAATACATATTCATGGTCCATTTGACAGCAATAAGCAAAAGAAGTTTAAATTTCTTAATAAGAAGAAAAAATAAAGAGCTTATTTATAGAACCATGTGGAGATATTTTAATTTAGTGTGAATTCAGATTACTGTTTTCATCTAAAAAAACTATACTTACCAAACCACTCAAATTAAATATTAATTATTTCATAAAGTTTTTGAGGACAGGGATAATTTCTTATTGGTGTTTGTAGTCTTAAAACTTGATCAAAATGAAATCAGCATATGAGAGAGTTATCTGCACCACCATGTTTATTGCAGTTCAATTCGCTAAATAGCCAAGACATGGACTCTACCCAGATGGCCATCAGCTGAAGACTGGATGAAGAGATTATGATATATGTACATGGAATACTACATAGTGGTTAAAAAAAAAAAACAAAATCTGGTCATCTGCAACAAAATGGATGAAACTGGAAAACATCACACTTAGTGAAATAAGCCAGTCCCAGAGGGACAAATACCATATGGTCTCCCTGACCTGTGATAACAGAGCACCTAAAAAGCAATCTGTAGAAGTACAATTGGCACGTTGAGAAGCAACGACTTGAATAGCCCTTGTCTTCATTGTTCAGGAACAGTTTTATTTTTTTCATAGTATTTGTTGAACTCTTAACAGAGTTAATAACATGTCTATAAAATTAATTGAAAATAGATTTTAGTAAGAAATAAGAGTGGGAATAAGAGAGGGAGGAGGAAGAGAGGTGGGAGTGTAGGTGGGAAGAATCACCATGTTCCTAAAGTTGTAATTATGAAGTGTATGAAGTTTGTAACTGTAAAGCTGTATGGTTCTGCATATATTCCTATGGACTTACTTCTAAGGGTACAGTTTAAAAACTTGCCATGGGACCCCAAATCCTCTTAAGCTTGGTGGTAAAAATACCATCTTAAATGTTAAAGTGGTCATATAGATAAGATTAAATGTTAAAGTGATCATATAAATAGGATTAATTGTTTGGTAATAATAACAGAATTAAAAAGGAGTGAATGCTCCAACATGGGAAGCAGTCCATAAAGCAGGCTCATAGAATGACAATCACTTTAAGTAGCACTCTGACCTCATAATCAGCCCTTAAGGCATTCTGGTCTGGCTGAAAAGCCCACGAGAGTATTTCAGGCATGGAAAGCCAAGACACTATGGCAAAAAGTGTCCTACATGAAGGACCTCGGTGGGTGAGACCCTGGTGTAAACAACTGGTCATCAAAGAAGAAGGTACTTTTCTCTGAAGGGAGAACTTCTACTTTGTTTATGGCCTTGTCTAAACACTGATGAAGTTTGTGGATTCAAAAGACTTCCATAGCCTTGGCAGCTCATGTCAAGAGCCTTGGGTGGTCACTGACATCATACATAAGAGTGTTAATTGTTAAATTAACAACAGGAGTCACTGTGCACTAACTTCCCATGCAAGACTTCTGTCGTCAAAGAGTTGTATTATGAGAGTTAACAATAAAACTTGTTCTCAAAGAATTACTTCATTTTAACATATTAAGTAGAGGATATTCTTATGTCTCATAAATTATACTTATGTTGTTATGTCTAAGTGCATGCAAAAAATGTATCATTTTTGGGTTCTTCTTTAAAGTTAATTTTCTCAAAAAAATGCCTAAAAAAAAAAGTGAAATCAACTCCAAGATGCAATGACTTTGAACAACTATTCTCTCAACTCTTGAGGAACAGTTTTTTTTCATACAAATTTGTTGAACTCTTTACTTAGTATAGAATTAATCTGCATATAAAGTTAATTGAAAATAAATCTTAGTAAAAAATAAGACTGGGAATGGGAGAGAGAAGAGGAAGAGAGGTGGGAATGTGGGTGGCAAGAATCACCATGTTCCTAAAATTGTATTAATGAAATGCATGAAATTGGTATTCCTTAAATAAAAGTTTCCTTTGGGAAAAAAGACTTCTTTGGGGGAAAAAGACTACTGCAGATATGAGAAGTTTATACTCTTAGTAAAGATGTAACCACAGTGGGACTAGTAGTAATTTTCTATTCCTAGTAATAGAATACAGTAGTTACTAATAGTAATTACCGACATTTTCTCCTTAAACCTGCCAATGTCGTGGATTAGATGCATACTATTTTTATGGATACTGTAAAACTTTATTTCTATTTTAGCCAGCTCACAGACCCAGTTCTCTGAGCACTGAGCCGATTTCGTTTTAGCACAGTCTCTGCACCCTCCTTGTCGTAATGTTCTTTCCATCTCCACACCTTCCGTTAGGATGGACATCTTACGTTCAAATTGTCAATACAAGCCTCAAAATGCAAGTTTATTGAATAAAGCTGAAAAGAGCAGTAAACAGACAAAATACGCATCCACCTAAATAAAAAATGTACGTATTTACAAAGTTTGGTAACTGTTTTCATATGCAGAGGTTATGCACAGGAAAAGGCTGGTAGTATTCTTGAGAGATCTTGAAATACTAAAAGCAGTGAACAGACACAAACACATCAAAGCTCAGCTCTAGGCCAACTAACAAACCTATGCAGCCCCTACAGAGTTGCACCGTCCCGCTCCGGTTCCTCCCTGCAGGCATAAGCACGCTGCCATGTCCTGTGTAGTGGTTCCAGTGACCACCAGTGGTGTCCAGCTGCAGCGCCGCGTGGACACCCCATCACACACAGGACCATCCACCCATCGGGGAGGTACACTTCTGAGAAGGGGAACGTGAAAAGCCCCAGTTCTGCTCGTTAAAAATGTGAACGGAGAAAAACAAGTAGTGTTTGTGCAACACGGCGCGGTACTTTTACAGAGTGTGTTTAAGGCCATGGCAGTCTATAAATTAAACTGGAGTCCTTAAAGAGCCTGCTGTTGACTACACTCTGAGTGCTCAACACATGAGGAGATGCACAGTCTACAAAGTGCTGTTTAACACAAGAAACAAAACACACAGCGCGAGGCAACGTGGAAGCAGGTGTCCCGCCGGCTTTCCTGCTGCAGCGGTGTACTGTGACAACCCTGTACAGATGAGCCAGGGTCAGGAGTCCCTTTATGGACATGGGGATCACCATCTACAAACCAGGCTCACGCTAAGTTTCCATCCACCTCTGTGCCACAGAGCCAGCAGGTGCCAGCCGCAGGTCCCGGGCTCTCTGTGCGATTCTTAAACAACCTGTGGACGCCACGCCCGATTACACAGGTAAAGCAGCCAGGGCTAGAGTTGTCACGATAGTCAAGACGTCTGATGGCACCAGACACCAGAGTGCCACATCAGTAAGAGAATGAGAACCCGCATGTAAGTGTCGTTGGTGCTGAGTGGACGCCACGCCTGGATATAAAAAGTGAGACGTTCCAGTGTCACACAGCGGCCCTGACAGAATGACCGCAGACAGAACCAACAGGTGTCGCAACAAAGTCTGGCGTTGGGAACAGGTGCGATTATATTGGCTGGACCGCTCTGCATTCACGAAAGCTTTTGAGAAAGTCTTCAATTCGCAGCCCCTTTGGCAGGTGTGTGAGACCAGGGGACAGCAAGAGTCAGTGTGCTCTAGCTCCGCCCCGTGCGGGCAGAGGGGCTCAGCAGTGTGGTGAGCCTCAGGCAGCCGCTCCCTGTGTGCGGCAGCACTGACCGCGGCCTCCGCTGCCCTGCCGACGGTGTCTCTGCTCCTGGGTGCGGTCACGCCCTTCACGTGCATCCGGAGGGAAGCGAGGCATCGTGTTCACCCCGTGAGTCAGGCTGGAAGGATTCCTGGACACTGTGTGGCACTAGAAACCGCATGCTGCACCAAGTTAGGATCCTAGAGATGCATACTATTTTATATAAATTAAAGCAGATTTGTTTCTGCTATTAAAAATGGGATAATTTTATTAACAAATAAAACAAAATATATACTCAAAAAAAGAAAAAACCTGATCCAAAACAAATGCTCTATATTGGTTAAATGAATAGAACAAATATTTCAATATGTTTTATACAATCTGTATAATTCTTTCACTGAGAGTAAAATCACCCTTCCACCCATACTAAGATAAATTTCTTCCCTTTTTTATGTCTATTTTTCTTTTTTGTTGTTGTTAGGTATATTTCTCTCTGGGAATTAACGTGGGCCTTGGACAAACCGAGGGAACAGTATCTCTAGTGGAATGTTACTCAGCCTTAGGACAGGAAAAATCCTGCCTGTGTAACAACGTGCATGAACTGGGAGGGCAGTATGCTAAGTGAAGTGGGCAGACACGGGAAGACAAATACTGTGCGAGATCTGTGTTACGTGGAGCCTGAGGTCAGGCGGAGAAACAGAGTAGAAGGATGGCCACCAGGCTGGGGGTTGTGGAGAACCGAGGAGGCGCTGGCCTAGTGGTAAAACTTCCTGAAACACAGCAAGGTGGCGACAGTATGTACTGTACACTTGGCGTCTGCTGAGTAGACCGGGAGTGTTCTCATCACCCACGCATACACGCTAACAGTCAGGCGATGGGGGTGTTCAACGGCGTGTTTGTGGGAGTCATTAGACAAGGATAGATACATCAGAACGTCATGTCAGGGGCTCCCATTGTGGTGCAGCGAGTTCTTAGCCAAGGCCTGCCACACCAACAACCCACGTTAGGGTGCCGGTTGAGTCCTGGCTGCCCTGCTTCTGATCCACCTCCCTGCTAATGTGCCTGGGAGAGCAGTGGAAGATGGCCCCAGTGCTGGGCCCCTGATACCCGTTTGGGAGACTTGGATGGGGTTTCTGGCTCCTGGCTTTGGCCTGGCCCAGCCCTGGCTATTGTAGCCATCTGGGGAGTGAACCAGTGGATGAAAGATAACTCTCTCTCTCTCTCTCCCTCTCTCTCTCCCTTTCCCTCTCTCCCCTGTCTCTCTCTCTCAGTAATTCTGCCTTTCAAATAAATAAATAAATTTTTAAAATACCATGTGATATATCTTAAACTTATTAACAATAACATCTTAATAAAGAGAAAAAAGAGGATAGTGTTTAGATAATAACTTCTACAGGCTGTTTAACATTATCTCTTTCCATGGGACCGAGAATATAACCGTGCAAAAGAATTATGGGTGGGGGCTGGCATTGTGGCAGAGCAGGTTAAGCCACTGCCTGTGATGTTAGCAACCCCTGTGAGCACCAGTTCATGTCTCTACTGCTCCACTTCCAATCCAGCTCCCTGCCAATGCACCTGGAAAGACAGCGGAAGATGACCCAAGTGCTTGGGCCCCTGTCACCCACATGAGAGACCCAGAAGAAGCTCCTGGCTCCTGGCTTCAGCCTGGCCCAGCCCTGGCTGCTGTGGCCATTTGGGGAGTGAACCAGCAGACTGGAAGATCTCTTTCTGTGTGCCTCTCCTTCTATCTATAACTCTTCCTTTCAAATAAATACATAAATCTTTAATAACCATTTTAAAAAAAGAATGTGAGGCTGGTGTTGTGGCACAGCATCCCATTAGAGTGCCGGTTTGAGTCCCAGCTGCTCCACTGCTGATTCAGCTCCCTGGTAATGAGCCTGGGAAAGCAGCAGCAGATGACCTAAGTGCTTGGGCCCCTACATCCAGGTGAGAGAGCTGGATGGAGTTCCAGGCTCCTGGCTTCAACCTGGCCCAGCCTTGGCTGTTGTAGCCCTTTGGGAAGTGAACCAGGGGATGGAAGATTCTCTCTTTCTCTCTCTCTTTCTATATATCTATATCTATATCTATATATCTATACATATATATGTATAGATATATGTATACATAGATATAGATATATAGATATATACATATATGTATATACATATCTGCCATCCAAATACATCTTTTTAAAAAAATTTAAAAAAATAATTTAGACTGTGGCAAACTGGCCAAAGGTAATGTTTGTGCCATGGAGTAGACTGTTTTCCCCTGAACCACGCGAAATGACTTGAAAGGAATCGGTATCCTTTGGCCCCAATAGCTATGACCACCAGAACCAGAGGAGCAGGATTGCCAGGGTCTCTCAGGGTTGTGACTGGCAGGTGTCAAGCCAACGAGACCACCTGTGACTCATCCGCAATGGAACGATGGGGCCCCTCCAGCTCTCCCTTGTCAGTGACAAAGGTTCAGGAGTCTTGTGCTCCTTGAATAAATCACTTCCTGCAACCAGCCTCTGCGCTCACTGCACACGGTCCTGGTTCTTGGCTCCCTTCCACGTGTGCGGCTACTTCCTGCCTCAGGAGTACGCACCTGCGTGGAGCCACCTAAGTACCATCCTGGTAAGGTTCAAAGCCTCCACCCGGAGCAGGCAATGATTAACTGCTGGGTTTCCCAGGTAATGTCCATTACAAGAAGCCTCTTGATGCTGACAGCACCTGTCTCACTGAAAGCCCAAGTGTCTTTTGAAGTAATTAGGACTACAAAGTAGAGAAGACGAGTGGTATTTAAAACAAATTCAGAAGATCCAGAAGCTTAACTATTGCTTCTAAGAGTTAATCACTCGATGGCGTGTTTCCCTTCCTAAATAAACACTGACTTGTTCACATCTGGTGTTGGAACTTTGGCACATATGGCTACGGCTCAGGGCTGGAGAGAGGGGAGTTGGTTACATAGAATGAGTCATGTGGCCACACCTCAGTGTACTCACCATCAGACACTCATAAAGGACACACAATAATCTTGCAGATTCCAACTCTGCCAAGAGGGGAAAAAGGGTTCCTAAACATAAGAATGTCAGGGGAACGTTGAAACGTTTTCTTATGTTAAATATAGATTCAGGTTGGTGATGCTGGGAGAGTTATTTTTGCACTGAGTATATTAAAGGAGAGTATAAAAAATAGACCCCTATACTAAAGAGCCTGATTTACAACCAAAACTTCCATAGACTCTTACTTTCCATGGCTTATTATGGTTCATTTTCCTTTCAGATCTTTGGTCTTCCACTTTAGGGACTGTCGGAAATGTGGATCCCAGGGGAGGAAGGTGGTGGCTGAGTAAGACCCTCTAGTGATCAGCTTCCCACAGGGCACCAACGTGAACAGACAGGTGCACTGAGTCACTTCACGGAGCTCAGGGAGCCAGGTGAGAGACCCCGGTGCCTCGTTTTGGCCTGAGAATAAGCAAAGATGCATTGAAGAAGAAGGAGCCTCGTACATTATCTCTGGCCCCGCTCCAAGGAGCACAGGATGGAGAGAAACAACTCCTGCTTGGGAGAGGGAGAGGGAGTGAAGTCCAGCACTTGAAACCCAGTACCAAGCTCATGCCAGGCAGGGCTGATGGCCAGGATCTGCAGACTGAGGTACCAAGGGACTGTCCCCCCACCCGCCCACAAACCCCAGCAGACAGCACAGCAAGATTCCAGCAGCAGGGGGATACGGCAGGAAAGTAGCTTGGGACTTTGCCTTGGAGTTCAGAGCCAGCCTGATCCAGTGGGATCCAGCACCTGATGAAACCCAAAGCCTGTACCTTAGATCACCGCTTGCAGATGGAGCCCTAGACTTGCCCCAGCATCAATGAAACAGACATGTTTCAGAGTGTACCATGACCAGCCTTCCATGGGCCTGGCATGCACCCCCAAAGACTGCACAGAGCCTGGTGACTGTGACACCCAGACGTGGCTCAGTATCACCCGCATCAGCCAGGGGCTGCTTTCATCAGCCCTCCCCCAATCTTGGGAAGAGAACCACATGGCTATGTCTTGTGACTTTGTGTCAGCACGGTAAGACTCAAAGCTGGGCAGATCCTAATGGTCCCCTACCCCTGGTCAGTGGCTATGGACAGAGCCTCCGGACCTGCCCCAGTACCAAGTGCAATCCCATGGCCCCTGGTGAATAGATTTATATCCCATCCAGCATTGCCTGAGGCCGGTTGCAGCTGTCTCAGACTGGGAGTCCATTTCAGCAGCTGACAGCCCTTAGCAGTGTGGGCTTTGGTCCTACCCTGTGCCAGGCCAGTTTTGGCAGGCTGAGAGCTTCAACTGTACTGTAGCATTGAGGTGCTGGTGGCCAAAGGACTAGGCATCTGGGTCTTCCCTAGCCCCAGCAGGAGGCTTGCTGATCCTCTAAGGACATGCGTAGACTGAAAGTAAAGGGTAAAGACATTCCATGTAAATGGAACCCAGAAGGAAGCAAGAGTGCCATACTTTTATCAGAAAATATAGATTTTAAATGAAAAGCAGTAAAGAGAGACGAGGAAGTCTTTATATAATGATAGAGGAAATAATTCAGAATGAGGAAATAATGATTGTGAATACATAGGCACCCATATCAGAGTACCCAAACATATAAAGCAAATATTAGTACTCTGAGAGAGATAGACTGCAGTACAACTATAGTGGACTTTGTATCATATTTTCAGCAACAGCTAGATTATTCAGACAGAAAACAGCAGAGTTAAAGCATACCCTAGATTGATCAGACCTAACAGATATCCTCAGAACATTCCATCCAATGGCTGCAGAATTTACATTCTCTACAGTATATGGAACACCCTCCAGGATAAATCATACGATAGTTTGATCAAGTTTTTAAAAATAGGAATCATGGCCAGCGCCACGGCTCACTAGGCTAATCCTCCGCCTTGCGGCGCCAGCACACCGGGTTCTAGTCCTGGTCAGGGCACCGGATTCTGTCCCGGTTGCCCCTCTTCCAGGCCAGCTCTCTGCTGTGGCCAGGGAGTGCAGTGGAGGATGGCCCAAGTCCTTGGGCCCTGCACCCCATGGGAGACCAGGATAAGTACCTGGCTCCTCCCATCGGATCAGCGTGGTGCGCCGGCCACAGCGCACCGGCTGCAGTGGCCATTGGAGGGTGAACCAACGGCAAAGGAAGACCTTTCTCTCTGTCTGTCTCTCTCTCACTGTCCACTCTGCCTGTCAAAAAAAAAAAAAATAGGAATCATATTGAGTATCTTTCTGACAATGCAAAAAATATATGCAATCAATAACAAGGAAAGCCTTGGAAACTATATATAAATACATGTAAATTAAATGCCTTACTCCCAGGGGCTGGCATTGTAGCATAGCGGGTAAAGCCACCGCCTGCAATGCCGATGTTCCATACAGGCACTGTCTCGTGCCCTGGATGTTCCACTTCTGATCCAGCTCCCTAATAATGGCCTGGGAAAAATCACTGGAAGATGGCCCAAGTGCTTGGGCCCCTGCCACCCACATGGAAGACCAGAGGAAGCTCCTGGCTCCTGGCTTAGGCCTGGCCCAGCCCTCGCCACTGTGGCCATCTGGAGAGTGAACCAAAAGTTGGAAGATCTCTTTCTCTCTCTCTCTCTGTCTCTCTCTCTCTCTCTGTCTCTGTCTCTTCCTCTCTCTCTGTAAAACTTTCAAGTAAATAAATAAAAATATTTTAAAAAATTTACTCCCAAATAACCAATGAATTAAGGAAGAAATTAAAAATTTTCTTGATGAATGAAAATGGAGGGGCCAGAGCTGTGGCATAGCGGGTAAAGCTGCTGCCTGCAGTGCCAGCATCCCGTATGGGCGCCGGTTCGGGTCCTGGCTGCTCCACTTCTGATCCAGTTCCTTGCTAGTGCACCTGGGAAAGCAGTGGAGGATGGCCCAAGTCCTTGGGCCCCTGCACCCACGTGGGAGACCCGGGAGAGGCTCCAGGCTCCTGGCTCCTGACCATGCAGCTCTGCCGTTGCAGCCATCTAGGGAGTGAACCAGCAGATGGAAGACCTCTCTCTCTCTCTCTCTCTCTCTCTCTGCCTCTCTGTAACTCTGCCTTTCAAATAAATAAATAAATCTTTTTACAAAATGAATGAAAATGGAAACACAACACACCAAAGACTATGGAATACAGAGAAAGCAGTGTTAAGAGGGACATGCATAAAGGGGTCCCAATGGCATTTTAAGCACTGAGCCAAATTCTCACTTCCTGTTGCATACTTGAAGCCACCTTTAGGTCACCTTTAGAACCCAGTACAATGGAGACACTGTAAATAGTGGTTATACCGTATTGTTTAGGGAAGAATGACAAGGGAAAATGCCTGTACATGTGCAGTACTGATGGAATATGTATTTTTTCCCAAATACTTTTCACCTGCAGTTGGTTGATACAAAACCCATGGATATGACTAGGGATTCAACTTTGTTCAGTCTTTGCCCCCAGCTTCTGGGAGTTTTCTTTAAGGTCTCTGTTTGCCTGGGGTTCTGGGTTAGGCAGATAGAAGCAATATTAATGTGGGGGTAGGGGGAGGAGCTAACTACACTCACCCATGTTAGAGGTACAGAAAGCCCAACCGTGTGAGCGACTTGTGGAGAGACTAGAGACCGAGACAGAGCATGTGGCTATCAGTCCTGCTAACCTTGTGGAAGCCCACTCGTGACTGTGAACACTGAGGCGGGGGCTGCTTCCCCGCCTGCCAGTGTTCCCTGCACATTGTCACAGGTCCCGACGACCAGGGACAGTGGACGCTCCCTGTTTGCTGCTTCTTTGGACTTTGCTCTATGCATTCCTTCTCTCGGCAGATGTTAATTTGTATCTTTCCTTGTAACAAGCCAGGACCATGAATATCACATAACAAGGGGGAGAATGGGAGCTCAGAGAATTTAAACAGCTCACTGTGGTCATTTAGGTGGAAAACAATGAAATGAGCTTTTAACCTGTGAATAACACAGCACCAGGACACAAACAGGAACATTTGTGTAAAAACAGTAGAAAGAGGGGTGGGCATTGTGACACAGCTGGTTAAGCCTCTGCCTGAGGCATAGGCATTCCACATTGGAGTGCTGATCGCAGTCTGAGCTACTCCACTTCAGATCCAGCTTCCTGCTAATGTGCTTGGGGGACAGCAGATGAGGCCCTGCCAGCCCCGTGGGAGACCTGGATGGAGTTCCTGGCTCCTGGTTTCCACCTGGCCCCGCCCTAGTATGTCAGGCATTTGGGGAGTGAACCAGCAGATGGGAGAGCTCTCTCTTTCTACCAATCTGTCACTGCATTTTAAGTAGATGAAAATACACATTTTAAAAAAGGCAGATGTGTCCAGGACACACGGCCTAGGCTTGCTCAGAGCCCACCACGCTGCTTGTGGCCGTGGCGTCTGGATCACTGACGTGGGCAGATGAGACCCCTACTTGCAATGACCCAGGAGACTGGTGCAGGCCACATCCTATTCAGCTACTGCCCCTCAACACCACGGTGCTGAGTCCAAGCTGCAGCTGGAGTTCTACTTTGCTTTCCTTCTTTGCTACTGCTCTTTGTTTTTATATAAGGCTGCCTCAAAAAGCTCATGGAAAATGAAATAATTTATAAGGTTTATTTATTTATTTGAAAGGCAGAGTTACAGACAGGCAGAGAGAGAGAAAGAGGTCTCCCACCTGCTGGTTCACTCCCCAAATGGCCAGAGATGGACTGATCTGATGTCAAGAGACTCTTTCAAGTCTCCCATGTGGGTGCAGGGGCCCAAGCACTTGGGCCATCTTCTACTGCTTTCCCAGGCCACAGCAGAGAGCTGGATCAGAAGAGGAGCAGCCAGGACTCAAACCGGTGCCCATATGGGATGCCAGCACTGCAGGCAGCAGCTTTACCTATTTCACTATAGCACGAGCCCCAGAACATGGAATTTAAATATAAATTTGTTTTTGGTGAAGAAAAATTCTGAAATCCATGCATGTGAAGGGTTTTCCAAAGGTTCATGGGAAATTTGAAATCCTTACATAGTTTTTTTTTTCATAATACAATTTTTATGAACTCTTTGAGTGTCTCATAAAAATATGGAAAGATATTTATTCATGCCTGCAAAGTAAACATAACTCAAAGTTGAAATTATTGTTCCTTTGAAAAATACATACCAAAATACAGACTGATCTTTCCCTTACTAATGGATTTAGCTTCAATTTCTGTTAGTTTAGTTCTGAGTTTTTGTGCCCAGTTTCTGTTCTGGATGGCGTGTTCACCATCAGGTATCAAAAAAGTCAGCATAGGCCGGCGCCGCAGCTCACTAGGCTAATCCTCCACCTTGCGGTGCCGGCACACCGGGTTCTAGTCCCGGTCAGGGCGCCAGATTCTGTCCCGGTTGCCCCTCTTCCAGGCCAGCTCTCTGCTGTGGCCCGGGAGTGCAGTGGAGGATGCCCAAGTGCTTGGGCCCTGCACCCCATGGGAGACCAGGAGAAGCACCTGGCTCCTGCCATCGGATCAGCGCGTTGCGCCGGCTGCAGCGCACCAGCCGCGGCGGCCATTGGAGGGTGAACCAACAGCAAAGGAAGACCTTTCTCTCTGTCTCTCTCTCTCTCACTGTCTACTCTGCCTGTCAAAAAAAAAAAAAAAAGTCAGCATAGTCTTTATAGTATCTAAAGCATAGTCTTTAGAGTATCACTGGGATAAAATGGCTTATAAGTTTTAACCATTAGGAAGGCTACTACTGAAAAACGGAAATGACAAGTGTTGGTGATAACATGGAGAAACTAGAGAACTTGTGGTTGCTGGGGAGGTAAAATGGGGAAGCTACTATGAAAAGCAGTGCAGCAGCTCCTCAAGTAGTTGAAAATAAGATGACCGTATGATGCAGGAATTCTACTTTCTGGTACGTATCACTAAGGACTAGACAGGAACTCAACGAGATACTTACGCATCCATCCACATTCATAGCAGAATTACTCACAATAGCCAAAAAGTGAAAGCAACCCAACTGTCTATCAAAGATAAATGGATTGTAAAAGTGTGGCCTATGCATACAATAGAATACCACTTAGCCTTAAAAAGGAAAGACATTCCGATTCATGTTACAGGACGTGATGCCAAGTGAACCAAGCCAGTCAGTCACCAGTGCACAAATGCCAGATGACTCTAGCTGTGTGAGGTAGGAGAGGACTCAGAACCACAGAGACGGGAAGTAGAATGGTGGGTGCCAGGGCCCGGGAGGTAGTGCCTAATGAGCAGAGTTTCAGTTTTGTGAGATGCGGATGGTGGTGATGGGTGCAGAGCCATGTGAATGTACTTATGCCAGTGGAACGCTCATTTAAAAGCGGTGAAGAAGAGCAGTTCTATGTTACATACATTTTACTGCAATTTTTTAAAAAAGTTCCTTCTAAGTAGAGACTCAACTTGGGGGCCCTGGAGACTCAGGCTGTCTCTCGGCAAGCAGAGTCGCTGTGCTAAGAAAGTCTTAGGGTCCGATTTTGTATTTCATCATGTCATATTTAGAGTGGTTCTAAGATAAAACATATTCAAGTCCTTTGTGGAATGCTCATCTGAAGGAAAAAATAGTTCACTCAAGAAAGAAATGATATCCTCTCAGATGGAACAGCAAGGAAAACATAAGGTGCACAGAAATAGAATGCAAAGAGACGGAGTCCTCAGGAAATGAAAACCAAGTGTTCAGAGGTCGCACGTTGCAAGGAGAGCAGCCGCTGTGGAGTGCTTAGAGTGAGGAGGATGCAGTGTGGGATTGCCTCGGAGCCTGTGGTGCCAGGAGCCCACGCTGGCCAGATTCCTAGGCGATCAATCCGAGCAGAGGAAAACCAGCCCCGCAATTATGCATCAAATGAACAACACCAGAAAAGCACAGGAGCAGGCCTTCGGCCTAGTGGTTAAGGTGCAAGCACCCCGGATCAGAGCGCCTGGGTTGGATATCTGGCTCTGACGGTGACTCCAGCTTCCTGCCAGCGCAGACACTTGGAGGCAGCACAGGTGACTCAAGTAATTGTGTTTCTGCCACCCGTGTGGGAGCCCTGGGCTGAGTTAGCCTGACCCATCTCTGGTTGTTTCCGGCATTTGGGGAGTGAATCAGCAAATGGTATCTCTCTCTCTCTGTCTCTTTCTCTCTCTCTCTCTCTCTCTCTTCTCTATCCTACCCCAATTAAATAAGTAAATACATGTGTAAAGTCACACTATGTCGCATTTCAGGGATAATACTAGTACCTCTATACCCTCACTCCCTAAAGATGCTACCTCATTGAGGTTGAAGGGCAGGAGCTGGCCTTGGAGAACCATAATACTTCTATAGTTGGGTGCACTAAGATAGGTTAATAAAGCAATTATTTTAATAGTCAAATACTTCCAAATACACCATATGTTTAAGTACCTATTAATGATATTATCACATTGGTCATTCCGCAAATATTTATTAAGCAGTTTCTCAGTGGCATGTGTCTTCTATACGTTTGTTTATTTAGAGACAAGTAAGAACTAGTCAGTGCCCACAAGTGGAGGAGGCAGGGAAAGAACAGACGCACAGTTCCAAGAGGCTCTGCTGAGAGCTGTGTATGTGTGAATGCAAAGAGAGAATCCCACGCGATCTGGCCACAGAGCTCAGGACACGCTGCCTAGAGGAGGGTTCTTTAAGTTCTGAAGGAAGAACGTGAGTTATCGGAGAGAAGGGAAAGGAGATATTGGAGGCAAAGACGACATTTGCCAAAGAGCTGGGGGAATAAGCACACCCGTCCGGGCGCACCCCTCTCTGGGTGTACACAGCAGAGTGCAACAGCACGTCTGAAGCATCACATGTGTGGTGCATGGCGACAGATAAGATCAGAGGGGGATGGGCTGGGTAAGCCGGAGCAGAGGGGCACATGGCCCAGGTATACTCACAGGTACTGCTTTGTTTTTAGACTGCAAGACATGACTTCCGAAGCCCTAACAGATTGCCTGGTATCAGACTGGTCTTCCCCCTGTAGAGGGTTATACAGCTGGACAAAAATCTATGAAGCCAATGTGTTTTGGCATTGGACACAAGGCCATCACAGAACTGTGGCCCCTGAAAGAAGGGGCACTCGGGGGCTACGTCCTTGAATCGCTCTGGCCGCTGCCCAGGGACAATTTCCTGACTGTGGTACAGGCAGCTGGGCCTGAGCTGAGGAGGTGGGGACCAAGAGTTCAGGGCTGTTCAAGTTATGGGAACCTGTGAGGCCAGGCCACAAGAGAAGTAGGGGCAAAAGCAGGCCCTTTGCCAAGGGTAGGGCTGTGTCCACAGAGTGAGGCTACACCAGACTCACCAGACAGTAATGTTAGAGGGCGGAGAAACACAAAGTCCTGACGCTGACCCAAGAAGAAATAGAAAATCTAAATAGTCCTGAGCCGGCGCCGTGGCTCACTAGGCTAATCCTCCGCCTTGCGGCGCCAGCACACAGGGTTCTAGTCCCGGTCGGGGCGCCGGATTCTGTCCCGGTTGCCCCTCTTCCAGGCCAGCTCTCTGCTGTGGCCCGGGAGGGCAGTGGAGGATGGCCCAAGTCCTTGGGCCCTGCACCCCATGGGAGACCAGGAGAAGTACCCGGCTCCTGCCATCGGATCAGCACAGTGTGCCGGCTGCGGCGGCCATTGGAGGGTGAACCAACGGCAAAGGAAGACCTTTCTCTCTGTCTCTCTCTCTCACTGTCCACTCTGCCTGTCAAAAAAAAAAAAAAAAAAAAATAGTCCTGTATCTACCAAGATTGGACAACTACCTCCTCATAAAGACCACTCCAGGCCTGGGTGCCTCACTTGTGGACTCCGTGGAACATCTGAGGGAGAAATAATCACAATCTTAAACAAATTCTTTCAGAAAGTGGAAGAAGAAGGAAGCTTCATAACTCATGGAATGAAGCCAGCATGACCCTCATGCGCGATCTGACAGGAGACCACAGAGCTGAGGGGTTCAGCACAATATCTCTCAGAAACATAGATGCAAAAAATGAAACCAAATCCTGCGGTATACAAACAGGAAATGACTACGCGAATGTTCTCCCAAATATGCAAGATTTGTTTTACATTCAAAAACCAGTCAATGCAACTCAGTACATTATGAAATCAAGGGAAAAAAATCATAATCTCGAGGTATGAACAAAAGACATTTCTAAAACCAAAAAATCTCAAAGCAAACTCAGAGTTGAAAGAACTTTCTCATTTTTATAAAGAGCATTGATGAAAAACTTGTGGCAAGTGTGATACTTAAAATATCAATTTTCCCCAAAGAATAACTAAGTAAAAAATAAAAATATTCATCACTTCTATTCAATATTGTACAGGAGGTCCTACCTGGTAGAAAAAATAGAATTAAGGAGCTTAGAAATATAAAAAAGAGAGGAATTGAAACTATCTGTTTCAGTGTGATCATGCTCATTGAAAAAATCCTACACATCTGAGAAACATTTATTAAAATTAATGGATAAATTTAGAAAGGACACCAGCTATGTGATAAGCATACAAATGTAAATTCTCTTTACTAGCAACAGATAATTAGTGAATTTTAAAATAATACATTTAAAATGGCAGCAAAATCATGGGATAGGAATACATTTAATGAAATACATGCATGACTTCTGCACTGAAATGCACAAAACATTATTACAAGATTTAAATAAATGAATAAGAAGGTCGAAACAGAAGACATGTACCATGCTTATGAATGCTATTTGATTAGTTCTCCATGAAGTGATATATAGAGTTGATGCAAACTCAAACAATATTCCAGTAGATTTTGTTTGAAAAGTTAATGAACTAATTTCAAAATTTATATGGAAAATTTTTAAATATTTATTTATTTGAAAGGAAGAGTTACACAAAGAGAGACAGAGACAGAGAGAGAGAGAGAGATCTCCTCCATCTGCTGGTCCACGCCCCAAATGGTTACAACTGGGGCTGTGCCAGGTTGGAGCCAGGAGCCAAGAACTCCATGCAGGTTTCCCACATGTGTGGCAGGGACTCATGCACTTGAAATATCTGCTGCTACTTTCCCAGGTGCATTAGCAGAGAGCTGGCTCATAAGTGATGCGGCTGGGACTTGAATTGGCACTCATATGGGATACTGACACTACAGGTAGCACTTTAACCCATGGTATCATGATGCCAGTCCCTTCTATGACATTTAAAGAATTTAGAAAAGTTTAAATAATTCTGAAAAAAGAAAAAGCTGGTGGCTTTATATTACCTGACTTTAAGACGTTTTATAAAGCCACAGCAATTAACACAAGGTGGTATTGCTGATGGGCTAAACATGCTAGCCAATGGAATAGAAAAGAGTCCAGACATACATCCACCTATATGATTGATTTTTTCAAAGCCACAAAGAGTCATCAATGGGAGGAAAGACAGCCTTTTTGACAAATGGCATTCGAACAACTGGATATTCATATAGGAGAGAGATGAATCTTCAATCTGACCTTTCTATTCAGAAAAATTACTTTAAGATGGTTCCTTGGCCTAAAGGTGCAGCCTAAAAATATAAAATTTCCAGAAGGAAACATAGGAGCAAATTTTATTCTTGTTCTAGTACCATTGGTTGAACTCTGTGATTAACACACAATTATTCTTAGGTGTTTAAATTTTAACTGAAAAGTGATCCCTGTTAGGAATTTGGAAAACATTATGCTGAGTGAAATAAGCCAATCCCAAAGGGACAAATACCACTTGTTCTCCCTGATAGGTGACAACTAACTGAGCACCAAAAAGGAAACCTGTTAAAGTGAAATGAACACTATGAGAAATGGTGACTTGATCTGCCCTCACCCTGACTGTTGATGAGCAGCTTAATATGTTATCCCTCTTAGTATTTTTTTTTGTTTGTTCTACTTAATACTTTTGGTTGATACTGTAATCAATACACAATTCTTCTTAAGTGCTGAAACTTAAATGAAAAGTGATCGCTGTTAAATATGAGTGGGAATAAGAGAGGGAAGAGATATGCAATTCAGGACATGCTCAAGCTGACTTACCTCAAACGGTAGAGTTAGAAACATACCAGGGGATTCCAATTCAATCCCATCAAGGTGGCATGTACCAATGCCATCTCACTAGTCCCAGTGATCAATTTCTGTTCACAATTGATAGGACTAAGAACCAAAGGGATCACATAAATAAGAATAGTGTCTGCAAATACTAGCTGATAGAATAAAAAAGGGAGAGAACAATCCAACATGGGAAGTGAGATACACAGCAGACCCATAGAAGGCAGATGTCCTAAACAGCACTCTGGCCTCAGAATCAGCCCTTAAGGCATGCGGATCCGGCTGAAAAGCCCATGAGAGTATTTCAGGTATGGAAAGCCAAGACACTCTGGGAAAAAAAAAAAAAAAAAACTAAATGAAAGATCTCCACGAGTGAGATCCCAGTGGAAAGAATGGGTCATCAAAGAAGGAGATACCTTTCTCTGAAGGGAGGAGAGAACTTCCACTTTGACCATGGCCTTGTCTAAATATGATCAGAGTCGGTGAACTCAGGGGGCTTCCATAGCCTTGGCAGCTCATGACAAAAGCCTAGGGTGATTACTGATGCCATAAACAAGAGTGTCAATTTGTTAAGTCAACAACAGGAGTCACTGTGCACTTACTCCTCATGTAGGATCTCTGTCCTTAATGTGCTGTACATTGAGATTTAATGCTATAACTAGTACTCAAACAGTATTTTCCACTTTGTGTTTCTGTGTGGGAGCAAACTGTTGAAATCTTTACTTAATATATGCTAAACTGATCTTCTGTATATAAAGAGAATCGAAAATGAATCTTGATGTGAATGGAAGGGGAGAGGGAGTGGGAAAGGGGAGGGTTGTGGGTGGGAGGGACGTTATGGGGGGGAAGCCATTGTACTCCATAAGCTGTACTTTGGAAATTTATATTCATTAAATAAAAGTTAAAAAACAAAAACAAAATTTTATTCTTGGATAAAGATTTTCAAATTGCTAAAAAGAATTTAAAAATCATTTACCATTGAGGGGGCCAGTGTTGTGGTGTAGCAGGATATGGACGCTAGTTCAATTCCTGGCCACTCCACTTCAAATCAAGTTCCCTGCTAATGACCTGGGAAAAGCAATGGAAGATGCCCCAAGTGTTTGCTCCCACATCCACACAGGAGACTGGACCTCTGACTCCTGGCTTCAGCCTGGTCTAGCCCTGGCTATTGTGGCTATTTGGGGAGTGAACCAGCAGATGAAAGACCTCTTTCTCTCTGTGTGTGTCTCTCCCTCTCCTTCTGTAACTCTGTCTTTGAAAGAAAGAAAAAAAGGAAGGAAGGAAGGCGGGCAGGCAAAGAAAGATTTTATAAACTGGACTTCATTAAAATTTAAGACTTTGGCTCTTCAAAAGAAATTGAGTCTGATGATTGTTTTCATGGTGTATATAGATCAACACTTACCAAGTTACACTTTATTTTATACTTTATATTATTGTCAGTTATACTTCAACAAAGTTTTAAGGAAGAAGAATTGGAAATAAAGGTATCATGGCAACTAAAAAAGCCATTTAAAAATACAGACTAAATATGTACTGTGGAGAAAATACAAAGGCAAGCTACAAACCAAGGGAAAATATTTGAAATGAATGAATCTGACAAAGCAGTTGTATCGAGAATACACAAAGAACTCTTACTACTCAATAATGAGACAAACACAAAATAACATGGCTTGAAAACTAAAAGCACACATGCTTCTCAAAAAAGATGTACAAGTGACCAAAAATAACATGAAAGGACGCTCGATACCGTTAGTCATCAGAGAAATGCAAATTCAAACCACAGTGATACCACCAACACCCTGGGCGAGCTAAAAATAGGCTAGCAATAATCTCACAAGTGGAGTCCAAGAGGTCAACTCACAGAAGCACAGTGGAAGGGCGGTTCCCGGGCCTCAGCGGCAATGGGCCAAGGGTACAGACCTGCAGTTGTAATGGGAAAAGCTCAGGAGGCCTAAGGTACACGTGGACTATGTTAAGCAGTGATGGGGTGAGCATGTGGCCCAGCAGTGAAGTAACCCCCTGGGACACTTGCATCCCGTAGCAGAACAACCGTTAGGGGTCCCAGCTGTATGCTGCTCTCTATTCGGCTTCCTGCTAACGCCCACTGTGGGACGCAGCATGTGGTGGTGCAAGTAGTGGGTCCCTGCCACTCACGTGGGAGACCCAGATGGAGTTCTGGGCTCCTGGCTTCAGCCTGGCCAAGCCCTGACTTGCAGGCACTTGGACAGTGAACCAGTTGTTGTAGTGCAACAACTTAAACCACTGCTTGGGCCCCTGCACCCACCAAGGAGACCCTTATGAAGCTCCTGGCTCCTGGCTCTGGTCTGGCCCAGTTCTGGCTGTTGTGGCCATTTGGGGAGCGAACCAGCTGATGGAAGATCTCTCTCTTTCTGTCTCTCACTAACTGTGCCTTTCAAATAAAAAATAAAAATAAAAAAGAACACACCCTTACAGAACACCAGTGGTGCGGCGGGATCCCCCATACTAATGCAGAACCTGATGCAGAACTTGGGCCAACCTGGATCACCTGGCTAAGCCTTAGCTTCCTCCCTGTGCTGTCACTTTGCCAGGGTTCAATTAAATGAGAAAACCCATGCCAAGCTTTTAGAACAGTGGCTGTTATAAATACACAATGCTCTTACCATCACCGCAGGCATTTGGTTTAGTTCTATCCGGGAAGGTGCCACAGTCCTGCTGTCTGTCCTTCCCAGGTTGACAAACAGAGTGAAATACACACGAATGGCCAATCACTCCTATAAACTCACACATCCATCAGCCTTGTCTTTAACACACGGTGGTTATTAATGAGGGACACAGTCATCAAACCACACCCCTAGGGCTGGGGTGCCTGGAGACAGCGTCACCCGGTGTGCTCACTGCAGGATGGGGGGATTGAAGGGGTCTCATGACAGAAGGGGTCCCGTGACTGAGGGACAGACACTGCAAGCGAGAGGGCACTGAGAGAGGTGGAGAGCGTAACACAAGAGCGGCAGAGACAAAGCAGAGTGGATTCAAGAGAAGGGGGAGGAGCAGGTGAGGGAGGGAACGCAAGAAAACTTCATGTGAAAATTACCTTCTTAAGTCAACACACGACCTAGGGAAAGGACACAATGGTTGTTTTCAACCAAAAGAACCATTGGACATATTCTGTACGCCCCCCACTGGACACAGAGCTAATTCCAGTGGCAGAGAGAAATCCCAAGTCAGTAAAAGAGCTTCCTGAGAGTCAAGGCTGTCCAACAGTGGAACTGAGAGTGATAAGAGCTGGTGAGGGGCCGGCGCTGTGGCGCAGTGGGTTAACACCTTGGCTTGAAGTGCCGGCATCCCATTTGGGCGCCGGTTTGAGTCCCGGCTGCTCCTCTTCCAATCCAGCTCTCTGCTATGGCCTGCGACAGCAGTGGAAGATGGCCCAAGTGCTTGGGCCCTGCACCCGCGTGGGAGATCTGAAGTAGCTCCTGACTCCTGACTTCGGATTGGCGCAGCTCCGGTCGTTGCGGCCATCTGAGGCGTGAACCAGCGGATGGAAGACCTCTCTCTCTGTCTCTACCTCTCTCTGTAACTCTTTCAAATAAATAAAATAAATCTTTTTTTTTTTTTTTAAAAGAGCTAGTGAACACCAGGGACCCTGGGGTGACACTTGCAGAGTTAAGACCCTGGTGACAGAGAGGTCTTGGGAATTGCTGGCTTGTGTATTTCAGTTCCCTGCTCTGATACTGCTGTTACCCAGAGTGTGGTAAGCCCTTTACAGGCAACTTTTCATTATGCATGAGTGGGTTCTTCCTGATAAGGATCTGATGAAATCCTCACACAACAGACTGCAGGGTGGCTGTGGTGGTGCTCTGGCTCGCCGCTGACTCCTTGCTGACTTCCCTACTGGCCGCAGCATCAAGTTAGCAGGAATGGGAAGGGGAAATTCTGAAAGGAAGCCCAGTTGTGCAGAGGAAACGCCAATGGCAAAGCACTGTGCATTTCGGCTTCTATCCGCCTCCATTCCTCAGGGTAAGGAGGGAGTTAGGCAAAGAGGGCAGAGAGATTCTCACCAGGCCATGCTGTGAGTTTTGTGGGTGGCAGCCAGAGTGAGGTGGGTGGGAGGGGAAAGAACAGGAAGCCAGATGAATTTTCAGGTGTACTAAACACAAGTATTTGCACGTAGAGCTTGCAATCTATTAAGTTCATTTGGATCAAATGCTATCCTGATGACTGGAAACTGATGTATTTTGGATAAGTTACAATCAAGAACTATAATGAAAGTGTATCTTCAAGCCAGCATATTACACTGACTTGAGGCTTCAAAAATAGCTCCTTATAAAATATTCTGAGAAAGTTGCTGAACGCTCTCAGATTGGGTCACCATCCAAAAGTGATTTTTTTTTTCCCCTGCAGGACTTAATAAGGCATTCAGTCATGTAAGGGCTGCCTGCCTAGGGAACAGCAGCACCAGCCTGCAGAGGGCTCCTGGCTGCTCCTGGTCTCCAGTTTCATTGTCATTGTCATGGTCAGCTCCCCACTGCAACACTTGAATTCGGAAGGCCTCCTACAGTGCCCCCAGGCTGACTGTGACCTTGTGTGTTATGAAAACACAGGAGACTCACTCACCACCCTAAATAAACAGAAGGAAGGTCTATTCGTGGACAGAGAGAGGAGGAGATGGAGGTGGCAAAAGAGAGAGATTGAGCCACAGAATATCAAGGAGCAGCATCCGGGAGGTTTAGTCTTGAGCTCAGACTTCAGTAGGAAACCAGTATGCTCCATGGAGGCTCTTCCGGGACTACCAAGGGAATCGGTGCAAGAAGGCAGACTGGCTTCATTGCCTGGTTCATCACGCTGACCCCCCGGGAAAGGCTGTTGGTGCTCTCCCAGGGCAGAAGGCTTCCCACATGTGAACTCACAGCAAACTCGCACTGAACCAATGTTGGCCCAGTGTCTCCAATTTCAGAGCTTGACACGAGGAGCAAATAGTTCTTTATGGTCCTGAAGTTCATCTCCAAAATCCGTGGTGTCCACAAGCACATTCCCCTGGCTTCCTCTCTATCTGCTCCCAGAATTCTCTCTTCCCTTGGCCCAGTCTGTGACGGGTGTCCCTGTGGCCCAGTCTGTGATGGGTGTCCCTGTGGCCCAGTCTGTGACGGGTGTCCCTATGGCCCAGTCTGTGACGGGTGTCCCTGTGGCCCAGTCTGTGATGGGTGTCCCTATGGCCCAGTCTGTGACAGGTGTCCCTTGGCCCAGTCTGTGATGGGTGGAACCTCTATGGCCCAGTCTGTGATGGGTGTCCCTGTGGCCCAGTCTGTGATGGGTGGAACCTCTATGGCCCAGTCTGTGATGGGTGTCCCTTGGCCCAGTCTGTGATGGGTGTCCCTATGGCCCAGTCTGTGACGGGTGTCCCTATGGCCCAGTCTGTGACAGGCGTCCCTTGGCCCAGTCTGTGATGGGTGGAACCTCTATGGCCCAGTCTGTGATGGGTGTCCCTTGGCCCAGTCTGTGATGGGTGTCCCTTGGCCCAGTCTGTGACGGGTGTCCCTTGGCCCAGTCTGTGATGGGTGTCCCTATGGCCCAGTCTGTGATGGGAGTCCCTTGGCCCAGTCTGTGACGGGTGTCCCTTGGCCCAGTCTGTGACGGGTGTCCCTTGGCCCAGTCTCTATGGCTGTCTCAGGCAGAAGAGACAAGACCCAGACCGCTGAGGTTTGGGCTCAAGAGCTGCCTCCTCAGAAGAGCCTTCTCTGAGCATCCAGACTCGTCTAGAACCCCCCACCCAGCCATCACTCTCATCGGAGCCGGTCTGAATAGTTTCCACAGCCCTTCGCCCAGTCTGAAGTTACCGTGGGTATCTGCCTGCTTGCTGTGGCTACAGACACTGGTCTGCGGGTTCTCCCAGGAGCAGGCAGGTTTTTTTTTTTTTAGACACTGCTCTGGGCTTCTGCAAGGGCAGTGCCTGGCCTAGGTGAAGAGCTGAGCAGATGGATCAAACCTGTGAACGGATCACCAGGGCAGTGGGTCAGGGAAGTTTGCTTTGAGGGGTGAACAGATTAGACAAAGAAAAGGAAAGAAAAAGGTGACCAACACACCCACAACCTGCAAGCACCTACCCTCCAATTCTCCCATCTCCGGTGGGTCGCAAGTGCACGGGGGCTCCCAGGCTCGTGGCTGGTGTCGGAAGTGAGGGGAATCCTGTGGAAGACCAAACCTTGAGCCTTGACTGTGATGCTGAGTCGGGGAGTTGGTCGCAGGACACCTACTTGGGGTGCACACAGAGCATCCGCCCACTGCCTGCGGGGTGCACACGTTATCACACAATCATGCCAGGCCACGGAGGGAGTTTTGGAGGCCTTGCTCCAAATAGAAAATTACTGAACTTTTTTTATTTTATTTCTGAGGATTCCAAGTCATTGAATGACCATAATTAAGGAATTCTCAATGTGTTAGGGGTAATGCTTTTGTTTAAAATTTTATCTGCAAAATCGCCTTTGTGTGTGAGATCACTTTAAGGATAACCACTTAATTAAAGAAAAAATAAACTCAATCTTTAAAATTTAATATGTGAAATTATAGCTAAGAGGCTTTATTGCTTTAATTCTGCCACCAATTTTTAAGACAATGACTTAACCCATTATGTCCCATCACTTTATATAGGATACCTATAAAGACTTAAATGGAGCTATAAATATAGCACTTATGGTAAATATGAAATACATAATTGTGTCACTGAAATATTCACAGAGTTGACACTCGGGACATAGGGGGTTAATAACAGATTTTTGGGGGACTTGAAGAGGGAAGTGGCACTGACACATTAAAGCTAGGTATCCACGATCAGATATGACCCCACTTCAGAAATAATTAAGAAAATAATTCAGTGCGTCTTCTGTTTGAGCATATACAGCCACAGAGGCATAACTCACATTGTCTCTGCTTCCCTTGACCTTTCCGACAATTTGCCTTAAGCATGTTGAACGTTATCACTTTTTCCTAAACGCTTTTCCATTCCAAAAATACGCCGATCTCAAAACATACCTGTACTTACAATAAAATGTCCAGAAGATGGTAAAATCGCTGAGAGAGGACAAAATCTCACTTTGTTCCATAACAAGCCTTCTGGAAACAAGGCTTAATGTTTCTCCATC
Organism: Oryctolagus cuniculus; assembly: GCF_964237555.1. Lineage (NCBI taxonomy): Eukaryota > Metazoa > Chordata > Mammalia > Lagomorpha > Leporidae > Oryctolagus > Oryctolagus cuniculus. The sequence continues at coordinate 162,591,066 of NC_091436.1, read as the reverse complement.
AACTGGATTTTGAAAAAGAATTGTTCACTAACCACACCTGTGCATTCTGTAGTGACAGGAACGGCTTTTCCTCTCTCTCTCTCTGTCTCTCCTCTCTCCACACACACACACACACACACGCATGCACACACACACACGGCAGCCAATGGAAGTGGCTTTCTCTCTCTCTCTCCTCTCTCCACACTCACACACACACACACACACACACACACGGCAGCCAATGGAAGTGGCTTTCTCTCTCTCTCCTCTCTCCCCACACTCACACACACTCACACTCACACTCACACATGCACACACAAACATGCGCGCACACACACACACAGGGCAGCCGACGGAAGTGGCTTTCTCTCTCTCTCTGTCTCACACACACACACACGCACACACGCATGCACACACATGCACATGCACACACACAGGGCAGCTGACAGAAGTGGCTTTCTCTCTCTCGGTCTCTCCTCTCTCACACTTACACACACATGCGCACACACGCGTGAACACACACACAGGGCAGCTTCTTCAGAGCGAGCAGCCTTCATTCTCCTGCTGGGTCCTGTCCTGCCAGGTGGAGAAAATCCCGAGGACAAGGCACCGTCATCAAGGTGGCAGATTAGCTCCACAGACATGAAAATGGGCAACAAGAAAGGGATACCAACGATTCTGAAGACCCCAAGAGAGGGCCCTTCAGGCCGAGCTGGTGGGGGGCACACGGAGGCAGGCTCACGGAGGGAGGGCTGCCCCCATCCCCCGCCCAGCAGAGTGTGCTGCCAGCAGGCACCTGCAGCCTCCGGCTTCCAGACGAAGTATGTGGCTCCCCACCTGCCTTCCAGATGGCCGGCCCAGAGGAGGCGAGAGCCACAAAATGACGATTGTATTTTAAGGGCTCTGGGAATGGAAAAACCCTACAACAAGTAAGTCAAGTCTATATCTCCACGACCTTAAAGTTGCTTGGGTTATCTATGAGGGTCCTTCAAAAGCTTCAGGGGGGAAATGGAATTAAAAGATAAGTTTATTTGGGTACAACAAAATTCAAAATCCATGAATAGCTCACTTTTTGAGATCACTTGTATACATGGATTTAAGCTTGTGGCACCAATATAAAGTTAATTTTTAACTCGGTTTTCCTTGAACTTCTTGAAGTCCCCTCATTTATGAAGTGAGTGAACTGTCCAAGAAATGCTACTGCTGCGCTCAGATGGTTAATCAGTCTTGATCAGACCGAGAGACTAATGAAAAAATGCCTCAACCGACGTGGGCAGAAAGCAGGCAGTGGGAGCTGAGGTCTACCAGCCCCAGCCAAACCCCAGTCAGACAGCTGCAGCCAATGCCTGAATCAGTGCAGGCCACCGTGTGGCAGCTCCAGCACGACCTGCTGACCCTCCGCCCCGCCGCGAGACAGCTGCAGCCACGCCCTGCGGACAGCTCGGCCACGCCCACCTGGCAAGTTCTGTTCTGAGCACTACCCAGACTCTGTTCCCTGCACCATTCCCTGCCTTTCTGTGCACCACCAAGCCCCACCCCTTCTGCAGTGTTGCACATGTAGAACCAATAGTAGCTGGAAATGTCCAATATGGCTGCAGGGTGTCCTTTTTTTTTTTTGACAGGCAGAGTGGACAGTGAGAGAGAGAGAGAGAGAGACAGAGAGAAAGGTCTTCCTTTTGCCGTTGGTTCACCCTCCAATGGCCGCCGCAGCCGGCGCGCTGCAACCGGCGCACCGCGCTGATCCGATGGCAGGAGCCAGGTGCTTCTCCTGGTCTCCCATGGGGTGCAGGGCCCAAGCACCTGGGCCATCCTCCACTGCACTCCCTGGCCACAGCAGAGAGCTGGCCTGGAAGAGAGGCAACTGGGACAGAATCCGGCGCCCCGCCCGGGACTAGAACCCGGTGTGCTGGCGCCGCAAGGCGGAGGATTAGCCTAGTGAGCCTCAGCACCGGCCAGGATGTCCTTATAATAAAATGACCATGGAGGGGCTGGTGCTGTGGCGTGGCGGGTTGGGGTCACTACCTGCAGTGCCGACATCCCATATGGGCGCTGGTTTGAGTCCTGACTGTTCCTCTTCTGATCCAGCTCTCTGCTATGGCCAGGGAAAGCAGTAGAAGACGGCCCAAGTGCTTGGGCCCCTGCACCCATGTAGGAGACCAGGAAGAAGCTCCTGGCTCCTGGCTTCAGATCAGCTCAGCTCTGGCCATTGCAGTCATTTGGGGAGTGAACTAGCGAATGGAAGACCGACCTCTCCCTCTCTCTGCCTCTTCTCTCTCTGTGTAACTCTGACTTTCAAATAAATAAATAAATCTTTAAAAAAAAAGACCATGGGAGCACTCCTACTCCCATCATGCACCTGATGCCATGACACTTCCAATATTTCCAAAAAAGTCCACACAATGGGCAGTACTTCAGTCTTGCCCTGAACTCCACCCCTTTTGAATATTCAATTAAGCTCCACCCAAGACACTACTCACTATGCCTCCCCATAGTATAAAAGGATGGCCCCAACCTTGTTGAGGATTTTTTTCTGGCTTGGGGTCTTTTGGGTTTTGGCTTCTTGTCCATTCTCTCTGCAGCTGGCCTGCACTTTTCCCTTGCTTTTCCCTGCACATCACACTTTGAGTTCCATCATGCATGGAGGGGAGTATCTGGAATTAACCCAGCCGGGAACCCCACTGCTCAAAATACAACTAAAGCATGCAGTCCTTACCCAACCAATCTACCAAAGCCGCACCCTAACTTGCCCAAAACTTGCTGAAAATATGTTGTATGATGTAAACATGGCCTTGTTGGAGGGAAGAGTCACAGTCCACTAAAGACCCTCTCCTCACGGCATTTAAACGACCACCATGTGAAAGAAAACACCATGTATGAAGAGCAAGGAAGGAGGCAGCACCTGAAGAGAATGGAGTAGGCTTGGCCTAGCTTCTGAGACACCACCATGGATGCCAGCATCCCACATGGGAGCGCCCAGGACTGAGTCTGGCTCCAGCTTCCTGACAATGCACACTCTAGGGGGCAGCAGGTGATGGCTCAAGTACTTGAGTCCCTGCTACCTGGGTGGAACAGCTGGATTGAATTCCAGGCTACTGGCTCCACACGGCCTGGCCCCAGCTATGCAGCTATTTGGGGACTGCACCAGCAAATGGGAGCTCTCTCTGTCTCTGTCCTCTCTCTCTCGCCTTCAAATAGAAAAAAAATGAAGATAAATAACTGGTTTTGTTTTTAACTTGAAGGGAAGAACATTCTGCCTTCCTTAAGGTGACAGACTTTATAGTCTCTTCCAAAGGCGAGCAGAACACACTGCATTAATACACAGAATGACCAAGTTGCTGAGTATCAACATGGGAACGGCCCCATGTAAAGATGAAGTATGCATCCAAATTCCCACCATCCAGCAGGCTGTAGAACATTCACTTTGAGTCATTGTTGAAGAACAAGCTGTGTCGCTGAAGACTGATGAAACAGAACTCAGATTCCTGACTCTCCACGCCCTCGTCTTAATCGTGAAGAATTGACCCTTTTGTGCAGGCTTACATAGCACTCTAGCGTTGACGTGACTTATAGCACAGTGTTGAGCTTATGGTTAAAACAGTAAATTCCTTTACAGAAGTTCTAGGAGGAGCCGGCACTGTGGTGCTTTGACTTAAACCACTGCCTGCAGCGCCGGCATCTCATATGGTTCCCGGTTTGAGTCTAGGCTGCTCTACTTCCAATCCAGCAGCTGGGAGAGCAGCAGAAGATGGCCCAAGTGCGTGGGCCCCTGCCACCCACATGGGAGACCTGGAGGAAGCTCCTGGCTCCTGATTTAGGACTGACCCAGCCCTGGCCCTGGCTGCCATTTGGGGAGTGAACTAGAGGATGGAAGATGCCTCTCTCTCTCTCTCTGTAACTCGATCTTCCAAATAAATCTTTATTTAAAAAGAAAAAGTTCCACGAGATCCTAAAGGACCCTTTTAGAGCAAATCTACAATGGAAGCTCTCAAAGGTGATGCCTACCCACGCATCTCAGGACTGGAGTTCAAGGCGGCTGCAAAGCGCTGTCTGGAACCCCGCGTCTCCCTGAAAGGCACGTTTTCTAAGTGAAGAGAGCATCTTGCTCTTCAGGCAGCTCAGAACAACTAGGTCCAACGACTAGGCTGCCGTCAATTGGCTGTCTAGATTATCAAATCGATTCGTATAGAATTAAGGATGTGCCAACAATAGAGAGGATGATTGACATCAACCCCCACCTTGGAGGGGCACTTGAGACACTGGCTTCTCACACCCGAGGGCCTGGGCACCGCTCCCGGCTCCAGCTCCCGCTGATGCAGACCCTGGGAGACGGCAGAGAAAACTCATACGACACTGGGTCCCCACCACGCATGTGGGAGACCTCAGTTGATCTCCTGGCCCCAGTCTAGCCCTGTCTGTTGAGGGCATTCAGGGAGTGAACCTGCAAAAAGGAAGCTCTCTGTCTGCTTCTCAATTTTTTTTTAAATCAAGGAAATTAAAAAAAAAATCTTAGATTGACTATCCCATGCTTTCCCAAGGATCGCTTTCTCTCTTTAGGGTGGCTCGCCTGCATTCGCTGCAAACAAAGTCAGGTACTCCTGACCGGACCCAGGAGCAAACGGGGCTTTGCCTGTGTTGACAGCATGGCCCGGGCGTCCCGGGCGCCCTCTGCTCCCTGGCTAAGGCTTCACCCCTGTCCCTGGGGGCCCGCCTTCCAGAACGCGTCTGGCTCTGGCGTGCGCGCGCGGGTGGGGGCGCCCTGCCTGTTATCTCCGTCTGGCAAACAGAACCCCCGAACTCTGCAGGGCACGGAGGATGATAAGGCACTCTCGGCCGACTGTGCCAGAGCTCCTGGCCCGGGCTCTGAGGAAGGCCATTGTTGTCGCGGGGCTGTTATCTGCCGCCTGGCAGAGGCGCGAGCGCGTCCCCCTGGGGTGGCATCCGGCGCTGGGCGCGCGGGCCGAGCGGAGGCACGGAGGAAATAGCAGCCGGTCTTGAGCGCAGAAAAGAGAAACACTTCGGATGTTTGCGCTCCGCGGCTCAGCCCGGCTTTATCTCCCTGCGCAGCCTTCCTATCGGAGAACCGCGGAAGCGAGCAGTTTATCCGCGGGGAATCGGCCGTCGTGTTTTTGGGTGACTGACATGGCCTGGAAAGTATTTTCTGGTGCCGGGGGCACTGTTTTCTCTCCCTGCGCATGGCTATCTCTGTCATTCAGCCCCCTCTTTGTCAGACGCCATGGTCTGGGAATTCCCAGTCTACCGAGACATTTCTTGTCCCCCCCTCCGCTTCCCCCTTCTGCTGTGGCCTGGGGGCCAGCTTGTGCTCCGGACACAGACAGCAGACGGCTCGGACACTGAGCTCCGAAGCGGGGGTGCAGGCCGGCGGCAGGGCCAGCGCCCCCTTCCCAAACCCCCTGCCAACGCAGCTCCTCGCTGCGCACAAGCCAGCCCCGGCGCGGGCCCCGGGTGGAGGGGGGACAGAAGGTGGATCTCAGTGAGTTCGCAGGAACCCAGATGGGGCCCACAGCGGGTGCGCGTTCATCTGTTGAAAACTGGGCGTGTCACCATCCAGACTCTCGGGGACACGCAGGGGCGGGGGCTGGCCACCTCCCTGAGATCTGCAGAGGCTGAGTGTGTGCCTGTGCTGTGTTTAGGAGACACCTCGAGGTTGAGATCCGAGGAGAGATGTGACTCAGGGACATCTCGTCCTAACCCTGTGGTGACCGAGTCTTGAGACAGTGCCCACGGCTCTCTGTTTCCTCCAGAGCATTCTGGTTTTGCCCTCTCGTATGTATTAATAGCTCCCTCTTTCATGTTCAAAATGGTCTTCATTCCGGTGGGTGAATGGCCCCACCAGTGCGCAGCTGATGGGATTAAAGATGACCTTTCTGGGCCACTCAGCTGCACTGTTGAGGTCCCTTTACCACCTGGGCTTTTCCTTAATTTGGTCTCAACAAACAGGAGCTAAGCGTTCATAGGGCAGGTGCCGTCGCCGCGCTGAGCAGAGGGGACCACATGCGCATGACAGCGCTCACCGCAAGCCTGCGCCTGCCTGGCCGGAGGGACAGACTTGTCTCTGGGCATCCACCTGACGCTGAGGGAGCTGTGTCAGCGCAGGCAGGCACTGCACAGCACCTCGGCGCTTGCTCTCAACGTCAGCTTACCCAAAGAGCTGCCCACTCGCCTGGAGAATGATCCGGGGGACGTCTCGTCTTGCAAGAGGGGCTGGGGGTGGTGGCAGCTGCAGTGTGCACAGGGGGGCTTCTGGAACCCGCAGAGCAGGTGCGCTGCTCACTGAGCTTCACGGCCACGCTCAGCACTGGGAAGGCGGGGTGTGAGTTGGGCACACGAGATCTCCTCCATTTTTAAAATTTAAATTATCTATTTGTTTGGGCTTGGCTACTCCCAAACATGTAAGCTAAATCCACTCTAAAGAAACTGAAGTCCAGGAGTCTCAGTGTTGTCGTGTGTTAGAGCACACTGTAAGCCAGGTAGCTCTTTTAAGGATTTTTTTTTTTTATTTGACAGGTAGAGTTACAGACAGTGAGAGACAGAGAGAAAGGTCTTCCTTGGTTCACTCCCCAAATGGCTGCCATGGCCAGTGCTGTGCCGATCCAAAGCCAGGAGCCAGGTGCTTCCCTGGTCTCCCATGCGGGTGCAGGGCCCAAGCACTTGGGCCATCCTCCACTGCCTTCCCAGGCCACAGCAGAGAGCTGGACTGGAAGAGGAGCAACCAGGACTAGAACCTGGCATCCATATGGGATGCCGGCGCTGCAGGCAGAGGATTAACCAAGTGAGCCACGGCGCCAGCCCCAGGTAGCTATTAAACCATAGAAATGCCTTAATTATAGGGCTGGGGGCTGGGAGAGGTCCAAGTTCAAGGCCTGGGCAGAGCTGGGAGGGGCTGCTTCCTGGTTCCTAGATGGTGCCTTCTTCCTGTGCCCTGGCCATGAAAGTGACAAGGCAGCTCCCTGGAGTCTCTCTCTCTCTCTCTCTCTCTCTCTCTCTCTCTCTGGTTTGTTTATTGATTTGAGAGGCAGAATTACAGACAGACAGAGGGAGATCTTCCATCTGCTGATGGCTGCAATGGCTAGAGCTGGCTTGATTCAAAGCCAGGAGCCAGGAGCCTTTTCTGGGTCTCCCATGCAGGGCAGGGAGGCACTTGGGCCATCTTCCATTGCTTTCCTGGACCATCAGCAGAGAGGCTGGATTGAAGAGGAGCAGCAGAGACATGAACCAGCACCCATATGGGATGCCGACGCCACAGGCGGAGGCTTAGCCCACTACGCCACAGCACCAGCCCCTGGAGTCTCTTTCCTAAGCCCTCTTGTGGCACTCATGAGGGCTCCACCCTCATGACCTCATCACCTCCCTAAGCCCCCGCCTCCTAACACTATCACTTTGGGGTTTGGGATTTCAACATGGGGATTTTGAAGGACACAAGTGCTCGGACCATAGCACCAGCCTTTTAGGAGTTTAGTATGAAAAATTCTCCCTGATTCCATTTTCACTCAGGCCTCTGGCCATTTCCCCTGCAGTCTATTAACAGTCTTTACACTAATGCAAAATTTATTACTTACTGAGTTTTCTCATTATTTTTTTAGTGGCTGAGCAGACGTGCCTGCGCTCTTAAACTCTGCCTGTTCATGCACTTTCTACAAAGAGCTCTCCCGTCTCCCTTCTTCATGTGATGAATGGCCACTCATCCATTCAGATAATTCACATGCCAACTCCTTAGGAAAAACCAATCCTGCTCCCATGAGGCAGGACCCGTCCAAACTCTCTCTGTAGATTGATCCATGAGGGCACTCAGTACGGGGCACAGCGATCTGTCTGTAAGTCACTGCCCACAGCTGCAGTTTGAACTCCTGCCAGCCAGATGCTGTCTCTGAGTCGCTTCTAGCACAGAGTTCAGCACACGTTATGTACCATTTCAACAGATGCAATCATAGCGTTGGCAAAATCGTTTCTAAAAAGTATACAGCTCAGTAAATTGTCCAGAGAGCACAGACCTGTGCAGCTGCCCAGCCAGATCAAGAATGATCAAACACCTGCCTCTCAGGAGCCCCGCCTTGTGCCCCCTCCTGTGCCTGCCTTCTTCACTCCCAGGGGCAAGCACTGTGTTGAGCTCTGCTAAGTTTACCATTGTGAACATTACATAAGTGAAGCCATCTTTCCCTGAACACGTGCTCGCAGGAATCATCCACACTCCTGGGGTCCCTGCATTATTTCATGCTGGGAGTTGATACAGCATTGCAGTCTAGGACTACGACTACAGCACCATTTGTGTTCCTACTGCTGGGGGTACTTGGGTTCTTTTCAGATCATGCTCTTGTAAACAGTGTTTAATGGTGCTCATGGACACACCTTTCTGTTGAGAGTAGACTGGCTGGGTTGGGGCAGACTTTTGTTCAGCTTTGGTGTGTGTGCCAAAGTGGCATATTGCGTGTGTGTGTGTGTGTGTATGTGTATGAGAGAGAGAGAGAGAGAGAGAGAGAGAGAGAGAGAGAGAGAGAGAGAATGTAATGATGCATTGTGGTTTTAACTTGATTTCCCCATAATTAATGAGCCTGAGCATTTTTCATAACCTTCCTGCCCACCTCAATAAACTCTGATGAATTTTCTGTTCAAATGTGTTGTCCATGTTTTTTTTATTTTTAAAGATCGATTTATGGCCGGCGCCGCGGCTCACTAGGCTAATCCTCTGCCTGCGGCGCCAGCACCCCGGGTTCTAGTCCTGGTCAGGGCGCCGGATTCTGTGCTGGTTGCCCCTCTTCCAGGCCAGCTCTCTGCTGTGGCCTGGGAGTGCAGTGGAGGATGGCCCAGGTCCTTGGGCCCTGCACCCCATGGGAGACCAGGAGAAGCACCTGGCTCCTGCCATCGGATCAGCGCGGTGCGCCGGCCGTGGCGGCCATTGGAGGGTGAACCAATGGCAAAGGAAGACCTTTCTCTCTGTCTCTCTCTCTCACTGTCCACTCTGCCTGTCCAAAAAAAAAAAAATATTGATTTATTCATTTGAAAGGCAGAGTTAGAGAGAGAGAGAAGGAGAGAGAGAGAGAGAGAGAGAGAGAGAGAGAGAGAGAGAGAGAGAGAGAATCTATCGCTGGTTCACTCCCCAGATGGCTGCAATGGCCAGAGCTGCACCGATCTGAAGCCAGGAGCCAGGAGCTTCTTTCAGATTTTCCACATGGGTGCAGGGGCCCAAATATTTGGGCCATTTCTTACTGCTTTCCTGGGCCATAGCAGAGAGCTGGATTGGAAGTGGAGCAGCCGGGACTCTAACTGGAAGAGAGAGAGAGAGAGACAGAGATGGAGAGACAAAGATCTTCCATTTGCTGGTTCACTTCCCAAATGCCCACAGTGGCCAGGGCTGGGCAAGGCAAAGTCAGCAGCAGGAACTCAGTTTGGGTGACCTATGTGGGTGCCCGGGACATCACCACTCATTTGCTGCCTCCCAGGGTGCACATGAGCACCCTGGAATGGGGAGCCACGTCAGGACCCCACATAGGCACTCTGAGATGTGGCTATCCCATGTGACATCCTAACCACTGTGTCAAATGCCCGCCTCTTCACTTTCTTGATGTTATTGTTTGGTAACAAAAAAATCCAAATTTTAACAAAAACCACTATAGCAGCTTTTTCATTTATGGTTAAAACTTTTAGTTTCTTATGTAAGAAATCTTCCCTTTTTCTGAGCTCATAAAGATATTCTCCCAAATGTTCTAGATTTATAAGTTTATCTTTCATATTTAAATCTATAGTCCACCTGGAATTAATTTTGCATGGTGTGGACGTAGGGGTCAAATTTTATTTTTCTGTATGGATACCCAATTCTCCCAGAACTAATTGTGAAGACCACTTTCCCCACTGCAGAGTAACACTTTAATTCTCTTTCAGTTACAATATTGCCTAGCCTCTACGGTGTTTTCTTCTTTGGCTTTGATTTATTTATAGGTATGTTGGAATTATTTCTAGTAATACTGTTGCCGTTCATTTCCAGTTTCATTCATTTCTTAAAAAGAGCTATTTATTTATTTAAAATGCAGAGTGAGAGAGAGGGAGGTCTCCATCTGTTGGTTCACCCCCTAAATGGTCACAACAGCTGGGCCTGGGCCAGGCTGAAGCCAGGAGTCGGGAACTTCATCCAGGCCTCCCATGTGGCTGGCAGGAACTTAAGTACTTGAGCCATCACCTGCTGCCTTCCCAGGCAACTCAGCAAAGAGCTGGATCAGAAGTGGAGTAGCCTGGGACTGAAATGGCACTTGGAGACGTTGTAAGCAGTGGCTTAACCTGCCGCACCACAACACTCGACCCTCTAGTCTAATTCTATTTTTTTTTTTTTTTACAGGCAGAGTGAACAGTGAGAGAGAGAGAGACAGAGGGAAAGTTCTTCCTTTTTCGTTGGTTCACCCTCCAATGGCTGCCATGGCTGGCGTGCTGCAGCCGCGCACCACAGCCGTTGCAATGCGCTGATCTGAAGCCAGGAGCCAGGTGCTTCTCCTGGTCTCCCATGGGGTGCAGGGCCCAAGGACCTGGGCCATCCTCCACTGCCTTCCTGGGCCACAGCAGAGAGCTGGCCTGGAAGAGGGGCAACCGGGACAGAATCCGGCGCCCCGACCGGGACTAGAACCCGGGGTGCTGGCGCCGCAGGCAGAGGATTAGCCTAGGGAGCCGCGGTGCCGGCCTAGTCTAATTCTTTTTAAATTAATAGTTTAGATTAACATGAGTACCTGTACATTTTATGGTGTACAGTGAAATATTTCAGCATATACACAGCATAAAGCAGTCACGCCAGGCTATTAGCACGTCCATCTCTTTCATCACAGGCTACAGTTCCTCTCCTGCTCTGTGGAACACCAGAACCCATTACTTTCAGCCAACAGCATATTGGTAACCATTCCAAGATCTCCCCACAACCTTCTCCAACTCTCTTCCCAGCCTCTATGACCACTACTTTAGATTCATATCAACTCTGTGTGTGTGTGTATGCATTTTTTAACTTCTACGTATGAGGGAAAATGTGGAATTTGTTTTTCTAGGTCTGGCTTATTCTGTTTAACATAATGATCTCCAATCCATCCGTTCTGTTGCAAATATCAGAATTTTGTCCTTGCTAATGACTGAGCAATTTTCCATCTTCTTGACTCATCCTTGATCTAGAATAATCCATATCTTGGCTATTGTTTACAGAAGTACAATAAACAGGGGCCAGTGGGTTGAAGCCCCAGCCTGCACTGCTGGCATCCCATATGGGCACTGGTTCTAGTTCCGGCTGCTCTACTTCCGATCCAGCTCCCTGCTAGATTTTTCCCTGGGAAAGCAGTGGAGAATGGTCCACGTCCTTGGGTCCCTGCACCCGTGCAGAAGACCTGGAAGAAGCTCCTGGCTCCTGGCTTTAGATCTGCTCAGCTCTGGCTGTTTGAGGCCATTTGGGGAGTGAACTAGCAGATAGAAGACCTCTCTCTCTCTCTCTCTGTCTCTACCTCTCCCTGTAACTCTGTCTTTCAAACAAACCAAAAATAAATAAATAAAGTTTTAAAAAGTGCAATAAACATGAGCGTGCAGGTATGTCTTCTTAAGCTGACTTCGTTTTCTTTGGATGTATTCTCAGAAGTGAAGGTGCTGGGTCCTAAGATCTAGTTTTAGTTTTTTGAGGAAACTCCATTTAAATCCTTGGCTCATTTCTTAGCTGTTTTGTTGTTACTATTTTTAAAGTTCTTTATATATTCTGGATTTTAATCCTTTATCAGATGTATAGTTTGTAAATAGTTTTTCCCATTCTGTCAGCTGTCTTTTCACTCGTTGATTGTGTCCTTGGCTGCAGAGAAGCTTCTTGGTTTGATAGAATCCATTTGTCTCTTTGTGCATTTAGGGATTTATTATTTTTTAATGTCCTGTGCATTTAGGGATTCATTCTAAAAAATGCTGCATTTGCCAAAATCTCAAAGTGTCTCCCCTCTTTTCCTCTAGTAGTTTCATGTTTTACATTTAGATCTTTGATTCATTTTAGCTTATTTTTTTATTGGGCTAAGGTAGGGGTCTTGTTTCAAACTTCTGCACATGGAAATCCAGTTTCCCCAGCACCATTTAATGGAGAGACTGTTCTTCCTCAAGGGAGGGATTTTAGCGCCCAGTGTGCATGATATTAACATTTTGAAAGGTTTTGAGCCTGGCTTTATGACTCAGCATGTGACCATTTTCTATAACTATTCCTGGGTACTTAAGGAATTACATGTGTTCTACACATTGTGTAACGACAGGTGCACTGTAGTATAGATGTCGATTTGATCAAGCTTAATTGTTGTGTTTGAATCTCCTATAGTTACTGCCTTTTTAGAGCAGTTCTCATTTATTTGAGAAGAAACAGAGAGATGGAGGTTGTGAGCTCCCACTTGCTGTGCACTCCCCGTGGCTGGACTGGAGCAGAGGCTGGGAAGTGGGAATATCATCCGGGTCTTCCACAGGGCAGCAGGAACCCAACAACTTGAGCCCTCTGCACTGCCTCCCAGGGGCTGCATTGGCAGGAGGCTGTAGTCAGGAGCCCGGGCCAGGAATTGAACCCAGGTACTCCACTGTGGGACACAGATATCTTAACTTGCATCCTGACCGTTGGGCTAAATGCCCAATCCCTTACTGACGTTTTTAAAGGGTCTTTTCCGCCAGTTAGGTTATTTGCTGCAAATGTGGAATTCTTACAGTCTGCTGGTGAAGTCTGTGTCTCTCTCTATCTCCAGGAAGTTATTTTTTGGGCTGGGTTACATGGCATAATGATCAAGGCACCACGTGGAGTGTCCACTTCCCAAGTGTAGGGCCTGAGTTCGAGTCCCGGCTCTGCTCCTGATTCCAGCTTCCTGATGAAGACGACCCCGAGAGGCACTCGTGACAGCGGAAGCAGCTGGGTCCCTGCCCCACCTGAGACGGGCTGACTCCCAGCTCCAGGCTTCAGCCTGGCCCAGCCAGGGCCGTTGCAGACATTTGGGGAATGAGCCAGTGGATGGACAATCACTCTGCCTCTAAAACAAATAAGATGAAAACAGACAAACTAAAAACTAGAACTTTAAAAAAGGAAGTTGGCTGTCGATGTTATTGTTGATTTGGGGAGAGAGTCTGCCTACCCCCATCTGTGGCGGCCTTGAAGATCTTTCTCTTTGGCTTTCAGCAGACTTTTGCTCGAAGCTTTGTTTTCTTTATCTTGTTGGAGGGTTGTAACGATTCCCGAATCCATCACTGTGTTGGTCGTCAGTTCTCAGCTGCTGTTTCTTGCAGTGTTTTATCTCTGTCTCCTCTCCCCTTCCCTTCCAGAATGCTATGTCCACTGCTAGATTTTTTCACTGTATTCCTGTTTGTCTCTTTCCTGTATTTTATAAACTTTTATTTTTTTATTTTTCATTCTACATATTTTCTTCTGTTGCTGCACTAGTTCTCTCTTCCATTGTATCTGGTGTGTGGAAATCCTATCCACTTAATTTGCTTTTGTATTTTTCAGTGTAGAATTTCCATTTTGTTCTTTTTATAGACTTTACATTTCTTTGCTTAAATTTCCAATCTTTTGTTTCCTTCAACATATTAATCAGGATTATTTTAAAATGTGAGATAATGCCACTATCAGGATTATATTTCTTTAAAAAAAAAAACTTTCTCTTTCTCTCCCTTCATCTTTCCTTCCCTCCCTTCTTTCCTTTCTTTCTTTCTTCAAAAGGCAGAGAGAGAGAGAGAATCTTCCACCTGCTGGTTCAATTCTCAAATGGCTGCAACAGCCAGGGCTAGGCCAAGCCAGAGCCGGGAACTAGAACCACTGTCCAGATCTCCCACATAGGTTGCAGAAGCCCAAACACTTGAGCCATCTTCTCTTGCTGTCCCAGGAGCACTAGCAGGGAGCTGGACCAAAGGAGGAGTAGCTGGGACTCAGACTAGCATCTCAGTGTGGGGTGGCAGTGTTTTAAGGGGCAGGTTAGTGCACTGTGCCGCAACGCTGGCCCTTTATCGTGTTCTTTTAATCACACTGTAGACTCCTTATGTGTACGATTATGTTTGACTGAGTTCTGGGGATTCGAAATGAAAACTTGTGGACAGAACCTAAGGCCTAGGATGATGTCATACTCCTCCAAAGAGGAATGCAAGTTTGTTCCTGGTAGACATCTAGGCACGTCAGCAATCTCAATTATCTTAATCCAAGCAGGACCGGGGTGATCCCAGCTGAAATGCAGTGTCTGTGAGAGGTGGTGTAGCCTTCAGGGTTCTGACCCAGTGTTCTGGAGGCCTGCCTGTCCGCTGGCATGTAGAGACCTGCTTCAATTTTGTACTGCCTCGTCCTCTGATTTGATCAAAAACTCAGTAAGAGCCCCATGTTGTGGTGCAGTGGATTAAGCCACTGCTTGTGACTCCCAGATTATCTGCCTTTTTATTTTAAGATTTATTTATTTATTTTAAAGAGTTACACAGAGAAAGGGGTGGGGGAGAGAGAGAGAGAGAAATCCTCTATCCACTGGTTCACTCCCAGTTGGCCGCAATGGCTGGAGCTGCGCCCATCTGAAGCCAGGAGCCAGGAGCTTCTTCTGGGTCTCCCACATGGGTGCAGGGCCCAAGGACTTTGGCCATCTTCTGCTGCTTTCCCAGGCCACAGCAGAGAGCTGGATTGGAAGTAGAACAGCCAGGATTAGAACCAGCGCTCATATGGGATGCCGGCACTGCAGTCAGCGGCTTTACCTGCTACGCCACAGCGCCGGCCCTTGCTCTGTTTTCAATGCAGCCCCCTGCTAATGTGCCTGGGAAAGCAGCAGACAACAGGCCAAGAGCTTGGACTCCTGCTACCCACTAAGAGACCCAGATGGACTTCCTGGCTCCTGGCTTCAGCCTGGCCCAGATCTGGCTGTTGTGGCCATTTGGGGAGTGAACCAACAAATGGAAGATTTCTCTTTCTCTCTCTTGGTCTCACTCTGCCCTTTAAATACACACATACATACATACATCTTTTTTAAAAACTGAATTAACTTATCATCTTTTCAGTTACCTCTTATGGAAGATTCAGAGGTCCCTACGTTAAAAAGTGGGCCCATTTTCTCACCCTGCCTTCATTTCTTTCCCCAGATTTTGACACTATAATTAGCTACTAGCCTGTCAGTACCCCAGTGGAGTCAACCATTTTTTTTTTTAAATTTGTTCTTTGAGGAAAGTTGGTCTGAACTGACCGATGCACCATTAACAGAAGCAAATTCCCGGCGTGAATCCTTTGTTACAATCATAGGTTAAGTACTTAGCCATTCACGGTGCTATGCTGAGGACACAGCAGGACACACGATGCCTTCCATATACATTAAGTGCATAATTACTTCTGCTGATGCCATCATATAATTGTAGCACTACTTGATAATCACAGAGCGTATCGCTGGCATGGGTTTTGACAGGAGGGTAGGGACTAAGCACTATTTCTTAATCCCATGGGTGTTCGGATGTTAGAAGTAGATGGAAGGATCATTTGCATTCACCCAGGTACCTTCATCCCCACTTTACAAAGCAGCAGCACAGCCCCAGGGGGCTGAGTCACTTGTCAAACATCAGACAGCCAGCCTGCGGCACTCACAGATTTTCACATGCGTGATCACATCTCCGAGAGCTCAGATCTCTCACAACACACCGGTTTTCGTCATTTGAGAATTCTTCCGAATGTGAGTGGGACTTCAAGTGTTTCTGATCCTAAGGCAGTGAGGCTGGAACACTTGATGGGACAGGGTGTTCGAGTCCTTAAGTACAACTGGAAGAAAAAGGGCACAGGCAGGAACAGGCTGATCTGTTGAATAAGCTGATGGATTATTTTCATGAGAACAATGAAGAAAGTGGACAGGGAGCAGGGAGAGTCACGGCTACCTTGTCCCAAAGCACCTGAAAGCAGAAAGCGAGGCCCCTGGGTTGTTGTTTAACTCGTGCACCTGACCGTAACAAGGGTAAAGCTTAGCAGGAGTGACAGCCATCGGGGCAGCGGTGCGAGAGTGCAGGACGGAAAGGGATGGCCAGTAAGAGATGCTGCTCATGAAGATAAACGTAGAAGGAAAAGCTTCGTGCAACACAGGGATTGTTTCTGGACCCACACACCACACAAACGTAGGGCAGCCCTTATATGGTAGCGCACTTGAACTAGTCATGGGTGAATTCCCCAAGTCCCTAAGTCCAAACCATTGTCTCCCCTCTCCTGTGCTCCCACCCTGCCACAGGACGTGTGCTAAACAGAGATACCTGCTCGGGTGCGGGGTGCTTGAAGGAGAGACTGCTCTGGTGTTGTGCTACTGGCATCGCTCTGAACGACTTTATCCGTTCACTCGTCCGCGAAGCACTCGTTCAAATGCATGCTAGGAGCTAAGGAAGCTGATAACAGACAGGACTCCCGCGGCCAAGACGCCGCTCGGCTGGCTCGTGGGATTTCCTGGAGCCCATGTTGCTCTTGGCTGTGCAAAAAACAAGATTCTTAACTTTTATGATTACATAAAAATCAGAGGTTACAGCATTTAGAGGAAAGTACTCAGGATGGCTGCAGGCTGCGTGTGCCACTGGGGGACGGGTATGACCGCAGGGCCTGTGCGAGGGTCCCAGTACCCGGCATGACCTCGCATACTGACAACCAGTGTCCCTTTTCCTAGCATGGTGGGAATACAGCAACGTGATATCTCAGGACTGCTCTCAAAGATCTGGGTGACCAGAGAGCCACCGCTCTGTGCAGCAAGGAAGAAGAGGGTGATGGCACTTGGGAATGCTGGCCGTATGCTACAGTCAAAACGAGCTGAGGACAGAAGGAATGCCAACATCAGATGACATTCTTGTTTATCAGCTAACTAAAATTAAATCACATCAAACACACCATTCCTCAGTAGCGCTCAGTTCATTCCAAGTGCCCCAAGTCACAGATGGCTGGTGCCTACTGTCCTGGTCAGCCTAGGCACAGAATACAGAATGTCCCACCAGGCAACATGGCAGGTGCAATGTGTCTTAAGACCACTGAAGGTTGGGATTGTACATGGTGCTGATGGGTTTAGACAGCAAAGAAGAGGAACTATTTAAAAATATGATTATGTGGAATATGAGGTTTTGTTTTTTAAAAATTCAGCTATAAATCTGAACATGTAATTTAAAAAAATGAAGGCTCTTTGGGTGACTGTTTCAAGTCTTCTCTGTGGGACAGGCAAGATGCTGTGCCCTCGTGTGTGGCCACACGGGATCATCGTTACGTCATCTCAGTGCCACACGGCTCCTGGATAAGGGAAAACGACCTGCAAAGTAAAACACTGCAGAGGGGGCGTGGCTTCATCCTGCAAACAGGACGGGGATTCAGAAAATACATGGAAAGACAAAGCCTGCATTGTAACACAGCAGCCTGAGCTGTTGCCTGCGACACCCCACCCGACATCACAGCTCCAGTTCAAGTCCTGGCTGCTCGGTTTCTGACCCAGCTCCCTGCTAACGTGCCTGAAAGGCAGCGGAAGACAGACCAAGTTCCTGGGCCCGTGCCATCCACGTGGGAGACCCAGACAGATCTAGTTCCAGTCTCCTGGTTTAGCCTCGTGGTGGCCATCTGGGGAAGTAAATCAGAAGATGAAAGATCTCCTTCTGTCTCTCCCTCTCTCTCCCTGTCACTCTGCCTTTCAAATAAATAAAACAAATCTTTAAAAAAGATGTTTATTTTAGTGTAAAAAAAGTTTGAAATCCATGCACACAAACTTACACTGTCTGCCTCCTAGTAGCTTCAATAATATGGGAGTTTTTTAAAAAAGTTTTCTATGTTTAAACTTGGCTCAGCCGATTAATTTATTGCAGCCTGAGCCCATTTCTTCCCACTTTCCTTCCTTCCTTTCTTTGCAAATTCATTTGAGAGGCAGAGTTACAGAGAGAGAGAGAGAGAGAGAGAGAGAGAGAGATCTTCCATTCTCTAGTTTGCTCCCCAGAAGTCTGCAAACTGCCAGAGCTGGGCCGATCCAAAGCCGGGAGCCAGGAGCTTCTTCCAGGTCTCCCATGGGGTGCAAGAGCCCAAGCACTTGGGCCATCCTCTATGCTTTCCCAGGCCATAAGCAGAGAGCTGGATCAAAAGAGGAGCAGCCAGGCCAGGAACTGGTCCCTATTTGGGATATAGAATCCATGGAGGAGGCTTAGCCTTCTATGCCACAGCACCCGCCCGAGAGATAATTCAAGGTTTGCCCCGGACCTGGTCATGAAGGAGAGACAGGATGGAGCTATTCTGCAGTGGATTTTGGTTAGTGCAACTTCTCTAGCTCATGTTGCCATGTTGCATTCTACGTGGCAACTACTTGCTCAAATCCAAGTCAGTTTGATATAGCCTACTTTCAATCTGACAACACAAGACAGCAGTTCATTCGTGCAGTATTCTTCGCGTCCTGGGCACGAATGAGACCTGTGGTACCGTCAAGCCTATAACCCCGGCTGAATGAGATTGATTAGCACTGGTGTCTTTGATGCCTCCTGACCGCCCCCTGGTGGAGGGATTCATGTCTAGATGGCAGCAGAGAAGGAAGCCAGTTATTTCCTGAATATCTATTCCGTCCCTCAGTAACCTGGGGTTTGTTGTCAGCTCTACAGGAGAAGGGAAGCCCAGGATGTCCCTTTGAACACGTGCGTCCTCGACCATGGCAGGGGGCGCCCAGCTCGGGGTCCTGCCCAAACGCTTGGAACAGAGGGGCCGTTCTCTCCAAGGTGCAAAAAAAGACTTAACCAGCGTTGCTGCTCTGCCTGGCCTGGAATCCTCCCCTTGGCAGTGGCTAACACCCAGTGATTCAGAGGAAGTCCTGTCAGCTCTTCAAAGCAGACCTAACTCATGGTGTGATGTTATTCGGAGGCATTGGAAGAAGCCAAGAAAGGAGGCAGGCTGGGGAGAAATTCCTTCCGTTGCACGATCAGCTTACATGCCATACCATCGGATTTGGTTATCCTTATCTTTTCTCACATAGCTACAAATGTTATGACTGGTCATGGCGACCAGACTTCCAGAAAGAAGTCCAGCCCCACTATCTGCCTCCGTGACTGCCCGTGCGGCTAAGTTGCTCGGCCCAGAGCCGTGCTGTGCGGATAGCTGCACAGTGGAGTGGGTCAGTTACCAGTCCTCAACTCCCTCAGGTGCTTCTAGCTCTCACGTTAGCACGTGAGGCATTAAAAAAAGCCTTTTAATTTTGCATCAACTCCTTTCGGTTGAGCAATTTAATCTAAATAGCCATTAACCTCTTTTTCTTATAGTAACTTAAAAATTAACTACTTTAAAAAAAAACCTATGAAGTCCTGATTACAAATATTGAGGGGCTACAATAAAAAGGAAGGTGAATATCTCTCCCATTGCACACCTGTGAGCCCCTGGCTCCCAGCCCCTACCTAAGGCAGCCATTAGTAGCAGCTGCTGCTGTACACTTCAGGAAGATGACACACACACACACACACACACACACGCACACTCACAGCTGCATAGCACGCCAGTTTGAACATACCACATTGATTTAGGTAGTTCTATACTGATGAATGTTTATGTCGTCTCCAATAATTTGATCTTTGTACACATCTTTTTTTTAAATCATATATTACTTATTTTACTTAAAAGGCTGAGAGACAGAGAGCAAGCTCTTCCAATTCTGATTCACTCCCCCTGAATACCTGCAGCAGCTAGGGCTGGGCCAAACTGAAGCTGGCCGTCTGGGTCTCCCACATGGGTGGCAAGGACTCAAGCACTTGAGCCATCATTTGCTGCCTGCCAGGGTGTGCATTAGGAGGAAGCCGGATCAGAAGTGGAGATACGACTTGAATCTAGGCACTCCGATTTAGGAAGTGGGCATCCAAGTGGCATCTTGCCCGTGGCACCAAATGCCCACCTCAGACATTTTCATTTACTGACGCAAGTATGTGCATTTGCATTAACAGATCCTTCTAGAATGCCCTCCAAAGAGTTTACGTCAGAGTTTCTCGTCCCACCAATAGTGTGTAAGAGGTGCTGTTCCCCATGACCTGCTAACACAGTCCCTTCTAATCAGAGTTCACAGTTCTCTATCTTGTGCCAGTTTTGCCTGAACAACACACAAGGTACAGGGACTGCCAGGTTATTCCTGGTCCTGACACTGAGCCTCCACCTTGTCTCTCGGGACATCAATGTCACTTGTAGAAGGCCTAAGACCTAATAAAGCAGAAACAAACAGGACCAACAAACCAAACAGCGAACGTGGACAAACCAACTACAGGCACCGACAGATCTCTGGGCTCCGTCGGATCTAGGAACTAACTATTTCACACCCATAATTATTTGTGTGTTTCTGGAGGCAGAGGTGGGGTGGGGAATCTATATATTTCATCACCAGATCCCCAAAATGTTCTGTTACTTCTGCCAAAAACAGCTGAGAATCAGTGATATGTGCTAACAAGAGAGAGAAGGGGCCAGTAGTGGTGGTGCAGTGAGTTAAACTGTTGCCTGCAAAGCCAGCATTCCACACTGGAGCTCTGGTTTGAGCCCGGCTGCTCCACTTTTGATCCAGCTTCCTGCTAATGGCCTAGTAAAAGCGGCAGAGGATGGCCCAACTGTTGGGGCCTCCGTTACCCACATGGGAGACCTGGATGAAGCTCCTGGCTCTGGCTTCAGCCTGGCCCAGGCCTGCTGTTGCAGCCACGTGGGGAGCGAGCCAGTGGATGGGAGATCCCTCTCTCTCTGTAACTCTTTCAAATAAATAAATTTTCAGAGAGAGAGAAAATTAAAATAGGATTAAAATCCAAAGGCCTGACTTTATGTCAGTATCAACTACATAATGCATAGAGCATTTAAATCATTGATATGTAAAATCAGTGAAATCACTCTACACATCTCTTTTTTTTGTTTTTTTAATTTGACAGATAAAGTTAGACAGTGAGAGAGAGAGAGAAAGGTCTTTCTTCCATTGGTTCACTCCTCAAATGGCGGCTATGGCTGGAACTATGCCGATCCGAAGCCAGGAGCCAGGTGCTTCTCCTGGTCTCCCATGCAGGTGCAGGGTCCAAGTACTTGGGCCATCCTCCACTGCACTCCCCGGCCAAGCAGAGAGCAGGACTGGAAGAGGAGCAACCGGGACTAGAACCCCGCGCCCATATGGGATGCCAGCGCCGCAGGCGGAGGATTAATGAAGTAAACCACGGCAGTGGCCCCTCTACACATTTCTAAACAAAATCTGTGACCCAATGTGGTTCTGCCAAAGTTCTGTTGCATCAAGTAGAGATGTTAGCAACGACAACTTAGCTTCCTGGTTCTGTCATCTCCTAAGAGAACACGAAGGCCCCAAAGCAGGAAAGCTGTGACCCGAGGGGAACCGGCAGCTCTCTCCCCTCAGCGCACTCCGAGGACCCGCGTCCCCCCATGTCACAAGCCTGAGATTCTGCAAGACACAGGCAAACCCTGTCCTGTAGGGTCCACTGCAGGAAGGACCAGCTCCCAGAAGCCACTGCCAGCCGGAACCGGCTCTGAAACTCAAAAGGGCAGGCTCAGTGCCGCCATCTTGCTTTCGATAGGTGTGCTGGGGGAGCCCAAAGCAAGGAGCCGCATTTTGAGTCCTGGATCTGCTGCTGGTGAACTTCGGTTAAGTACCGAGCCTCTCTGAGCTTCCGTTCTCAGCATCCGATAAACATGGTAACCTCTTTACTGCTGGCTTCAGGGCACTGAAAGGTTCAAAGAAAATCAATGTGAGCAGTTTTTTAAAATCACCATAGGGGGAAACTGAGGCAGAAGACTGTGCTAGGTTATCCAGCAAGAGAGGAGTAAGAGTGGGGGGCCGGGTGCCATCGAGTGGTTCCAAGTCCATATTCTTCCCCATTCCAATAAACTCTTTCCTAATGATACAGTTATTGCTATGATTATTACAATTTTATATGCTTCAAATCAGCTACTGGTTAAACTTCAAAAAATTCATGAAAAATGTGTACTACAAAAAAAACTACGCAGGATTTCAAATTGCAGCAAGATAAAACTAACTTTTAATTCCATTTTCCATGAACTTCTTGAAACAGCTGCATATACTAATAATTGACAGCATCGGACTCGGGCTGTTTGGACGGGTTAGCTAAATCCTCTAGATGGACCCCTGTCTCCCATGTAGGAGACCTGGATGGAGCTCCTGGCTCCTGGCTCCTGGCTTCGACCTGGGTCAGACCTGACTCTTGCAAGCATTTGGGGACTGAATCAGTAGAGGGAAACGCTTTCGCTCTTTCTTTCTCTATAATTCTTTCAAATAAATAAATAAATATATTTTTAAAAAACTGTGTTAAATCTTGGTTCCACTGTATAGTTTATTCACCCTACTAAGCTTGACCCAGATGTGGTTATCTTTCATTTACAGGTGAAAAAAACTGGAGCACAAAGAAGTAAAACACAGCCAGCCGCTGAGATTCAGTCAGTCGCCTGTACCACTGCTTACTGGCAGCTTAACAAGTTGTGTAAACTTCAGCCAACTCCCGGCCCTCTGCACTCCTTCAGATTCTCTTGTATAAACAGACAGAAGTGCCTGCTCTGTAAGATCAATGAGACTGTATACATAAGGCTGCTATCAAAGAGCCTGCCACTCGGCGGAGGCTGCAGCCCCCTTTGTCTCTTTGCCCCCCTGCCCAGTCACATGGCACTTGTCTTCTACGTCCTGCCTCCAGCACGAAGCCCCCTGCGAGGGGGAAGGACCGAGCACAGCGATCTCTCCTTCCCCTAAAACACAGTTCCAGCCTTCACCTCTAAGTTGCTACCCAGCCGTTCCCTTTACTTCTAACTTCTGCTTCCTCGACTCAACCTTTCCACAGGGCAGCTGCCGCAGAGCGTGCTTCATTCAGCCACGTACACGGGGACAGCTGGGTAAATGTTGACTGGCTGGGCAGCGCGGGCCCCTGGGTGCAGACACTGCTGGGCCCACGTTGTGCTGCAGCAGGTTAACCCACCACCTGCAATGTCGGCCCTCCACATGGGAGCGAGGGGCCGAGTGCCAGCTGGCCCACCGCAGATGCAGCTCCCTGCTAATGCACCTGGGAAAGCGGAAGATGGCCCACATATCTGGGCCCTGTCACCTATGCGGGAGACCCAGGTGGAGCTCCAGGCTCCTGGCTTTGGCCTGGACTGGCCTCAGCCATCGCAGCCATTTGGGGAGTGAACAAGCAGATGGAAGATCTCTAACTCTGCCTTTCAAATAAAGAAATATTTTTTAATAAAAAGAAAGATACGGTAGGGGCTGACGGCGGGGGAGGAGCCGGGCCCAGTGCCGGGTGCAGGGGCGAGAGACGAGTGTCCTTATCCTAGCGACTGAGGCTCGGGGCTTGTAAGCAGGTTGGAGTCTGTAAGCAGGTTGATGTTTCTGAGGAAGGCAATTCAGCAATTTCCAAGAAGAGCTAAAAGAATGTCTGAAGAAACAATTAGAATTCTGTTTCTCACGAGAAAATTTGTCAGGATCTTTACTTGATATCTCAGATGGACAGTGATCAATTTGTCCCAATTTGGACTGTTGCCAACAAGGAAGAAATAAAGAAGCTGACCACAGACCCAGATTTAACTCTCGAAGCATTGAGACCGTCTCCCATGGTTCAAGCTGATGAGAAGGGCGAGAAAGTGAGACCAGGTCGTACGCGCTGCATTGTGACCCTCAGAGATTCCTGAAGCAACACCAGTAGAGGAAGTGAAAGCTCTGTTCAAGAATGAAGCTGTCCCAAAGCGATCAGCTGCGCATTCGCACACAATAGCAACTGGTATATCACCTTCCAGTCAGGCACAGATGCACAGCAGGCTTTTAAATACCTAAGAGAGGCTGGAGCCGCGGCTCACTAGGCTAATCCTCCGCCTGCGGCACTGGCACACCGGGTTCTAGTCCTGGTAGGGGTGCCGGATTCTGTCCCGGTTGCCCCTCTTCCAGGCCAGCTCTCTGCTGTGGCCAGGGAGTGCAGTGGAGGATGGCCCAAGTGCTTGGGCCCTACACCCCATGGGAGACCAGGAAAAGCACCTGGCTCCTGGCTTAGGATCAGCGCAGCGCGCTGGCCGCGGCGGCCATTGGAGGGTGAACCAACGGCAAAGGAAGACCTTTCTCTCTCTCTCTCTCTCTCTCTCTCACTGTCCACTCTGCCTGTCAAAAAAAAATACTTAAGAGAAGAAGTTAAAACTTTTCAGGGCAAGCCAATCATGGCAAGGATACAAGCCATCAACACTTTTTTTTGCGAAGAATGGTTATGGATGAATGGATGCTAGTATGTATAACCAGCCCGTTCAAACTCACGCACAATACGCCGCAGCGGTCTTTACGCAGCCTGTATATAATGCTCACCAGCAGTGCTCAGTCCACGTGTCGTGCCTCAGCCTTGCTCTCCAGATCCTGCACCTCACTTTGAAACACCCCTGGCTCCCTTTCCCGATGGTAGTTCCATGAATGGCTTTAATTCACCAGGATCTTTTAAAACAAATGCTGCTGCTATGAATATGGGTCGACCATTCCAAAAAAAATCATGTGAAGCCTCATTTTAGGTCATCTGGTGGTTCAGAACACTCAGCAGATGGCTCTGTGTCATTGGGGGATGGACCACTGAACAGGTCTAGTCCAAGGAACTTTCCAACGGAACGGCCTACCCCTGTAGTAACAGGGCACCAGGAGCAAATTCTCCTTCCAAAGGAGGCTCCCACTTCGCAGGTGGAACAGAATGGAGAACACTTTTCAGAGGTCAGAGACGACGAGAAGAAGACAGGATCCCAAGACCCCATTCCTCCAGCGCTGAAGCAAAGCCTCCCACCCCGAAATTTGACTTACTAGCCCCAAATTTCCCTCCTTTACCTGGAAGCTCATCGAGAATGTCAGGTGAACTTGCTTTGGAGAATAGGATGTCTGATGTCGTTAAAGGTGTCTACAAAGAAGAGGATAATGAAGACTTGAGAGTGAGTGGCCCAGTGCCTGCAGAGGATGAGCGGACAGACTGCACTTCTGCCCAGCAGCTCAGTATGACTCCTAGTCCTCCCAGTGCAGGTGCACCTCCTGTGTGAAGCACAACTCAGCAAGAAGAGGGTCTAATAGAAGACTCCGCTGTTCCGAAGGATGCTGTCAACCAGACGAATATACCAGGTTCTTCCCCAAGTACTGCAAAGCCATCCGGGACAAATACTTCTTCACCTTGTAGCAGTAACATAAATTCAGCTGTCACTGTGGCTCTACAGGAACCCCGAAAATCAAGTTATGCTGAAGTGTGCCAGAAGCCCCCTAAAGAGCCATCTCCAGTTCTTGCGCAGCCACTATGGGCACTTCGCTCCAATGTGGTGTCTCCCACCAAAAATGAAGAGGATGGAGCTCCTGAGAAGTCTGAGAAAGCACATGGAGAACCAGAAGCGAGTGCTAGGAAGGATTATTCTGGCTTCCGAGGCAATGCCATTCCCAGGGCAACAGCTGGAAAATCAGGGAACAGAGACGCCAGTTCAGCCATAGGGCTGCACCTCAGGAGTGACTCGACGTAATGGTAAAGAGCAGTATGTGCCACCCAGATCACCGAAGTAAAAAAAAAGAAACAAGACAACAAAACAAGAAATTATTTGGAAACTTCTCTCTCTTCCCATTGAACTTGAGCCGGATAATTTGAACTGTTTTGGAGGGGAGGGTGGAGACAAGAGTGAAACAAGAGAAAGAATGTCCTTAAATCATTGTGGATTTTGGAGCTGTGAGCAGTAGAATCCCGAAATTCATCTCTAAAATGATTTTAAAATGCTGGAGGATTCCAATCAGTATAAATATAAATATATAGAGAGAGGTAGATATATATACGCATATAAAAATATAATTTTTCTATTTTTGTTTTTGATTTTAATTTGCAGAGATTTTCTGCCTGGAATCAATTTTGAGGGTTCAGATTTAGCTTGGAAAAAAAAAAAAAAAACATTGTACATCCTTCGGTATAGGAGTTGAGGGAGTGAGAGAAAATATTTTTTGAAGAAGTGTTTCTGTAAAATTACAAATTACTTTCTTTAATCTATTCAAAGTTTGGCTTGAAGAATGCCATCTCTGACCCTATGGCCTTGTGTCGCAAAGCAGATCCGTGGCTGGGGTGCCTGTTGTGGGCGTGAGTGTGTGATTTAAGCCAAATCGGTTGTCATGTTCATAAATGATTTGAAAACTGAATGTAATACTTGAGTAGATTTTTCAGTTTGAAAATTTAGTTTGTCTTTTTGACCTTACTAATATTTCTTTCAACAAGTTGTTAAGCTCTGATTGTGCTTGGAGATGTGACTACCAATCAGTTTGATACCCAAGGAAAGAGTGGGGATTATTTTAAAACTGAAAATTTCATCTTCGATCCGAGTGGACGTGTCAGGTGGACTGAAGACATTTGAACTGCTCTGTGGTTTTTCTTCTCCTCTTAAAATGAGAAACAAAAAAAAAAATTATTATTCTGTATTCTTTGCCTACCCCCAAAAACAAAATAACCAACCACTTACTGAATTGTATGTTTCTATCTACTTTGACCAGTCTAGTCAAATCATATAACTGTTATACATTTCAGAATTCCATGTTGAAGTATTTTACTCTTCTGTTCACATATTTAGAATTTTAGGTTCTAGAGTGATAAGGGCAGATTGACCCTACAGTAATTTATTTGTGTTAGTGTTAAAGATGGAAGAAGCATTATAACTGACTTTTCAAAGTGTTAAATAGTGTAGTAGAAGAGAATTTTTTTTAAAGGCTTAATTTGAGGAGAACTTTTTTTCTGTTTACACTCTATTTGCCACCTTCTTTCCCTCCCCCTAAACACACACACACACATACACACACAGTTTGGAATTCACTCAGGCAGAACATGCAAGTCATGAAATTTTTGAGTTAAGATAAGAAAGGTGGTTGAGCAAAATTAATGCATAATTCTCAGACAATAAAGTTGTAGCTCTCAGATAGGCAAGTTTACATGCTGGTATATAGAAAATAGCTAAAATATTAAAAACCATGTTGCATTCATCTGTTTTAAGTCACACCATGTTCAGAGTTCTATGTAAGATGGAATTTGTTTTTCATTTTAGGGGATAGTTCAGAATAGCAGTAACTATCTCAGTGAGTCACATATGTACAATGGAAACTGTAAATTGTGAACACTGGAAAGCACCATTGTGACAGCATAAACATCTTAGTAATATATTAATGAATGTAAATGGAGGTTAAAATCACGTTACTGTGAAACTCCTCTTCCAGCTCTGTGCTTTGGAGATCTGTATTAATGGGTAACTAACTGTTAAGAGCTTTGAAAACACTGCACATTTCTTTACAGGCTGGAATTTTTATTTCTTTGTAACTTATTCAGCTGGGCAACTTGCTTTTGATTTGGTGGGTTGATAACATGGTATAATACATTTACAAAGTTTGGAACTATTCATTTCTATACGCTATTTGTTTTTAATCATCTACTAAATGAAACATACAATACTACCTGTGCTGAAATTTGGGGGAAGTTTAGGTCCTTTAAAAAAAAAAGCTATTAGGCCGGCGCCGTGGCTCAATAGGCTAATCCTCCACCTTGCGGCGCCGGCACACCGGGTTCTAGTCCCGGTTGGGGTGCCGGATTCTGTCCCGGTTGCCCCTCTTCCAGGCCAGCTCTCTGCTATGGCCAGGGAGTGCAGTGGAGGATGGCCCAGGTGCTTGGGCCCTGCACCCCATGGGAGACCAGGAAAAGCACCTGGATCCTGGCTCCTGCCATCGGATCAGCGCGGTGCGCCGGCTGCAGCGGCGGCCATTGGAGGGTGAACCAACGGCAAAGGAAGACCTTTCTCTCTCTGTCTCTCTCTCTCACTGTCCACTCTGCCTGTCAAAAAAAAAAAAAAAAAAAGCTATTAGCCGGCGCCATGGCTCAATAGGCTAATCCTCCACCTTGCGGCGCTGGCACACCGGGTTCTAGTCCCGGTTGGGGCGCCAGATTCTGTGCCGGTTGCCCCTCTTCCAGGCCAGCTCTCTGCTATGGCCAGGGAGTGCAGTGGAGGATGGCCCAGGTGCTTGGGCCCTGCACCCCATGGGAGACCAGGAAAAGCACCTGGATCCTGGCTCCTGCCATCGGATCAGCGCGGTGCGCCGGCTGCAGCGACGGCCATTGGAGGGTGATCCAACGGCAAAGGAAGACCTTTCTCTCTCTGTCTCTCTCTCTCACTGTCCACTCTGCCTGTCAAAAAATTAAAAAAAAAAAAAAAGCTATTATTAATCATTGATTACACCTATGAAAAAAGTGCTTATTTTGGTTTACTTAGATAATGCTGCGATTGGTGGAAATGATAAACACTAGAAGTGTTAGCACCCTGTGAATGCACTGGATTTAAGAGAATAAACTTTTTTTAAACTTCACTTGGCAAGGATTATAAACTTAATTGTTGCACTTAAAATGAAACATTACTTTTTTTTGTACAGTGTGTCAGAGGTGTAGACTTATTATTTGTATGCTTGTGTGACTTATATGTAGTCCACAAACTTCTAAAAATCTAAAGGTCCTAACTGAAACACAAGGGAAAA
The DNA here is from genome assembly GCF_964237555.1 of Oryctolagus cuniculus. NCBI lineage: Eukaryota > Metazoa > Chordata > Mammalia > Lagomorpha > Leporidae > Oryctolagus > Oryctolagus cuniculus. Next base: position 162,562,615 of record NC_091436.1, on the reverse strand, counting down.
AAGTCTTCTTTTTGAAGAAAGAAAGTATATTCTTGCTTTTCCTCCGAAAGTTATTAAAAGTAGGAATTTTAAAGACATGACCATTTTTAAATTTCTTATAAAATATAGTATTTTTAATTTAATTTGCCTCTTTACATCCAATAGTTCCCATTTGATGGGGTATATAGGGAAGAATGTGAGTGTGTGTGTGTATGCGCATTATATATGTGTGTGTATATATATATATTCACAGTATGTATTTAGCATTTATTTTATTACAGCAGATTCAAGGTTTGTGTCTAAATGATGCCTGAGAGATGTTGGCTTTTTTTCCAGCATTACTCTAACTGATGAAGGGTGAGTGTTTGTTGTAGTTCAGCTATTTATTTGATTGTTTAGATGGAGGGATTTAAATATATTTTTCTCTTCACCCTTATGACTTAACATTTCCTTGGGCTGTTGAAAGCTAAAAGTAGGTAGAGATGATACTGATTGTATGGTACAGTGATCTGCCATAGTTGTTATCACATGAAGAGAACAAAGTCATACAAGTTCATCACCTTGTACTTCACAGGCAAGGTACAGGGAGACATTGCAAAGATATGTCTCTCTTTTCTGTCCTGATAACTGAAGTTTTCCTGATATCTAGGACCTGTCTTTAATCTGATTTTATGTCATGTTTGCCAGACATAGACAATGGAATTTAAAATAATGATCCATCTAAATTTATTTCAACTTGATCTTGGAGGAAGATAAGAGCTTTCTGTGATAATGGGTTTGTTACCATCTTATGTACTTGATTTGCAAGAGATCAAATGACATACAGAATTCTGATTTATTTTTGGTTCCTAAAATTAAGGTAACTTGAATATTGTTTCACATTCCCTTTTCTTTTTAAATAACCAGGTATGCTTTGCAAAAGCTTAATGATGGAATGTTGGCATCTCACTGGTTTAAAAGAGAACGAGGAAAATGCTGCTGGACAGAAAGCAGTTTTTAAAGGTTTCTCCACACTTTCTTCTAGTTTTATTAGTTATGGCCTTAATAATTAGTCAATAATTGGCTTAAATGTCCACTGGTTTTACTTTGACACAGTTGAGCAACACTGGGGTTAAGTCTCTGGTATTTGTGTTAGCAATATATATTACGCATATTTTAAAAGTACCTGTTTTTGTTTTTGTTTTTTTTTAAACAGATAAAATTCAAAAGAGGACAGACAGTATTCCTTTTGAGGGGGTTTTAAAAATTCTTAACTATAGTATACAATGGAGGTTTTTTTCCTATTTTTGTATTTCCTTAAGATTTGGAGGCCATTAATTTAACTTTCTGGTTTTTGACATATGCTAATGTGTCTAGTCTGAGCTTTCAAGACATTTCAATTTTCATTAACTGAATGAGGCCATTTTAAGAAGTTGAAAGAAAATTTGTTTTGAAGTTAGAACAAATTCTCTTTGAAAACACATGATTATTAAGTACCTTAAAGTTTATTTTTAAAAGCTGCAAACTTTTTATGAATCTTTGAGTAGACCATTTCTAAAAGTGTGTGTTAAATGGTTTAATTTTCAGTTTTGCAGCACAAAACACTGGTAGTATATGTAAAGAAATAACCACATGAAAGGATTTTTGTTGTTTTAAACTGATTCAGGTGTCCCTTGAGTGATATCTCTTAAATGTTGGGGCCGGGGTTGCGAGTGGAGATCAGAACCAGTTATCTGGCTTCTATGTTGTCCATTGCTTAGGTTGTTCCTGTTGTCAAAACTACCCCCACCCCCCACTCCAAATGGTGTGACACATGCTCATGCATAAAATGTTAAACTGAGTACATCCTTGTATTTGTATTTGTTCTCAACATTGCCAAGGTGCTATGGGAAATTGAAGTAACAAAATTAGAAAAAAATAAAATTATTAAAAGCAAAAAAATAAATAAAAAGAAAGATACTTCTATTATTTATTTATTTATTTATTTATTATTTTTTAAAATTTATTTGACAGGTAGAGTTATAGACAGTGAGAGAGAAAGAATGAAAGAAAGGTCTTCCTCCCATTGGTTCACTCCCCAATGGCTGCTACGGCTGGCGCGCTGCGCCAATCCGAAGCCAGCAGCCAGGTGCTTCTTCCTGGTCTCTCATACGGGTGCAGGGGCCCAAGCACCTGGGCCATCCTCCACTTCCTTCCCAAGCCACAGCAGAGAGCTGGACTGGAAGAGGAGCAACCGGGACTAGAACCCGGTGCCCATATGGGATGCCGGCACTGCAGGCAGAGGATTAATCAAGTGAGCCACGGTGCTGGCCCCCAAGAAAGATACTTCTATAGAAAAGTTTCATTCTACATTAAAATTGTTAAAAAAAATGGTAAATATATATTCACAATCTACCATCTATCTTCCGTGAGTTACAAATTAATGAGATAACTGGGCATAAATTCTAATTTTAACTTTCCTGTATGTGTGGCCAGTGATGTACATAGTTGCTAAAGCCCAAGCAATTTTTGGTGTTTGCTTCAAAAGCCTTACCGTATCTTACTGACCTGCTCCTTTGCCATGAAAATAATGACTACAATAGAAAATAGTAATAGCCCCCAGCTTTAAACATAGATGGCAGCCTATTAGGATTTAACTGCTTCATAGACGGGTTGATTATTCTTGGCTGGTGATTTCCTTCTGAGGTAGACATAAAGACGAATAAAGCAACTGCAATTTATAGAATTGGCTAACCATTGTGTTAAGCCAGTCCTGGGAGTGGGCCAAGAAAAGAAAGCCAGAAATGATTCCACTGACACAGACCAGAGCCAAAACAAGGAAGACAACCGACTGAAGGTTCTAGCGCAGTTCCTGCTCGTCGAGTTCTTAAATAGACCCAGGCCATGGAAACCTGGTCCCAGCAGATCCCACAGGAAGAAGGCAGTGCCAAGCCCTCAGGCCTGGCCCTCTGCCAGCAGGAAGACTCCTGTAGCCACAACTCCAGGGCCCACTTTCCCCCCGTTAGTGCAGGGGGCACACACCTGCCTTGGCATTTAGCTCTTGTAACGACTCTTCAGACATTCTTACATTTACCCATTATTAGTTTTTTTTCAATGAGACAAAGTGATCCATTTCTTCCCTAGAGTTTCTCAATCTGAGTCCCTTGGATTGAAAAAAGTTGATGGGAGTCGAAAGGAGACAATGTCAAGTGGCAATGATTTCTCTAATGGGGACACGTGGCAAACCACACCTTCCCACCAAGCAAGGGCCGGGCCAAACGGAAGAGAACCTCGAGTCAGCCATGTCCACGACTTCTACGGAAGTGATCAATTTCTGATATAATCAGAAATGAGTAGCTTTAAGGGCGAATTTCACAACTCCACTTCTAAAACTACATATTTCATTAGAGAAAACACCAAACAAGTTGTGGCTAATGTATCGGGAAGAAGAGACACCAGAGTAATACCTAAGCTTCCAGACGGGGAGAGAATTTACCAAAACCCAAGGAGGATAGTGAGTCCCTGCAAGGAGAACTCCCGGACCCACCTAATTCAGGCTGCGGCATCTCCAGTTTCTCTCCATTCCGCTCAGTCCTCTTCCATGACACATACAACATATTATCACAACTTTTATTCAGGGAGCAGGGGCAGTAATGTCAATGCAAGGTCAAAGGCTCAGAAGAAATAGGCAATCTTCTAGAAGCTTCCACATAGTATTGTACAGTCCCACTGTGCAGAGTTCTCGTCCCATTTTCCTTCTCAGGATATGAAGAACACCTTCCCACGAGAATCCCAGGTGGCAACATCTGAGTATTAGTGATGTCTTACTTTTTTGCCATGACCACCACAGCAGGCTACTTTGGTCACACATAGATGACAGAGGACCAGAGACAGGACGGCGCTCATGATGGACGTCTCCCAGTCTACATCTAGAGGAGGGAGCTCTGGGGGTTCACCTCGCTCTCACACTACTATAGAACATGCTTTTTGATGTGGATATTCAGTTGTTTTCTAGAAGGTATACAATTTCTTATCTGAAGAGTCTAAAACAGAAGTCCCAAATACTCCTTAGGGGTAAAAACAAAATCAATGTTAAATATATATATATATATATATATACACACACGTGTGTGTATACACATGTGTGTGTGTGTGTGTGTGTATATATATGTGTGTGTATATATATATATATATAATAAACCACAAGTAACTCCTGGTATGGCTCCCCAGAGTGGACATAAAGGACATGGGGCCATCACATAGCTCACAAGAGGTACAGCAGGACAGAGTCCACAGACCGAAGACAAACAACTCACCGCGGCCAGAGCTCTTCTCAACAGCTCTGGCTGCTTAGTGATTTGTTGCCCCTGGCCACTGGATCCCAGCGTAGGAGACTGGAATGTCATACCTCCATTCACAACACCGTCTCATGGAATTATTTTTTCCGGATTCCTTGGGAAGTTAAAGTATTTGAGAAGAATATCAGGAACTGTTGTTCCAGCCTGTTTTGCAAGCAGATAATTGCCTTCCAAGTCCATTCTTTCAGGAAATGATGTGTGCAGCATTGTTCCCGGAGGGGGTGGCAGTGTGTTTTAGCAGGACGCACACATGCACGTTAGAGCAAAACAAAACAGAAGCAGGCAGGCTGAGCCACTTCGCTGAGCTCAGACTTTCTGAGTCTGTCTCTAGATAAGAGGCTGGCCCCAGACAACCCACTCACATACCAAGAACATTCTTTTGAGAGGGTGTAAGCAAGACCTGTTTCCAGAAATGAGAAATTTCACCAAAATCACTAACTGTGGTCATAAATAATGTTGGCAAATTAAATGTAATTGAAACACTGCTCAGCACAGAACCATCTGCGAGGTTACACTTTTCTCTAGTCTGGGCCTGAGTCAAAGGCCAGCCTGGGGACGAGAAGTAAAGCACATTTCACCCTGAGAAGCACCTTTGGTTCCATGGAATATATTAGCTGACCTTCCTGAAGGTGACATCATTTGTGGTCCCAGCTGGATGGGTGTGCCAGCAAAGGACTTACAAAACCAGTGTTTCTTTGGCCTCAATACGTATTTCAAGACCATAGGAAGCTGTCTAATGCAGCTGGGTGCTCCACAGAGGACTGCTACAGACTTCACCTTAACCTTGAGCTTCTTTTGATCATGACCAATCAACTTTTATGGGTAGGTGACAGAGTAAATGCCCCTATGGATATCTATGAGATGACGACGACGAAGATAATAACATCGTTAGCAAACAGTAAATAGAGCACTTACATGTGAGAGTCTAGTGTAAATATACTATTGTAAATACACTTTTGAGGAACATATTGATCCTTTCAAGTTACAGATGAGGAAGCTGAGGCACAGAGAAGCCAAGCAGCCCATGGTCGCCCAGCTACTACGGGACAGAGCTGGGATTTGAATGCCCAGTGGGCCCTCTTCCCCTCAGCTACTCCGCTGTTCATAGCTCTGGTTCTGCTATTTCTGTCTGACTCAGTGATGACAGAGTGGCCATGTCTTCATAGAGGGTGGCACTTGGATGCTTTGTCACTGAATGGGAAGTACTGAACATTCTCTAGTTACAGTCCAAATGTCCTAAACAGAAACATCATAGTTCTATTACGAATCAACGTTAGCTTCCAACAGAGGCTGTGGACAGGCTTTGCTTTCCCCTGAACGACACACTGCCTTGCTCTACGATATGCTACTTCGAAAAGGAGGGACCTGCCTCCAAGGCCTGCCTATGCCTGCACTGTCACTCAGCAGTTTAAAGATGTACTATTACTTTTAATCCTTAAAGGCTTTTAAAAATGAATTACCAAAGGCAGAGTTAGGTTATAGAGAAAGGCTTCAGTTCTTTCATTTCACACTTTAAAATAATAAATGTGAAGAGACACTGGACTATAGCATATATATCCACCCACCCATCCACTCACTCATCCATCTATCTACCCATCTACCCGTCCACCCACCCACCCGCCCATCCATCTATCCATCTACCCACTCACCCACTCATCCATCTATCTACCCATCTACCCACCCACCCACCCACCCACTCACTCACCCATCCATCCACCCATCCACCCACTCACCCGCCCACCCATCTATCCAATCAATAAGCTCCATACGCCTGGCACTGAGACTCGAAAGGGGTCTAACAGACAAGGTTCCTATCCTCGTGGAGCTTGTATTCCAGCAAAGGGAACTTTAAAAACAAGTTGAGAGGGCACCGCTTCAGACTGAGTCGTCACAGAAGGCCTCTCCGAGGAGCCAGTGTTTGCACAGAGAGCTAAAGAAAGTGGGAGACGGACTCCTGACAGGCCCTGGGGGAAGAGGCCGGACAGCAAGGCCCCCAGCTGGGCGTTAGCTGAGGTGTTGACCATCAGCAGGACAGTCAGAGAGGCTGGATGAAACTCGGCAGGCACACAAGGGTGAGTGATGAGAAAGAGGGCAGGGCCTTAAAGGCCAGGCAAAGAGCATGGATTTTATTTTATTTTTTAATTTTTTACTTATTTGAAAGTCAGGCCGGCGCCGCGGCTCACTAGGCTAATCCTCCGCCTGCGGCGCCAGCACACCGGGTTCTAGTCCTGATTGGGGCGCCGGATTCTGTCCCGGTTGCCCCTCTTCCAGGCCAGCTCTCTGCTGTGGCCAGGGAGTGCAGTGGAGGATGGCCCAAGTGCTTGGGCCCTGCACCCCATGGGAGACCAGGAGAAGTACCTGGCTCCTGCCATCGGATCAGCACGGTGTGCCGGCCGCAGCGGCTATTGTGGGGTGAACCAACGGTAAAGGAAGACCTTTCTCTCTGTCTCTCTCTCTCACTGTCCACTCTGCCTGTCCCCCCAAAAAAAAGAAAGAAAAAAAAAAAAGAAAGTCAGTTAGAGAGAAAGGAGGAGAGACAGAGAAACAGAGAAATCTTTCATCTGCTGGTTCACTCCCCAAATGTTGCAACAGTCAAGGCCTGGCCAGGCTGAAGCCAGGAGCCCAGAGCCTCCTCCAGGTCTCCCACGTGGGTGCAGGGGCCCAAGCACTAGGGTCATCTTCTGCTGCTTGCCCAGGCCACTAGCAGTGAGCTGGATCCAAAGTGGAGCAGCCGGGACTTGAACCAGAGCCTGGGAAAGCAGTAGAAGATGGCCCAAGTCCTTGGTTCCTACACCCACATGGGGAAACCTGGAAGAAGCTCCTGGTTCCTGGCTTTGGTCTGACCCAGCCCTGGCCTTGTGGCCATTTGGGGAGTGAACCAGCAGATAGAAGATCTCTTCTCTCTCTGTGTCTCCCTGTCACTCTTCCTTTCAAATAAATAACAATAAAACCAAGATTTTGAGAAGGCAGAGTGACAGAGAGGGATGTTCCATTCACTGGTTTACTTCCCAAATAGTCACAATGGCCAGGGCTGGGCCAGGCTGAAGGCAGGAACTGGGAGCTCCATCCAGTCTCCCACAGGAATGGCAGGGGCCCAGGAACTAGAGCTATTACCGGCTGCTTTCCCAGGTGTGTTAGCAGGGAGGTGTATCAGAAACAGAGCTACCAGGAATTGAACAGGCACTCTGGCTGCCGGCATTGCAGGCTGTGGCTTAACTCTCTGCACCACAGTGCCAGGCCGCAGCTTGGATTTTATTGCATGGAAGAGGAAGTCATCGCAGGGTTTAAGCAGGTGAATACATGATTCGATGCAGGCTTTCTAGAAGACAGGGGGCAGCTGTGTAGAAGATGGTTGGGGGGCGGCGAGAGTGAAGGCAAGGAGGATGGCAGTAGTCGAGGTCAAAGACAAGGAGCTTCCAGTAGAAGTGTAGCAGGGGAGGGCCGGCGCCGCAGCTCACTAGGCTAATCCTCCGCCTAGCGGCGCCGCCACACCGGGTTCTAGCCCCGGTCGGGGCGCCGGATTCTGTCCCGGTTGCCCCTCTTCCAGGCCAGCCCTCTGCTGTGGCCAGGGAGTACAGTGGAGGATGGCCCAGGTGCTTGGGCCCTGCACCCCATGGGAGACCAGGAAAAGCACCTGGCTCCTGCCATCGGATCAGCGCGGTGCGCCGGCCGCAGCGCGCCGGCCGCGGCAGCCATTGGAGGGTGAACCAATGGCAAAAAGGAAGACCTTTCTCTCTGTCTCTCTCTCTCTCACTGTCCACTCTGCCTGTCAAAAAAAAAAAAAAAAAAAAAAAAAAAACCTTAAAATCTGCACCAAGTAAGCGGGGAAACTGAGAACTTACTGTTTTGAGGCAGCAAGTATAATAATAGAAAACAAGGCAGATGAGGGAGGCCGGGACTGGGGTCCAAGAAGGACTTGGCCCTAAACAGACGCCTCTCTCAGCGACTGGGAACCAAGACCCTGCTTCCTCTGCTCTGATGCGCCCTGTCGCTTTCAGGGGGTGTCCACGAGGAACACCTCAGCGCAGGCATTGGAACCACCGCTTGGGGCACCCACACCCCACAGTGCAGGGCTCTGCTCCCAATTCCGGCTTCCAGCCAAGCTGCACCCTGGCAGCAGTGATGGCCCAAGCAGATGGGTCCCTGCCACCCACGTAGGAGACGGGGACTGAGTTCTGGGATGCTGGCCCAGTCCTGGCTGTTATGGTTGTTTGGGGGACTGCATCAGCAGATGTATTTCAAATAAATAAAATAAATTAAAAAAAAAAAAACCTCAGGTCCCCCCAGTTAGGTCCTGGGTTCAGAGGGCCAGTGATGCGGTGTGGCTGGTTAAGCCACTGCTTGCCACACCAGCTTTCTACTGGAGCGCCGGTTTCAGTCCCGGCTGCCCTGAACTGATGCGTCTCCCTGCTAGGGAGCCTGAAGCAGCAGCAGCAGGCGGCTGACGTACTGGGCCCTTGTCATCCACATGGGAGATCCAGATGGAATTGTTGCTCCTGGCTTTGGGTCTGGTCCAGCCCTGGCTGTTAGAGCCATTCTGGGATAGAACCAGCAAATGGAAGTTCTCTCTGTCACTCTTTCAAATAAGTAAATAAATAAATCTTAAAAAAAAAAAAAAAGACTCTGAATTCATTTCTTTAACCAAACAAGGAAACCTGCTAAGGTGGCCCCACATAGTGCACCTGGCCCCATGCCTGGGAGCATGACAGCTTTCGTGGGCCAGCTAAGAGCCTCATCGCCACGCACCTCATTGTCTCCACCAAGAGACTCACTCCAAGTTCCAAACACTGACCCAAGTGATGTTTTAGGGAAAAATAGTGTTAACTGGGGATAACTGTGATATCTTCAAAGCAGTAAGATTTCAAGTTTCTACTTCTGCAGTTCATGGTCTACCTTAAAAACTTAGAATCTTCCAGAAATAGCAAATAATATAAACGAGGTGATGACCACCTGTGCAGAAGCCTGACGGTGCAGGTGCAAAGTAGCAGGATGCACTCACCTGCTCTTTCCACATTTCTCCAGGTCCAGCCACTGCAAAATGCAAATGCAATGCAAATGGCGAGGAGAATTCAAATCTTCCTTACCCAGATTCATGACCGGCCCTACAAGGAGAGCACTTCCTGTTTACACAGTAAGCACGTTTCCCAGGCAGAGGATATAAAAGAGCAGAGGACACATTCTTCACCCTGGAACAATTTAGTCTTCTGGGAAAGGAAGTGGGAAACCCTTCAATGAGGGCAGCCGCCGCACAAAGCCCCGTCCTGATGTCTCACTAATCGCAGGAAAGCGAACTACTTATCTGAAAGCCAGAGGAGACCCTTCAGCGTCTTTCTCGATTTCCCTCATTTGCAGCGATGGGGCTCTCAAGAGCGAGAACTCAGTGACCCGGGTTCACAGTTCTGACATGGGGCACGTTACCCAACCCTGACGCCGTGCCAGCGACTGTATAAGTCACACACACAGTACACAGACATATCTATATATGGATGACAAATCCTCGCAATCTAAATTCCAAACCGAGATCTTCATCTGCATCCCTGCCCTGTCTAGACGAGGAGTTACTATTTTCAGCTACATTCTGAAAAATCCAGCGGCAGGCTGCTCACTTCCTCGAGCCACCATTCACACAGCTGAGACCGCGGAGTGAGCTTCCTGCGACTCTTTCATTGGGCCACTTACTCTAACAGTCCTAGTACCTACAGGATGAGCACTGGGAAAGCTGGAGGTGATGTGGAAGCCGTCTCAGTGACATGTTTAAAGTCCTTGTATGACAGGAAGCAAGTAAGGCAAAATGCTAAAAACTATTACATCTTAAACAGAAGCTTCTAGGAGCATAAAGAAAAAAAAAATGCCACTCTGTACCCTATATTAGACTGACATATGTCAGACTGACTCAAACCGGTGTGCTTTCCAATTTCCAGTCTTATCTAACTGCTGTCAACATCAAAGAAGTTTAGGAATTTTTTGTTTGAATTTGCTAGGCGTATTTCCAGCCATTTTTTAAAAACACTATTTTATTTTAAAGGAAGCAAGAAACAGAGAGAATTCTCCCATCTGCTGGTTTACTCCCTAAATGCTAGCAACAGCTGCAGCGGGGCCAGGTTGAAGCCAACAGACTGGAACTCAATTTGGGTCTCCCCTGTGTGTGACAGGGACCTAAGCATTTGAGCTGTCACCTGTTTCCTCCCAGGGTGCACCTGCACCTGAGTAGAACTGGGAACAGAGGTGAGAGACTTGGACACAGGCACTCTTGATCTAGGAGGTGGGCATCACCAGCAACATCTTAACCACTATGCCAGACCCCCTAGAGCTGACCCTTGTACACATACGGGCAGAAACGAAGCTGTGGTCACCGTTTTAGCCCAGCACTTCTAGGTGTCGGAAGTACCTGGGACACTGGTGATCTGCAGATGCCTAATGAATACAGCGGACTGGAAACACTCTGCCACCTCTTATTTCCTTAGCCCTGCTGAATTCAAGATCTTTATTCTAAGTCATTCCATGATCACAGCTCACAAAGACAGCTTCTACTGGGATTAGCTTATTAGAACCATATACTGCGGGAGTGTATCAGGGTCCTTTTATTGTAAAGATCTATTTACGTGAAAGGCAGAGAGGTAGAGACAGAGAGGTCTCCCATCTGCTGGTTCACTCCCTAGATGACCACAGCAGATGGAGCGGGGCCAGGCCACAGCCAGGAGGCAGACGCTCCATTCTGGTGGCAGGGACTCAAGGTCTGGAGCCATCACCTGTTGCTTCCCAGGCGCGGGGGCCCAGCATGGCCTGGAAGCAGGGCCAGGGTGCCACCAGGCCCTGTGATGGGGAAGCAGGGGTCTCAGCTGTGGCTTAACCTGCTGCACCACAACACTCACCATTTTCATTTCTATCATTTTCCACAGATTACTGTATTTTATGTCTTTATCAATTTAGAAATTATAACTCTACTTTAATTTGAAGGAAATGTCCAAAATCCATAGAAAAACTTGATTGTGAATGTTCTCTTTCTTGGTTTGGTTTTGGTTACACAAGCTGTAACCTTGTGGTTTGCCCACCATTCTATACTTCAATGTAAAGTCCAAAGAATTACCAGGACCTCTTTAACGTGTTTTTATTTTTAATAAAACCTCCACATTAATTATATAATGAAAGAATCTGTGTGTTTAAGACATGAAGAAAATTAGGAAAAAATACAATTCTCAAAAGTAGGGACATTTCATATGCTTTCCTACATTTTGCTATTTTTATTCAGATGTGTCAATTTTTTTTTTTAAATATCTGATACATCTTTGTCCATAGATTATGCAACCATCTACACTAACCTGCTTAGATAGGGATTACAGCTGTTATCACAGCGCCACCTGCTGGTAATTAACGGTAAATTTTAGACACTCGAGATAGATTCTTCAGTGTTAAAAATTTAGTGTAAATGTTAATTTTTTTTTTTTTTTTTTTTTGACAGGCAGAGTGGACAGTGAGAGAGAGAGACAGAGAGAAAGGTCTTCCTTTGCCGTTGGTTCACCCTCCAATGGCCGCCGCTGCAGCCGGCGCACCGCGCTGATCCGATGGCAGGAGCCAGGATCCAGGTGCTTCTCCTGGTCTCCCATGGGGTGCAGGGCCCAAGCACCTGGGCCATCCTCCACTGCACTCCCTGGCCATAGCAGAGAGCTGGCCTGGAAGAGGGGCAACCGGGACAGAATCCGGCGCCCCGACCGGGACTAGAACCCGCTGTGCCGGCGCCGCAAGGCGGAGGATTAGCCTAGTGAGCCGCGCCGGCCCTAAAACACTTTTTAAAACGCTGCTTAGGCCGGTGCCGCGGCTCACTAGGCTAATCCTCCGCCTTGCGGCGCTGGCACACCGGGTTCTAGTCC